>NW_003852481.1:3897848-3918808 GCF_000181295.1 Otolemur garnettii | reverse complement strand
ACAGGCGCCCGCCACAATGCCTGGCCATTTTTTGGTTGCAGCCATCATTGTTGTTTGGCGGGTCCGGGCTGGGGACTCGAACCTGCCACCTTAGGTGTACGTGGCTGACGCCTTAGCCGGTTGAGCTATAGGCGCCGAGCCGGCCAAATAATTTTTAAAGAACCAGGAGAATTTTTATTTTCTAGTTTTAAAACTTATTATAAACCAAAGTTATCAGCCCCATTTAGTACTAATATAGAGATAAATGTATTTAAAAGATACATTTGGTGAGCTAGGCTGATGCCATAGCACTCTATCCTGATCTTCCCACCTCAGCCTCCCAGAGTGCTAGGATTACAGACATGAACAATCTCATCCAGCCTAAAATATCTTTTTAAATACTAAGAGTATTTAAAATCTGTCAAAGAGACAGATTTGAGAGGCCAGAAATAAACCCATATATTTGTAGTCTATTGACTTTTGACAAAGATGCCAAGAGAATTCAATAGAGAAAGAAGAATCTTTTTGACAAATGGTGCTAGGACAACTGGATGTCCATAAGCAAAAAAAGATGAACTTAGACCCATACTTCACATCTTATCCAAAAATTAATTCAAAATGGACCAGATGCATTAGTGTAAGAGCTAAAGCTATAAAACATTTAGAAGAAATCAAAGGAGAAAATGTTAAGATCTTGGGCCAGGTGAAAAATTTTTAGACATGACCCAAGAGGCATGATCAATAAAAGAAAAAGTAATTAAACACTGGCTCAGCGCCTGTGGCTCAAACAGGTAAGGCACCAGCCACATATACCTAAGCTAGAGGGTTTGAATCCAGCCCAGGCCACCAAACAACAATGACTGCTGCAACCAAAAAATAGCCAGGCGTTGTGGCAGGTGCCTGTAGTCCCAGCTACATGGGAGGCAGAGGCAGGAGAATCACTTGGGCCCAGGAGTTAGAGGTTGCTGTGAGCTGTGATGCCACGGCACTCTACCCAGGATGACAGCTAGAGGCTCTGTCTCAAAATAAATAAATAAATAAATAAATAAAGTGTACTTAATAAAAATCCATTATTTTGGAGAGAACTAAGATGGAAGATACATGAGTTATCTCTATACCATCTCTGCAACTTCCTGTGAATCCTTAATTGTTTCAAAATTTAAAAAAAAAATTTGAGACACAATCTCATTCTGTCGCCCAGGATAGAGTGCTATGGCATCAGCCTAGGTCACCACAACCTCAAACTCCTGAGCTCAAGTGATCCTCCCACTCAGCCTCCCAGAGTGCTAGGATTACAGACATGAGCTATCTCATCCAGCCTGAAATATTTTTTTAAATACTAATATTTGTACTCAAAAGACACCATTAAGAAAATGAAAAGACAAACCACGGACTGGGAGAAAATATTTGCAAACCACATGCATGGTAAAACCTTGTACCCAGAAGATACAAAGAACTCTTACAACCAATGAATAAGAAAACTCAATTTTCAAATGGGCAAAAGATTTTAATAGATATTTCTCCAACGAAGATATATAAATGTCCAATAAGCTTATGAAAAGAGGCTTCACATCATTAGTCATTAAGGAAATGCAAATTAAAAACACAGTAAGATACCACTTCACATGCCACCAGGATGGCTACGATCAAAAGGCCAACAAGAACAAGTGTTACTGAGGATGTGGTGAAAGAATTCTCCTGTATTACTAGTGGGATGATGAAGTAGCACAGCCACTTCAGAAGACAAGTTTTCAGTTTCTTAAAAGGTGAAATAAAAAGTGTTATACAACTTAGCAATTCTAGTCCTACAGACCTACTCACGAGAAGTAGCACATCTGTGCACACAAACATTTTTACATTAGTGTCCGTAGCAGGGTTATTCATAATAGCCAAAAAGTGGAAAGAGCCCAATGTCCCTCAGCTGATAAAGGGACAAACAAGATGTGGAACGTCCATGATTAAGGTGACCAGACGTCCTGCTTTTGGAGGAACGCTCTCAATTTTTGGAAAGAATGCATGACAAGCTAGGGAACAGCAGGACGATGGGAAGGGAATATACGGGTTTTCAGCTGCTGAAAAGGTTAATGTAACTCCATTTGGGAATGAAGAGGTTAATGTAACTTCATTTGGAAATGAAAAGGCTAATGTAAACTCCCTACTCCCCTCCTGGGCAAGGTCACCCAGGTGGAATTGGTATCAGAAGGAGACTGGCTCCCTCCCTCACTTCTAGGCAAGGACAATTAGCACAGAAGGAGCCAAACTGTCTGGAGCAAACAAGTAGCCCCCCCTCTCTAGAGGATCCCTAACCATAAACAGCTCAGCCAATAGCCCCCGCCCCCCATCAATGGTGTCCCGCTTTACCAATGTTAAAATCTGATCACCTTATCCATGATAGAAACCAACATGAATAAAAAGGAGGAAAATACTGGTACGTGGTGCAACCCAAATGAACCTTAAAACATTATGCTAAGTGCAAGAAGACAAGCACAAACGATTCCATAGTCTATGATTCCATATGTGTGAAATATCCAGAAAAGGCAAATCTGTAGGAATAGAAAAGCAGATTCACGTCTGACTAGGGATGCCGATGGGAATTAACCACAAACAGATATAAAGGATCTTATCGGGGCGATGAAAAAAAATGTTCTAAAACTAGATACGGGTGGATTTCTTCCTGGTTGGAGATCTCACCCCACCTGCACCCAGGTGGAATAAAGCCATTTTAATTGCAGTAAATAAATAAATAAAACTAGATATGGTAATGGGCATACAAATTGGTAAATTTAGTAAAAATCATTGAACTGCCTACTTAAAATAGGTATGGTATATAATTTATAGCATAGAAATTATATATGGTATATAAATTATGCTTCAGTAAAAGAGACAAAAAAGCCAGCTTAACCAAATTTTATATTAACTTTTATTGGTTTTTTCCTTTCTATAAAAATAAGACAAAGCCAGGCATGGTGGCTCATACCTGTAATCTCAGAACTTTGAGGGGCCAAGGTGAGAGGATTGCTTGAGGTCAGAAATTTGAGACCTCAACATTGCCAAACTCTGTCTCAATACCTGGTATGGTGGCAAGTCTGTAGTGCCAGGTACTTAGGAGGCTGTGGAGGGAAGATCGCTTTAACCAGGAGTTCAAGGCTGCTGTGAGCTATGATTGTGCCATGGCAGTCCTGCCTAGGAAACATAGTAAGTCTCCTCTTTAAAAGAAAAAAAAAATCAATCTTCCAGCCTGAGCAATATAGTGAGATCTCATCTCTACAAAAAATAAAAATAAATTAGCCAGGTGTGGTGCTACACCCCTGTAGTCCTCCCTTGATAGGCTGAGATGAGAGAATCACTGGAGCCCAGGAGTTCAAGATTACAATGATCTATGAACACACCCCTGCACTCCTACCTGGGGACAGAGTGAGAACCTGTTTCTTAAAAAAAGAAGAAGAAGAAAGAAAAGGGGAAGGAAGGGGAGGGAAGGTGAAGGAGGAGGAGGAGGAGAAGAAGAAATATTTGTTGAAAAAAAAGAGAAAAAAAATTTAAATGACTACTCATCCATCTTTCAGATAACTTTTTTGTTTGTTTGTTTTTTGTTGAGACAGAGTTCTACCCTATGCCCTGAGCAGAGTGTAATGGAGTCATAGATCACTGCAACCTCAGACTCGGGCTGTGGGCATCCTGCTGCCTCAGCCTCTGAGCCGCTGGGATTACAGGCTCCCACCACTGTGCCTGGCTGGGTTTTTTGAAGGGTGCATGTGGGAAGACTTAAGGGAGGAGTCCTATCTTGATGTGCTTGCATTACTAGTAATAATGATTTTGTAAATTTGAAACCAATATTCAATTATTGTTAGTAGATTAGAAATATTATTAGTAATAGGGAACAAAGTCGAAGCAAAGGGAGACAGTCATGGGGATTTTGATTTGGATTGGTTTTCCTGGGTCTGAGCACCAAGAGCGAGATCCTGTCACTTTAATATTTCTGCAGCCTGGTGTGTTGTATTTCCCCTCTCCCCACCCAGCTGCAGGGCAGCAGCTGGCTGGAGGCCTGAAGCTGCTTTCTGCTAGGGCAAGGCTGGGTGCTCTGAGGGAGTGGTTTTTAGGAGTTAAGAATGTGAATTCTTTAAACTTTGTCCAACTCAGGAACACTTGCTCCAGAGCAGATAAGGAGAAGAAGGATTTCCTTTCTTCTGTTGCCTTGATTAGGCCAGAGGAGTCTATCTGTCTGGACACAAGGCTGCCAGAGTATCAAAACATCTGTGGTGTGTGACTGTGGGTCAGCTAGGATTTGGTCCTTGAGTTGGCCTCTGATTAGTTCCTTATCAAAATTTTGTCTACATTAAGATCATAATACTTTGAAGCAGTAAAAAGCAAAGAAGTAAATCCATGCAATTAGCGTTATCAGCTGTAGAGTTAGTCTAGTTAGTAGGAATGCAAGCGTAGCAAGAACCTTGTCGCGATTGTTGCCTGGCTTTCCTGAGATTTATGACTGTGACACTGATATAGGAAATGAATACAGAGCTCGCCTGAACTTGGGGTGGCATACGGGAAACCTCATGAGGAAGTGTGCCGCCTCCAGAGCCTCACTGCTCTGAAAACTATCTCTTTGTGCCTGTTATTTCTCTATATTAATATTCTGTAAGTCCTACTAATAATTTTCTGGTCTTCTCACACCACCAAGTTACTAGGAAGTAAACCCACCACGTGTCGAGGCTGGTCCCTGACAGTTTTTCCATATTTTTCATGAGTCAGGATCTCACTTTTGCTTAGACAAGTCTTAAATTTCTGAGCTCAAGCAATCCTCCCACCTCCCACAGTGCCAGGATTACAGGTATGAGCCACCACGCCTGGCCCAGATAACTTTGACATGCATCCTTACAGATTTCTATAGGAATATAGGCTGAAAACTGAAAAGGCTTCCTCCCCCTTGCCCTACACAGAATCGAGTATATCTTTACAATAATCCTATAGAAGCTTCAGTTCAAAGGCACAGAGAGAGAGCTGGTGTAAAGACTGGTGTAAGAATTGAAAGAGCAGAATGGTTCTGCATAAGAAAGGAGGGGTTCTGAAAAACAATGCTAGCCGGGATTTAAAAAAACAAAAACAGACTTGGTGCAGGCAACTTATGTGAGAGGTGATCCCAGAGAGCAGGAGTGACAAGTCTAGGACAGTAGAAAGGGAGGGCAGTGTGGTGTCAAGGTGGTCACTAGGACGTCACCTGATTAGTTCCAGACCCTCCTGAGAAGCATGCAGAATTTCTCCCAAAATGATCCACCTGAATTCAGACAGTAAAGCAGGGGCATTTATCCACCAGGAGTTGCAGGTTGTCCCAGTGGGTTGTAAACCCAAGCTCTGCTAGACTGTGGTTGTCCAGGCAGGTTAATCTTTGGCAGGAAGTGAGGACTCCCAGCAGTGCACCCGAGGCAGCATTGTTCGTGTGAGCTGGCATGGAACTACACTACACCACAACAGTTACTCCTGCGTGTCCTTCTCCATCAGATCTCGGATGCCATTAATTGTAAGATGCATCCTTAGTTTATCTATCTGTCAACCTAAAAGGAAGAGGTTAAGGCACCGATTGTACATTAAAGAGTTTCTTTGAGCCAAAGTGAGGACAGCTGCCTGGAAGACTTGGCCCCAAATAACCTTGGGTAGGAGCTCAGTTCAGCCTTTGTTACAGGCAGGTTTTTAAGGCAACAAAGTGGAACAGCAAGTGGGTTGACAAAAAGTTGTCAGAATTCTCATTGGCCTACAGAAATAACATGGCTTAGTAATTGACTACACATTATTGAGCTAAATATGTGGGTTATAGTGTCCCAGGAAGTATTCTTAGGTCAGCTTACAGCTACTTTTGACAAGAGCAAGTGCTTTCAAGTGATGAATACACAGCTCAAAGGGGGGAGTAGAATGTGGTCCACTCTCATTTCAATGTCTCTCTACATCTGATAACTTAAAAAGATTCATATTCTTCATGTAAAAGTTCTTATCCCCTATCTCCACAAGAGAAAAGACACTGCCATTGTCACTCGCCTTCATTTGTAAGATGTATTTTTATTTCAGAGATATTAAAATGGGGAAAGCTGCTATCATAGAACTGATGAAATTCAGTGTACAGTTTAAAACTCTTTGTGTTAGTCTAATGTGAATAACTACATTTCTGTAAACCTTTAATAAAGTCTGCTAAATAACGCTTTGTGCAACTCATTTTTCGTGGGAATTAGGGGGAATAGCTGAATTTCATGTCTGAATCAGTGTGAGCAAAAAAGTATCATCTTTGAATATCAGAATAATCACTATTGGAGGAAGCACGTCCTTAGAACCAAGAGCAGCCTGAGTCTCAGGAATCTGAAGAAACTTTGAGAACAACATGGGACTTTTCTTATGTGGGAGCCAATCTTGACAAGATCTTAATAGACAGGAAGAGGACTCGAAGAATAAAAAACATGAAATAAGGATGTGAGTAAACAGATTGTTTTAGGTCCTTTTCCTCTAACTTGCATAGTTTGATCACATTTGGTAATTGGCTAGAATCTGAAACCAGTCTGCTCATTTGAGTGGTAGAACATTAAATCTGATAATGTGTTGCTATCTTATCTGTAAGCTTTGTTTTTGTAAAATTAACATTCTTCAACGTTTTGTGATAAAATTAAAAGAACTATGAGGAAGACAGCATATGGTGTCTCTGCCTAGGCTGACGGAGCTGAAGGGCTGAGCATACCTGTCTGTTTCCTAAGCTCCTTGTGTCATGCGTCCTTGTGTTTTGAATGTGTCCAGGCACAGGACGAGAAGAATGGGTTTTGGAGTCATACAACCCGGCTTTGAATCTTGTCCCAAAGCCCAAGACTTGCTCCAGAATCAAAGTATGAACGAGCTGTCTGCTTTGGTCACAATCTTCTCTGAAATTTGATTTTGTCCCGTGTAAAATGGGAATGAAAAGAACAGGTCCCGCCCAGGACAGTTGTAGAGATGAAATGAGATGAAGAATCTGGTGACAGAACGCAGCTGCTTGTAAGTATTATTTCCCTCTGCACACTTCTGCATGCCCTCACCACCCACTTCCACCCAAGTTCCTGCACACACACACATTGCCTATCAGAGAAACAGGGTGTTTCCTCCCTACAAGCACTAACCCCACACTGCTTTGTGTCATTTCTTATTCTGCAATGTGCAAACTCATTTCTCACCCTGAAGGGATGAAAACATCACTGCTTTCCTGCCATTCTTTCTGGCTCATCGACACGTGGCTTCTATACTATCTTCTCTCAACACGTGGGCCATGCTTTATAATTGAATGAGAAAATGCCAGGGCCTAAAAGCCTGTTTTATTTTGGTTTGTTTGTTCATTTTCCAAATTTTGCACCCTTGATTTTATTGCATTAAAAACAAAAATCCAGTTCTGGCTCGGTGTCCAGGGCTCAGTGGTTGGGGCAGCAGCCACATACACCAAGGCTGGTGGGTTTGAACCCTGCCAGGGCCTGCCAAACAACGACAACTGCAACAAAAAAAAAATAGCTGGGCATTGTGACAGGTGCCTATAGTCCCAGTTACTTAGGAGGTCAAGGCAAGAGAATAGCTTGAGCCAAGCAGTTTGAGGTTGCTGTGAGCTGTGCTGCCAAAGCACCACTCTACTGAGGGTGACATAGTAAGACTCTGTGTCAAAAAAAATCCAGTTCAACTAAGTCCCCACAAATTAACAATTCAAAGTTTGGAGTTTTGTTAACTCTACTTACAGTTGCCTCTGGACTCACAAAACCACATAATCAAAATCAAATCAAATAAAAATTTTCTCCTCACATCTGCAGGCATGCTCCAAATTTGGCCTTTGATTTATTTCCTCAATGATGATAAGTTTGCTCACGGGTGGGCCCTCGCCCTCAAGAATGTACTCTGTCCTTTGTCTAGGACCTAAATTCAGGATGTCTCAGAGAGCTCGGCTCAGGGAACTAGAACATGAAACCAGTCAAAGTTACAGGCATTGGAAATCAGAAAATGTGGGCTATGGTGCTATGAGGTTCCACCTGCCCCCAGAGAGCTCAGCTGACCTGCACAGAAAGCCCTTAGATGGCACTGTGAACTGAAAGACATTTTCAGAATCACTAACTCACATTTTTTAAGCCTTTTGATTAAAAACAACAACACATAGTTAGAAATATTTCCAGAAAGCTCTCAGACACCATATTCTGAACCTAATGACTTTTAAGAGCAGACGCATACAAGGCAGAACCCTGAGCCTTCCAACAATGCCTGTAACAGAGGAATAAAAGCAAACACAGGGCTGGGCGCAGTGGCTCACACCTGTAATCCCAGCAGTCTGGGACGCCAAGGTTGGTCGATCGCCTGAGCTCACAAGTTCAAGACCAGCCTGAGTCAGAGCAAGACCTCATCTCTAAAAATAGCCAGGTGTTGTGGTGGATGCCTGTAGTCCCAGCTACTCAGGAGGCTGAGGCAAGAAAATTGCTTGAGCTGAAGAGTTTGAGGCTGCTGTGTGCTGTGACACCACAGCACTCTACCATGGGCAACAAAGTAAGACTCTGCCTCAAAAAAAAAAAAAAAAAGCAAAGACCAAAGGAGAGAAAGACGTCACAGAAAAAGTGTCACTGAAGCCAAACCTTGAAAGTAAAAAAGAATTTTCCAGAGACAAACATGAGGAAGAACTCTTTCCTCGTAGCACTGAACACAGATTTATTGGAAATGATCTCTGTAGTCAGAGTTCTAATTTCAGAGTCCTCAATGATGTAGCAGGTGTGAGTCTTATCCACAAATGCTGATGGGTAAGAAATAAAACTTTCTTTTCCATATTTCAGTTCCTTCTCCAACTGCTCACTGTGCTGAGGGCAGTGAAAACTTAATTTTAGTAATTGGTAGCCGCCCTTCTCCCTCTCCACTTGGTATCTGAGTTCTACCGCGGGAACACTACCAAGGTGTCTGGGACCGAGCGGTCAGGGAAACCAGTCATGGGTCATTATGGACACGCTCTGTATCTGCTGAGATGTCCAGTGTCTGCTTGTGGTCCTGACCGGCTGTGCGCAGAGCTGCAACTGAGCTGCTCCTCACTCCTGGCTTCAGAGCCTTTCAGGGGTAGCTCTGTCCCTCCTCACAGATGCCACCCCAGGATCCCCTTCACCCCTCTCCATCACATGGCAGACAGATGACTGGAGTGGGACTGACATGACCGCCATGCGTCCCTCCCAGTCCCTGGGAAGGATCATCTGCTCAGGCACAAGCCCGCCATTCTCACCTAGGTGGCATTTCCTTAGTCACAGTGTTTCTTTGAGGGCATGAATTCTGCACGGGTTTTGTGCTCCAGCAGGGTAAATGCCAAACCCGGCGTTTACTAACTTAACCGGGCCCTGCACCGTCTGGGGCCAGCTGCTCAGTCTCCTATCTTAAGGTGACCAGATTTTAACATTGGTAAAGGGGGACACCATTGGGGCGGGGGCGGGGAGCCTGGGGGCGAGGCCTGACAACAATGCTAACTTTGATAAGCAGTTCTCAATAATAAAGTTCTCAACATTTCTTTGTTATTATTAAAGTTTAACATTATAGGCTCGGTGCCTGTGGCTCAAGCGGCTAAGGCGCCAGCCACATACACCTAAGGTGGTGGTTTGAATCCCCAGCCCGCCCGCCAAACAACAATGATGGCTGCAACCAAAAAATGGCCAGGCATTGTGAGGGGTGCCTGTAGTCCCAGCTACTTGGGAGGCTGAGGCAGGAGACTCGCTTGAGCCCAGGAGTTGGAGGTTGCCGTGAGCTGTGATGCCATGGCACTCTACCCAGGGGGATAGCTTGAGGCATCGTCTCAAAAAAAAAAAAAAAGTTTAACATTATAAAATTAACAAAAATAATGTAAAACTCATATCCTGGTGAAATAGCCACAAGGCAGCCAAAAACCCTATATTCCTTTCCTGTTCTCCCACATTCCCTAGCTTGTCGTGCATTCTTTCCAAAAATCGGACTTTTTAAAACACTGCAGGACGGGACAAATTGTTAAAAATCGGGACTGTCCCACCAAAAGCAGGATGTCTGATCACCTTCCTGGGGGTGGGGGAGCCTACTTGTTTGTTCCAGACAGTTTGACTCCTTCTGAGCTAATTGTCCTTGCCTAGAAGTGAGGGAGGGAGCCAGTCTCCTTCTGATACCAATTCCACCTGGGTGACCTTGCCCAGGAGGGTAGGGAGTTTACATTAGCCTTTTCATTTCCAAATGAAGTTACATTAACCTCTTCATTCCCAAATGGAGTTACATTAACCTTTTCAGCAGCCAAAAACTGTATATTCCCTTCCCATTCTCCCGCTGTTCCCTAGCTTGTCCTGCATTCTTTCCAAAAATCGGTACTTTTTAAAAATGCTGCAGGACAGGATAAATTGTTAAAAATCGTGACTGTCCCACCAAAAGTGGGACATCTGGTCACCTTATCCTATCTCCCTCCTCCTCATTCACTCTGCTCCAGCCACACTGGCATTTCTGTTCCTGGGGCCCTGTGCATACTTCCCCCTTGGGCCCACTTCTTTTCTCTGCCTGCAATTCTCTCCTTTCAGGTATCCATTTAACTAATTTCTCACCTCCTTCAAGATGCTGATGAAAGCTCAGTTTTTCAACAGGGTTTAACCTGACAACTCTGTTTAATTCTTTTTTTTTTTTTTTTCTGATACAGAGTTTCACTCTGTCATCCTGGGCTGAGCCCTGTGGCATCACAGATCACAATAACCTCAACTCTTGGGACGAGAGATCCTCTTGCCTCAGCCTCCCAAATAGCTGTGACTATAGGTGCCTGCCACAAAGCCCAGCTAGTTTTTCTATTTTTAATAGAGATGGGGTCTCCCTCTTGGTCAAGCTGGTCTCAAACTCCTGAGCTCAAGCAATCCACCAGTCTTGGCCCCCCAGAATGCTAGGATTACAGGTGTGAGCCACCATGCCCAACCTGACTACTCTCTTTAAATCATAACCTGCCCATCCCACCTCCACACACTCCCATTCCCCTTATACCTCACTGCTTTTCATTTTTGGCCAGTACCACCTAATATATAAAGGGTGCCAAAAAATACATACACATTTTAAGAAAGGAAAAAACTGTATTAAAATTGTAATCCTCAAATCATGTTTGGCTTCTGCAATTATAAGAGGTGCGCAATGTAACTAGTATTCATCTTTTGTTATCAGTATATATTATTATAATTTTTTTATTAATTGTTCTTACTTATACATGTGTATATTAGGTTTCCACTTTTGCCTTTACAGAATTAAAAAGGCTGTAATTTTTTTAAAAGCCTGTCTGTTTACAGGTCTCTTCCCTGTCTCATCTGTCCATCTGTCCGTCCATCTGTCGGTCCACCTGTGTGTATATATCTATATTATAATTTTAATATACTTCTTTCCTTTCTTAAAATGTGTATATGTTTTTGGCACCCTCTGTACATATGTGTGCATGTAAAATATAACACATATGAATACAATATATAATGCACATACCTATCATACGTAACACATATTATGCATGTATATATTATACATATAATTAACATATATACTACATTTATTGTCTCTGTTTCCCCATAAAATGTTGGCTCTATGAGTCAGGGATCTATGGCATACCCTGAGCACTCAGTGCAGAACCTGGACCATAGCAGGTGCTCAATGGACAAATACAGATGAGTGAATGAAGAAGGGAAAAAATGAATGCTGAAGCTGAATACTTTGTTACAAAGAAAGTCAGTCCATGAAATGTACAAGCTTCCAAGTCCTCTGGAGTCTTGAGGATCCCAAGTGTCCCTGAGCCATGGGGCAGAGAACAATATCTTGGCTTAGGATTTTGCCTGTCCCTTAGCAGTGGTTGGAGAGTCAGTATCTTCCATGGTTACATATTTACTCTAGAAGACAGAGTCCCAACTCCTGCTGGCTGGAGCCCCCTGAGGAGTGCCGTGCTGGGGTACACAGGGGCCCCCAAGGAGCACTATGCAGGTGGTGCACAGGTTCAGAACCAACACAGCTCTGCCTGATCCATACTCCTCTCCCACCTGGATGACACTTCACACCTCACCCTCCAGTACCCAGAAAGGCTCCCCACCCTTCCGCCCTGGCACCCTGATGGGAATAGTTATTCCCAGGCAAGTGTTCATAAAAACTGCTCCTTACCGAAATGGCTGTTATGTGCTACGCATAATTTCATTTCATTACACAGGTATCCATAAATCATGTTCCTAATGCAGAGGTTCCAAAGGTTAGGATAGTCTGTGGGAGGTGCTCACAAATTGCTTATGGAAGCAGTTGGGGTTAAGTCTGCTTAAGTCTGGGCTTCCTGCCAAAGCCACAGACTTCGTCAACCAGTGGTTTCATGAAGGTACGAGACTGGTTTCCCGGTATCTTCCCATTGTTGCCACCTGACACGCTATCTTTGATCTTCCTCCTTACGTCCTCTGTCCACTGCTCACCAGCAAACCCACCAAGGCAGGAAGCCGTGTGTTACATCCTCTAAGCTCACGGGTTATTTTCACCCATGGGTAGAGGAAGACAAATCAAAGAAGTATTTAAGTGCCTTTCCTGTATGCTCACTATACGTCAAACTCTTTTATAGGCACTAAGGATTCAGCAAATATGAGAGACAGATCTCTGTTCCCATGGAGCGTACTTTGTAGTAGAGGAAAAAAGGGACCTAGACAAAGATTATTTAAAGATCAAAATATCAGATGGCAGAAAATGCTAGTTAACAACCTCTAGGAAGAGGTGATGGTTAAACTAAGATGTGAAGGCCGAGACAAGAGCCAACATTATAGGAAGAGCATTCAAGGCAGAGGGAGAAACCAGGGCAAAGGTCCTGAGGCTAAAATGAGCTGGGGCACAGGAGGCAGAGAAAGAGGCTCTTGTGGCCAGAGGAGAGCTGGCAGGAGGAGAGTGCACACCAAGGGGAGAACTGGAACTAGTCAGAGCCTTTGTGGCCTCAGGAAAGCAGTGTGGATTTTTTTTTTTTTTTTTGAGACAGAGCCTCAAGTTGTCCCCTGGGTAGAGTGCTATGGCATCACAGCTCACAGCAACCTCCAACTCCTGGGCTTAAGCGAGTCTCCTGCCTCTGCCTCCCAAGTAGCTGGGACCACAGGCGCCCATCACAATGCCCAGCTATTTTTTGGTTGCAGCCATCATTGTTGTTTGGCGGGCCCGGGCTGGATTCGAACCCACCACTTAGTGGCTGGCACCTTAGCCACTTGGGCCACAGGCGCCGAGCCAACAGTGTGGATTTTAACACCAAGATAACTCCAACATTGCCAACATCCCTGCTGCCACCACTCTTACCCCAGAAACCTGTGCAGGCCACAACAGTTACGTTTCCTGCTTTAATGCTAACACTGTCAATGCTGCTGCTTTGGGATAGAATGTCGAGATGAGAGCTACTGTTCCCCTAACTCGACAGTTAGTGAACTGCTGTGAGCACGTGGTGAACACAACAAACTGCTCTTCTGTGCTCACTGCCACCCCAGTGCCAACCAGTCCTCCAGCTGAAACCACAAGCCTCCCTTCCTCCTGCACAATTTCCACCACAGTTTCCGCCCCAGGTGAACCCATGCTGCTGTGACTCCCACCTCACACCCTAAGCAGAAGTCTACGTTGGATGCCGCCAGTTTCCTGGGAGGAAACGTCCCTGTCTTGGGGGTGCAGGCTGCAATTTTCTTTCTCTACAGATTCCGTAAATCTAAAGGAAGAACTTACCACACTCTGTAAACAGGCCCTGTCAAAGCTAATGAGGGCTGCCGATTCCTTCATGGAACTCTCTGAAACCCAAATACTGTCTTTCAAGCCGTCCCACGTGGAAGACCCCATTGCAGGGTCTTTAAATTCCCAAGGATTCATATAAGGATACTGGGGAGCATCCTCCTCGAAGGAACACCAGTTGAATCATTTTGTCCCACAGAAAGATTTAAAATATTCTGCATGAGTCTTGGAAGCTGTCTTATTTTATTATTATTTTTTCTTTTCCTGAGACAGAGTCTCACTTTGGCACCCTCGGTTGAGTACTGTGGCATCACAGCTCACAACAACCTCAAACTCTTGGGCTCAAGAGATCCTCTTGCCTCAGCCTCCAGAGTAGCTGGGACTACAGGTGCCCACCACAACTCCAGGCTATTTTTAGAGACAGGGTCTTGCTCTGGCTCAGGCTGGTCTCGAATCTGTGAGCTCAGGAAATCCTCCTCCTCAGCCTCCCAGAGTGCTGGGATTACAGGCATGAAGCATCGCGCCCGGCCCGTCTTCTTTTATTTTAAATGATTGCTACTGCGGGATCGTGTTTTCTTGACATGCCAAATGTAACATTTTGCATCCGTGAGTGATGCAAAATGCTGCCTTGTACAGACAACATCAGGACTCGGCAGTTCAAATTTAGTTGATTTAAAGCCTGAAAGCTGCATCATTTTCACCTTAACCCAAGATGGAATTAGCAAACGGAGAGTTCCAAATGAATTATCCATCAGGTGGATTTGGGGCTATCATTTCAAAAGTGGAATACATTTATAAACTTAGTAGTATAAATAAATAAAGCAATGAATGAAAAAGAAGTGTGTATTTGACCCTTAAATCCCCAAAGCAATCAAGAGATCAATCTGCCGTATGTATATTCATAATAACACACACAACCAACACACATGCTTGTGACTGTAAAATTAATTGAGACGGAAACTTAAATTGCAGCCTGTATTTTCCCAGGTCCTCTCATTGCTTCCGTAGAATTCAACACACAGGATAGGTCTTGTTTATAATCACAATGCTCTGATGAAAAACAAAAAAAGATAGAAGCTGTTACCCCCATTAGACAGGAGAGCAAACTAAGGTGCAAGTGAAAAAATAAACAGAGACTCAGGAGCGAAATGCCTGGCCCCAAAGTCACACAGCCCGTCCTCAGTAGTACAAGTTCTCCCAAACCCTTAGTCAATCCAAGGCTCTTTCTACCAAGATGTACAGTTTTCCAACAAAGTACTACCCTACTGGGTATCTCTGGGCCCCAAGGATAGGAGAAAAATGAGCTCGGAAGAGACTGATTGACACCCTTGTGGACACATGAAGCCAGCATCCATCGAGCCTGCCAGGGAGAGAGCAGCAGGAGCCCTGCCCGTGAGAAACTTAGAGTCAGAGAGTTGGTATTTGACCGATGTTACCGAGCACCCACTGTGTACTAGGTGCTGGGCAGACAAAGAGAACCAAACTACTTACTTTTAAGGAACTCGACTGCCAGTAACAGACAGAAAACGTACACATACCTGAAACAACTTAAAGAGACTGTAGACTGGGTCTGGACTACACCAAAACCATCTGTTAAGCTAGCAAACGTACATGTGGTGACTGTAGTTGTTAATACTGTCTTGTTTGCTGAAATTTGGGAAGAGCAGATTTTAAGAGTCCTCACAAATGGTAATTACGGGTGGTGATGGATGTGTGAATTTCATTGTGGTAATCTCTGCACATGTATACCTACATCAAATAATCATATTGTACTCCTTGAATAAATACAATTTTGTTTGTCAGTTAAGTTGATTTTTTAATTGGTATTTTTTTTGTTTGTTTTTCGAGGTTTTTTGTTTTGTTTTGTTTTTTGAGACAGAGCCTCAAGCTGTCACCCTGAGTAGAGTGCCATGGCATCGAAGCTCACAGCAACCTCTAACTCCTGGGCTCAAGCGAGTCTCCTGCCTCAGCCTCCCAAGTAGCTGGGACTACAGGCGCCCGCCACAACGCCTGGCTATTTTTTGGTTGCAGCTATCATTGTTGTTTGGCGGGCCCGGGCTGGATTCGAACCCGCCACCTTAGGTGTATGTGGCTGGCGCCTTAGCCACTTGAGCCACAGGCGCCAAGCCAGTCACACTAGCTTTCTGCATCTTGAAACTGAAATAAAGCCAAAGGTCCCAACGACAATATAGGCCCAGACATAGCAATGGCACGGTAAACACAAAAGGTGTTTCTTATTGGTGATGCTGATAACAGAGAAGTCAAACCAAATTGGGTTGACTTGCTAGAATTCTTCCTAGTATAGTTCATTTTATTATTATTATTATTTTTTTTTTTAGAGACAGAGTCTCATTTTGTCACCCTGGGTAGAGTGCTGTGGCATCACAGTTCACAGCAACCTCAAACTCCTGGGCTTAGGCAACTCTCTTGCCTCAGCCTTCCAAGTAGCTGGGACTACAGGTGCCTGCCACAACACCCAGCTGTTTTTTGTTGCAGTTTGGCTGGGGCCGGGTTCAAACCCACCACCCTCGGTATATGAGGCCAGCGCCCTACTCACTGAGCCACAGGTGCTGCCCTCTAGTTGCTTTTAAATCAGACTTAAGGTAAGACACTTGTTTTGGCAGAGAAGAAGGAAATAATTACTAACTACAGTCGACGTCTCAAAAGTGTCTTAATTTTTTTTTTACAGTAAGAAAAATAGCACAGTAGGAGAAATTTTGGACTTCACTAGAAAACTACACATTGTTATCTAATTCCATTTCTACAGAAGCCATTTTACCAACTGCAAGTCACAGATGACCGATAGCAATGCAAAATATTACAGCTGTTGTCTACAAGTTCTGTCCTATCTAGTAGAAGAGCCATTTACTTCCCTTCTCCCTTCCGGAAAACCAATTTACCTCCATTTTCACATTTATTTTGATTTTTTTTTTTTTTTTTTTTTTTTTTGGAGACAGAGTCTCAAGCTGTTGCCCTGGGTAGAGTGCCGAGGTATCACAGCTCACAGCAACCTCAAACTCTTGGGCTTAAGCGATTCCCTTGCCTTAGACTCCCAAGTAGCTAGGACCACAGGTGCCTGGCCACAATGCCCAGCTATTTTGTTGTTGTTGTTACAGTTGTCATGGTTGTTTTAGCTGGCCTGGGCTGGGTTCAAACCCACCAGCTTCAGTGTATGTGGCCAGCGCCCTACCCACTGAGCTGCGGGCGCCGCCTGTTTCAATACTTCTTTTTCTTTCTTTCTTTTTTTTTTCTTTTTGTGGTTTTTGGCCAGGGCTGGGTTTGAACCCACCACCTCCGGTATTTGGGGCCAGCACCCTACTCCTTTGAGCCACAGGCACTGCCCTATTTAGTTATTTCTTATCTGTAAATGTATCTGTTCTTCAGATTCTCTTTTGAATCAGTTGTAACATCTTCCAGGTTTCCTCATAGATCAATAAATAGAATGAAATCTTTAACATATATTCATTTTTAAGTCTGTATGGGGGTCATGACTTTAGCTTATTTTAATTAATTTTTTGAAATAGCATCTTGCTGTGTTGCCCAGGCTAGAGTGCAGTGGTGTCATTGTAGCTAACAGCAACCTCAAACTCCTGGGCTCACAAAATCCTCCTGCCTCACCCTCCCAAGAAGTTGGAAGTACAGGCAGGTGCCATTATGCCCAGCTAATTTTGCTATTTTTTGTAGAGAAGGGTCTTGCTCTTGCTCCCAACTTCAAGCAATCTTCCCACCTTGACCTCCCAAAGTGCTACAATAACAGGCATGAGTCACTGTGCTGGGCCTTTACCTTAGTTTAAAAGTTGTCTTTTAACAGGATAATGAAGAGATGGGCCATATAAGAAAGTTGAGGCTGGGTTTGATGGCTCATGCCTGTAATCCTAGAGCTCTGGGAGGCCAAGGAGGGAGGAAGCCTTAGGCTCAGTTCAAAAGCAACACAAGCAGGAGTAAGACCTGGTCTCTACTAGAAATAGAAAAACTAGCCAGGCATTGTGGCCCGTACCTGTAGTCCCAGCTACTTGGGAAGCTGAGGCAAGAGGATTGCTCAAGCCTAAGAGTTTGAGGTTACTGCGAGCTATGATGACACCACAGCACTCTACCCGGGGCAACAGAGTAAGACTCTGTCTTTAAAAATAAAAAAATAAAGTTGAAGAAGCTAGGGGGAAGAGAAATAGAAAAAGGAAAAAAGATAAGGCTGTTTTCTAGTAAAATCTGGAGGGAATAAAATGGAAGCCAGGTCTTCTTAGAGAGTCAATTAGATTCGAATTTTTCTCTTTTCGTATCTCTTGTTCTTTTGAAGTTTGGCATTAGTGTGTGTTGGGGAAAGTCTTCTCCCAACCCCGAAAACCCGTCAGAAGCATTAAACCAGAAAGCGATGAACACCCCAAGAGATTGTAAAGACAGAAGGAAAGCTCACCCTTCCCTGTAGAGGCCTCCATCACACACAGGTTCTCAGGATGAACAATGATTGGCTTTCAATTAAGGGGACTTCACAGCACCATTTATTACACACAGTTCATTCCAACTTCACTGGGTAAATGGAGTGACCACCTGTGTTAGTGAAGTGGTTTTATATAAAGGGAAAATAAACTTCTGCTAGTCTTTTTTTTTTTTTTTTGGCTGGGGCTAGGTTTGAACCTACCACCTCCAGTATATGAGGCTGGCACTGTACTCTTTTGAGCCACAGGCACTGCCCTTCTGCTATTCTTTTTGTCAAGAAGTAGTTTTGCCGCAGGCTTTTGGCGTTTGCTAAAGTTGGGCTCCAACCTTCCCACAGGAGTTAAGATACAGGGACACGGGCGGCACCTGTGGATCCAAGGAGTAGGGCGTCGGCCCCATATGCCAGAGGTGGTGGGTTCAAACCCAGCCCCTGCCAAAAACTGCAAAAAAAAAAAAAAAAAAAATACAGGGACACTACTTTCCCTGGGTTTTCACGTGCTAAAGACGTGGCTCCCAGGGCCTTGAGAAAAACATTCCTGGCTCAAAAAGCAGGCAGAAGGCTTTCAATTTATTAAAGGACTTTATATACAGGGTGGCCATAAAGTTCGTGTGCAATTTAAATAGTTGTAACTTATGATTCGTGTAACATAACACAAACTTTATGACCACCCTGTATTTCAAAGACAGTAAGTTTTCTAAAGTGAATGCCCTAAGAAACGGGGCCAGGGAGATATACGGTAACAGGGAGAACTAAGCCTCTTTTTTTTATTTTTTTTTTTGAGACAGAGCCTCAAGCCATCCCCGTGGGTAGAGTGCCATGGCTTCACTGCTCACAGCAACCTCCAACTCCTGGGCTCAAGCGAGTCTCCTGCCTCTGCCTCCCAAGTAGCTGGGACCACAGGCGCCCGCCACAACGCCCAGCTATTTTTTTTTTTTTTTTGGTTGCAGCCATTATTGTTGTTTGGCAGGTCCAGTCTGGATTCGAACCTGCTACCTTAGGTGTACGTGGCTGGCGCCTTATCCGCTTGAGCCACAGGCGCCGAGCCGAGAACTAAGCCTCTTACTTTAAACTTTAATTTGCCTTCCATGTGCAAATTGTTACTCAGGTAACTGGAGTGTCCTATCAGACGGCACGGTGGGAGGTGTGAACAATGCCGTCCCCCAAACCCTGCCATGCTCAGCCCCACCGGCAAGTCCAGTTCCATCTCCTAAAGCCTCCTGCCCCACTTAGCAGCCAGGAAATCCTGTGTGACTATGTGTCTGAAGGGGGGGGAAGGGAGGTTCAAGCCTGTTCGGCATCTGAGGCTGAGGGATGCCCCTACAGCCACCAGATGGGGGCACTTCCTGGAAGGGTCACTCTAGGAGCTAATGTCACAGATGTCCCAAGGGACTTTCCATTGACTGCAACAGTTTAGACTAAAGAGTTCTTTGAGAGAAGACAGGCACGTGCCCCACAGTTTAGTTCAGTCAGGGGTTCTCAAGGCGGCAGCTCTTTGCAGTGACCTCCCCAAGAACTGAGTCAGCCCCAAGAAATCTGAGTGAGGCCAGGTTCCATCAGTGGCCACCTCACAGGCCCAGTTCCCTTTCCCTCCCTACTTCACCAGCACCAAGACCAGGTCGCTGATTGTAGTAAATACTACTCTAGCCATTGTAGTAATTTTATAACAGGCAACTGAAAGCCTGGCCTTAACCGGCCACCAAGTCTGTCTAGAACTGGACCATATAGCTTTCTCCCAGCCCAGTCTCCCTAACCTTGATGTTGAGGCAATATATTGGACTCTTGGTGCCCATTCTTTGAAAAGGTTCTTGAGTCCGGTGTATAAATTTTCCATCTGCTCCTTAAAGTATGGTGACCAGATTTTAACATTGGTAAAGCGGGACACCATTGACTGGGGGGGTGGAGGTGGGGTGGTCTTAATTAAAAATTTGGTCTATATGGAGCAACAAAAATTTTCATAGAATGCAAAAATAGTATTGTAATATATTTTTTAAAATTTCAACATAAGTACAATTTACAATACATTAAAAAATATGTATAGTATTATTTTATGCTTTGGCATATTTCTCGTTTGAGTGAATTTTTTTTAGTAGATTGCTGTCGTTGTTTAAAAGGTCATGAAATTTTTCACAAGAATCTGTTAAATTATATTTCACACACAAAATGGCTTTCAAAGTCTCAACACTTAATTGTGATTTTTCTGATGTCCACACTCTATTTACTGTAGAAAAAATGCATTCAGTCACAGCATTAGTTTCTGGTAAGGACAGCACATATCCAATTTTTAGTGCATTATTGTATGGAACATAGTTTGTTTCAAAATGATGAAATATTTCTAACCATTTGTTCTCTATTGTGATTTTTACTGTCCCTAAGATTTAACCTTTTCCTTATCAATATATTTTTTTCATAATGATACCTCATAAGTTGTAAGTGTCACTTTCAAGGCCAGCGCTAGACTTTTTGCTGCCACTATAAAATATAAATAACATGAGTACAGTCTGCTAAATTCATGAAATAAATAAATCAATTACTTACCTAAATTATCTGAATAGCTGATTTGTTGACATAGCACTAGCACGCAGTACAATGTGTATCATCTGAGAGACAGTTACAAAATGTTTTCGTGGTTGCCAACGCCATTGTTCATTAAGTCCAAACAATGGTGGTCAAATTCTAACAACTGATCAACAATGCGGGCTTGGCGCCTGTGGCTCAAGCAGCTAAGGCGCCAGCCACATACACCTAAGGTGGTGGGTTCGAATCCCCAGCCTGGGCCTGCCAAACAACAATGATGGCTGCAACCAAAAAATGGCCGGGCATTGTGGCGGGCGCCTGTAGTCCCAGCTACTTG
>NW_003852481.1:3892552-3896705 GCF_000181295.1 Otolemur garnettii | reverse complement strand
AAAAAAAAAAAAAAAAGTCAACCACATAATCTCCAAGTTCTGCCCTTACCAGGCATCCAGCTACACATACAACTAATTAGCTAAAAACTTGAGGAATAATATTTCTGCCTTCTCGATGATAAAACTCAGCTCTGAAATTAAGGCTTATATCTCCGTTGTAAGGAGGGGGAAAGTGAGGTTAAGTTTCAGAAACAGACTTTAGACTCTTGAGACGGATAATCAGATAATAACTAGTCCTCTTGACATTCAAGAACACTCATTAGCATATGGCCTTTTTTCCTTTTTCTTTTTCTTTGTTTTGTAAAGTACAGAACTGCTTAGAATTAAATTCATTTCAAAGCACCTTCCAAACAGAACAGTGCTATGGTTTTGAGTCCTTTCCTCTTAACATCTTTCCTCTTAATTGGATATTATAACATTCCTAACAATTCATATTTTTTGAAGCAGCTAGAGGAAACGTCCAAAACAAAATGGATCAACTACTGTGACTATTCAAATAACTACAGCCATCACTGCGGTATTGCCGGAGACTAGTGCCTTAGTTCATCCTGGCAACTTCCAAATTGAGCAATCGGTCCATCAAAACCCCCCAATTTCATGGGAATGAAGAAAAAGTTATGCTCATATTAAGCAGTTCCACTACCCATGTGACTATTCTTTGTTCCTAAGTTTCATGGGTTCTTCTGAGTCACTTCTCTATTTAAGATATTTATTGCCCAGGAGATGCACTCATACCATTAGAGTCCATTTCCACTTTGAAGAATGCCAAAATTGCAAAAAAGCACAGAAAAAAGCTCAACTCCCATGTGTTAGTTATAACATAAATGCAAGCAAAGGAGAAAGAAGTTTGAGCTTTTCTAGGCATCTTCATTCGTTTGGCCTTATTGACTAACAGAATGTCCTAAATGCTGAGAAGGAGAAAAGGACGGGTTCTGACGGACCAGGGTAGGCTGCTCCAAGGGTCTGAGCTTTGGTGGGATACGGGATTCAGGTTTGAGGGTGAGATCCTTCTGTGTGTCCAGTTACCCATGAAGAAGTAAGTTCTGGCCTTGGTCTTAAGAGATAGATGATGAGCCAAAATGCCAATGGATTCATTTTTTATGCTCACACACAATGAAACTATTAAATGAACAGCACTGGCTGGGCACAGTGGCTCACACTTGGCACTTTGGGTGTAAGCCAAGGCAGTAGGATCACATAAGGCCAAGAGTTTGAGACCAGCCCATTTCTACAAAAATTCAAAAACCAGCCAAGCGCAGTGGCACACACCTGTGGTCCCAGCTACTCTGGAGGCAGAAGTGGGAGGGTTACTAGAGCAAAGGAGTTTGAGGTTATAGTGAGCTATGAGTGCACCGCTGCATTCCAGCTTGGGCAACAGAGTGAGGGCCTATCTATAATAAATCAGCAAATAAAATTCCAGCATCTGTTAGTCCTGCTGGTTTTGTTTTTTAAACCTATCTAGAAACCAGGATGTTATCAGAAGTGTATTTTTGAACAGAGCACCTGTCTGTTGTCTTCCTTGCCTCTCCATGGAGCCCACACGCTCCTGTTGTGTTTTTGACCTTTGTATCCTGGGGCCTAGAGCAGTACCTGACATATAGCAGACACTTGAATAGTTTTAATGTGAATGAATAATTAGATGATGTATATGATACTGTGATTGAATAATAAGATGAAATTTCAAGTTACTAATAAATAAAAAATTAGGATTATAAATGATCATTTATCAATGTCATTAAGCCATGACAGATCAATGCACCCACAGTAGGGGTCACGGAATTCTGAAAGCAAACACCAGGCAGCAGGTGAAGATGTGAGAAAGCAAGATCAAGATCAATGTCATGATGCCAATTAATGTATTTAGATAACATTTTGAGATATATAAAGTACAGACAATAAAATTTTAAAAGCATTTTAGATGATCAAAGAATGAATTGATGTAAAGAGAGAGAAAAAAGGAAACCCCCCCAACTAAAACTTCATTTCTTTTATATGAATCTAATTTCCTTTTAAGTGTATAGTATTAAAAAAAAAAAAAGATTTGATCAACTCATTCTGAAGTCTTTTCACAATAATACCTTTTGATCTCACTGTGGAGAGCAATTGCCCCTTCTCATCCAGGCTCCCCATCACCAGAGACTGCATGCCCCTTCCCCCACACCCCCCCCCAAAAGAAGAAAGTCACCCCTACTGTAGCTACTTTTTCTTTTCTTTCTTTCAATCACATGAATCTCAAAAAACAACTGTGCAGAAAGTTTGAGGAAACTAACCACGATTTGAGTGTGATTTAGAGTTGGGGAGGGAGCAAGGAAAACCACACTAGTACAGCATTTTTTGAAAAATTACAATTCTCGTGTACTAGATTAGCTGAGAATAGTAGAAGACCAGGCAATAGGAATAAGAAGGAGATGTACACTATGTGAAAAATAACTAGGGCCTGGAAATGAGGCTGGGACCCAAGCACATTATCCTGCCCTCCAAGTATATATTTTATTTTATTTTTTCAGGTATATATTTTATTTTATTTTATTTTTTATTTTTTATTTTTTTTTGGCCAGGGCTGGGTTTGAACCCGCCACCTCTGGCATATGGGGCCAACCCCCTACTCCTTTGAGCCATAGGCACCGCCCTTTCAGGTATATATTTTAAAGGAGAATTCAAAGCATCCAGCGATGTGATAGAAAGCAGAGCTGAAGGATATTCTCACTCACTCTGCCAGGTAACAAACACTGACTCTGAAATAGATACCACTTTGTTCAACATTGAGTACGGAGAAAATTACCAGCATGGGACCTATCCAAAAAATAAATGAATAAATAAAACTGGCCGGGCATGGTGGCTCATGCCTGTAATCCTAGCACTTGAGGAGGCCCAGGCAGACTGATCACTTGAGCTCAGGAGTTCGAAACCAGCCTCAGAAAGAGCTAGACCCCATATCTACTAAAAATAGAAAAAACTAGCGGGGCATGGTGGCATATGCCTATAGTCCCAGCTACTCAGGAGGCTGAGACAAGAGGATCACTCAAGCTCAAGAGTTTGAGGTTGCTGTGAGCTATGCCACAGCACTCTATCCAGGGAGACAGGGTGACACTCTGTCTCAAAAAAATAAAAAATATTCAACAAAAGAAAGGAAGAAGTATTCCAGAGATTCAGAAGCGCTACATATCTCAAAAGAATTTTTTGCAGGAGCTAGAAAAAAATTGTAGGAAATGGTTGAGCATGCTAAGTGGAAGTGAGGAAGACATGAGGTCTGTAACAGAAAAAGGTAAGTATGGTCTATGATGAAAGATGAAGCAGATGAGACAAAAGGACAGAAAGAAAAGGAAGAAATGAAAAGAAGTGAAATACACAGGATAAGGGGTAAAAAAAACACCAAATTAATTCTTTCAAAATAAAATTAGCAACAGAAGACAGATTTGAATAAATTTCTCAGATGCAGAAGGACAACCCCACCAAATACACTCACCAAAACACACTCACAAAGATGTATATGGAAAAACCTTCATCACATTATTATCTATGATTGGAAAGAAAATATAATCAAGGTAATATGCAGCTAGAGGACCAGTTAAATAAATTGTGGTTTATACATATTAGGTAGGATTCCTTCAGGGTGCAAGCAACAGAAACCCACCTATACTATCTCATAAAAACAGCCCATGCCTGTAATCCTAACACTCTGGAAAGCCCAAGCAGGAGGATTGCTTGAGTTCAGGAGTTCAAGACCAGCCTGAGCAAGAGGGAGACCCTGTCTCTACTAAAACAAAAAAAAAGAAAGAAAGAAAAAGAAAAATTAGCAGAGTGTTTTGGCAGGGGCCTGTAGTCCCAGCTGCTTAAGAGGCTGACAGGAGGGCGGTGCCTCTGGCTCAAAGGAGTAGGGCCCCAACCCCATATGCTGGAAGTGGCAGGTTCAAACCCAGCCCCAGCCAAAAGAAAACAAACAACAACAACAACAACAAAAAGTTGCCTTCTAGGCTCAAGTGGCTAGGGCACCAGCCACATACACCTAAGGTGGTGGGTTCGAATCCAGCCTGGGCTGCCAAACAACAATGATGGCTGCAACCAAAAAAAATAGCCAGGAGTTGTGCCAGGCGCCTGTGGTCCCAGCTACTTGGGAGGCTGAGGCAGGAGACTAGCTTGAGCCCAGGAGTTG
>NW_003852481.1:3888354-3891361 GCF_000181295.1 Otolemur garnettii | reverse complement strand
GTTTTAGCCTGGGAACCACTCACAACGCCACCTGCTGTCTAGAAAGTATATTGCAGCATAACTATTCCCATTAAACTGGAACCCCACCACATTTATAAAGGGGTTTGTTTGTATATATTCAAAAGAACAGTATTTTTCTTAGTGGTGCCCTCCTTTTCTTTTTATTTTCTTTTTTTTTAATTTTCTTTCTTCTTTGTTTGTTTGTTTTGCTTTTTTTCTTCTATCATTTTATGACCACCACTTTTGTGGTTATCTTTTATTACTACTATCTTTTTTTTGTTGGTTGGTTGGTTTGTCTTTTGTTTTCTTTTTTATCTGTTTGTTGACTTTTTTCTGATTGTCTGGGCATCAGTGTGCTTGTGTGTCTGGTAGCATTTTAGTCTGTTGATTTGTCCGCTTGGTTTCAATGTGTTTTGTGCTTTGCTAAATCCTCAGGTTGGCTATATTCCCTAACTCCAATTTTCACATTCAGTAAGAAAATGGAGGAACAGGGGACAAGAGCTGACTGGAGCTAGCTTTAAACATAAACTCCAGTTCAGGGGGAGAGATAACCGCCAGAAGAACCCAACAAAGCCGAAGGTGGGGAGCCAAGCTGAGAGAAGAGATAGATAAACACACGTCTTCCCCACTGAGGCAAACCAGGACTTCAAGAAAACAAATTCCAGGTTTAGATTGAGCCCAGGCAGAATATTCTCCAGCTCCCATTGAGTGCCTGAGGCAAATACGCTTCAACTATCTCTGCTGGCTGGCAACAAAGAGTGGTCACTGAGTGGAGGTGGCTTTGATTTTACTTGGACTCTGGCAGGCACAAAACCCTGACATGCTCATTGACTCTACCTGGACTCTGGCAGGCACAAAACCCCGACTCACTCACCTATTGGACAGGACTGGGTTACAGAGTCTGGGTTAACAGAGACTGGTAGTGGGGTTACAAGAGACTGAGGTTACCAGAGTCCGGTGGCGAAGGGAGAGTAAGGAGGGGGAAGAGACATCAGCCTCCTTACTCCAAGTCATCTACTGAACTGGCCTTTCTTACTCCTCAGAGCATCAGAGTGAGCCACACTTGAGCTACCAGTAGACTCCTATTATCTAGTTGCTGGAGACCTTGTGATCTTTCCAACCAGAAAGTGGGGACTAATCAGGTCAATAGGTTTGGATCTCTTGACTTAGGCAAATTAACTGGTGGTTGGGGGAGAATCTCTGATGCTCTCTGGATTTTCTCAGGCTTAAATTGTCTTCAGGTGGAACATTCCCCAGTTGTCACTGAGTGCCTGAGACAGTCAGGCCTCAGCTCCCTTTGCTATCAGGGGTCAAAGAGCAGTAACCGAATGGAGCTGGCATTGACTCTACTTTGATTCTGGCAGACACAAAGCCCTGCCACATAGCTTATTGGGCAACTGGGTTGCAGCCCTGCAGGGTCTCCAGTGACTGGGTGTGACAAAGGTACAAGGTGGGGAAGGAGGCATCAACCTTCCTAGAATAATTTATTTGCTGGGTAGGTCCTTCTGACCCCACAGAACACCGGAGCAAGTCATACCTGAGCTACCGGAAGACCCCTGCTGTACAGTTGCCAGAGACCTCTTGAACTCCCCTACTTGAGACTAGTGTTGACTGGGACACTTGATTTAGACCTCTTGAACTGGGCCAATCACCTGAGAACTATCTAAAGTGATACCCTGGGGGCGTGGCAAAGGGAAGGTGTGGTTTTCCTTTCCCAACTGTCGCCTGTGAGGGGAGGGGTGACTTAATAGCTGAAATTTCTCCACAGCCAAGATCTTAACCCAGAGTAATTGATTTTCTAAGGTATAACAGAGACCAGCCGAAACAAGATAAAGACATGCAGGCCCCCAGGCTCTCAGACTGTAGCATTATATGCATCCTTGGCAAAGCTCTAGGGGAAAAGGTACAGACACCAATCCCAGCCTTTGCCCAAAAAGGCTAGTAAAATATTATTCCCAGAGCCCCCAACCCAACATCCTTTTACCTGCTCACCTAGCCAAATGGAGTAAATCCAGCATGGGGAGAGTCAGCGGAAAAACTCTGGTAGTACGAATAACCAGAGTAGAACAACCCCCCCCCCCCAAGGAAGGATGTGGCAGATGCATCTGAAGATCCAACCCATAAACAGATGGCTGAGATGACAGAAATCGAGTTCAGAATGTGGATAGTAAATAAGAGTAACAGAATGGAAGAAAGGAAAGAGCTAGAACTTCAAGAAATTATTCAAAAAATGTCTCAAGAAATTATTCAAAAGATGTCTCAGAAAATTATTCAAAAGATGACTCAAGAATTCAACAATTTCAAAGATAAAATGATCAAAGATTTTGAAACATTGAGGCAAGAGTTCGTAGCCCTCAAAGATTTGAAAAATACGGTAGAATCTCTTCATAACAGAGTGGAACAGGCTGAAGAAAGGATCTCTGACATTGAAGACAAAGCTTTTGAACAAGCTCAAGAGTGCAAAGACAAAAAGAAATGGAAAGCAAAAACAGATCTTTCTCTCAGAGAGCTTTGGGATAATTCAAAGAAAACTAATATTTGCCCTAAAGGAATCCCTGAAAGCGATGAAGCTGCCTCACAAAACACAGAGGCTCTTCTTCATGAAATTTTGAAAGACAACTTTCCAGACATGCCAAGAGATTCTGAAATTCAGATAGCAGATAGTTTCAGAACCCCAGCACAACTCAACCCAAACAAGACATCCCCCAGGCACATCAAAATTAACTTCACTAAAGTTAATATGAAAGAGAAAATTCTGAAAACAGTTAGACGCAAGAAAACCATAACCAACAAAGGAAAGAGTATTAGAATGACTGCAGATCTTCTTGCTGAAATCTTTCAGGCTAGAATAGGATGGTCAACAACTTTTAATCTCCTAAAACAAAACAACTTCCAACCCAGGATCCTATATCCAGCTAAACTGAGTTTCATCTATGATGGAGAAATTAAATACTTTAATGACATCCACATGTTGAAGAAATTTGCCATAACTAAACCAGCTCTACAG
>NW_003852481.1:3880946-3885303 GCF_000181295.1 Otolemur garnettii | reverse complement strand
GGACTTGAAGAGGAATTTCTCCAAAGAAGATAGGCATGCAGCCTATAGATATATGAAAAAATGCTCACCATCCTTAATTATTAGAGAAAAGCAAATCAAAACTACTTTGAGATATCACCTAACTCCAGTAAGAT
Organism: Otolemur garnettii; assembly: GCF_000181295.1. Classification (NCBI taxonomy): domain Eukaryota; kingdom Metazoa; phylum Chordata; class Mammalia; order Primates; family Galagidae; genus Otolemur; species Otolemur garnettii. The sequence goes on along the minus strand of NW_003852481.1, from coordinate 3,885,169 downwards.
TAGCCCATATCACAAAATCCGAAAACCAGAGATGCTGCCATGGATATGGAGAAAAGGGAACACTTCTACACTGCTGGTGGGAATGCAAACTAATACGTTCCTTTTGGAAAGACATCTAGAGAAGAAGATCAAAAATCACAATACAATAAAGATATTTGTATCAGAATGTTTATTGCAGCCCAATTCATAATTTCCAGGTCATGGAAGAAGCCCAAGTGCCCAGTGACCCATGAATGGATCAATAAACTGTGGTATATGTACACCATGGAATACTATGCAGCCAGAAAGAAAGATGGAGACTTTACCTCCTTCATGTTTACATGGATGGGACTGGAAAATGTTCTTCTTAGCAAAGTATCACAAGAATGGGAAAAAAAGTATCCAATGTACACAGCCCTATTATGAAACTAATTTACAGTTCTCAAATGAAAGCTACAACCTAATTCTATCCCAAGAATATGGGGAAGGGGTGGGGGAGGGGAGGGGAGAAGGGTAGATGGGTGGAGGGAGGGTGATTGGAAGATCACCTCTATGGTCTGTCTTACAAGAGTATAAGTGAATCTTTCTAAAACTAGAGTATAAATGTCTTAACACAATAACTAAGTAAATGACATAGAGTCTATGTTAACCAGTTTGATGAAAATATTTCAAATTGTATATGAAAACACTACACTGTACCCTATGTTTGCATTAACGTACACAGCTATCATCTAATTAAAAAAAAAAAAAAGATGTCATTCCAGACCCAGTTTTTTTCTGCCTTTCTGTTCTCATCCTCAGCATGTTGGCTTGTCACTTTTAGGCTTGCCAAGTTGTGGTCACTCTATGGCAGGAACAGCATCAAGTATCATCTCATTGACTAAATTCAGAGGCAGGAGGTGGGGCAAGCAAAGCCTTAGTTTGGGAACATTTTTTCAGCGTTCTCTGCAGACTTCCCTTCCCCCTATATTTCCTTAATCAAAACTAGCAACATGTGGCCACTTCTTGCTGTGAGGTACCTAAAGAAATGTCTACTGTTTTCAGCCTCTACACTGAGCATCAACATGGGAGAAGGGGGCTAAAGATGGCTTTTCAGTGGCCAAAAATACACTATGAAGTCCTGTATTGCCATTAAAAATTATGCACATCCATCTTTTTTATTTAAATCGATTTGGGGGTGTAAGTGGTTTTTGTTACATGGATGAATTGCATAGTGGAGAAGTCTAGACTTTTAATATGCCTGTCACCTGAATAGTGTACATTGTACCCAACAGGTAAATTTGCAGCCCATACGCCCTCCCACCTCCCTCTTCTGAGTCTCCAACGTCCATCAAGTCACTCTGTATGACCACGCCTACCCATTGCTTAGCTCCCACATGTAAGGGAGAACATAACAATATTTCGGTTTTTGCTTCTGGACTACTTCACTTAGAATAATGGATGGCCTCCAGTTCCAAGTTGTTGCAAAGGCATTTCATTCCGAATAGTATGGCTTAATAGTATTCCATGGTATATATATATATAGGTGGAATCTATATGTGTATAATACATATATATGTATGTGTAATTATACACACATATATATGTATTATACATATATATATAATACATTTTCTTTATCCACTCATCAGTGAATGCTTAGATTGCTATCCCATCTTTGCAACTGTGAATTGTGCTGTGATAAACACAGGAGATAGGGGTCTTTTTTATAAAATTATTTCTTTTCTGGCTTGGCGCCTGTGGCTCCAGCAGCTAAGGCACCAGCCACATACACCAGAGCTGGCGGGTTGGAATCCAGCCCAGGCCCACCAAACAACAATGACGGCTGCAACCAAAAAATAGCCAGGCATTGTGGCAGGGACCTGTAAACCCAGCTACTTGGGAGGCTGAGGCAGGAGACTCGCTTGAGCCCAGGAGTTGGAGGTTGCTGTGAGCTGTGATGCCACGGGACTCTACCCAGGGGGACAGCTTGAGGCTCTGTCTCAAAAAAAAAAATTATTTCTTTTCCTTTGGGTAGATCTCCAGTAGTGGGATTACTGGATCAAATAGTAGATCTCCTTTTAGTTGTCTGAGAAATCGCCATGCTGTTTTCCATAGAGACTGAAGTCATTCCCATCAGCAGTGTATAAGCATTTCCTTCCCACTGCATCTGCACCAGTATCTTTTTTTTTTTTTTTACTTTTTCATAATGGACAATCTAATAGGGCTAAAGTGGCATCTCACTGTGGTTTTAATTTGTTTTTCCCTAAAGACTAGTGATGTTGAGCATTTTTACTCATTTTTGTTGACTTTTTTTCTTTCAAAAACGTCTGTTCACATCTTTTGCTGAGGAGAATGTATATTCTGTAATTTGGGGGAAGAATGTTCTATACATGTCTGTTGCGTCCATTTGTTCTAGTCTCATTTAAGTGCCGTGTTTTTGTTGATTTTCTGCCCCAATGATCCCTCGAGTTCTGTCAGTGGTGCACTAAAGTCCTCCTTATTTTGTTGTTTATTTCTTTTCCTCGTCTAGTAGTATTAATTTCATGACTCTGGGAACTCTGCTGTAAGGTGCATATATACTATTCAGGATTGTTTTATCTTTTTTTTGGAGACAGAGTCTCACTATGTCACCCTTGGTAGAGTGCCATGGTGTCACAGCTCACAGCAACCTCAAACTCCTGGGCTTAAGCAATTTTCTTGCCTCAGCCTATAGCTGGGACTACAGGTACCTGCCACAATGCCTGGCTATTTTTTTGTTATCGTTGTCATTGTTGTTTAGCAGGCTCAGGCTGGATGCCAACCTGCCAGCCTTGGTGTATGTGGTCGGCGCCCTAACCACTGAGCTACAGGCACCAAGCCAGGATTGTTATATTTTCTTGGTGAACTGATTCCTTTGTCTTTTTTTTTACTATTGTTGATTTAAAGTCTGTTTTATCTGATTTGAAAATAGCTATTTCTGCTTGTTTTTGGTTTCCACCTACCCAGAATCTTTTTTTACACTTCTTTACCTTGAGTCTCTGAAAATCTTTGAGTGAAATGGGCCTCTTGGAGATAGCAGATATTTGAGTTGTGGGTTGCCTTTTTAATCCATTCTCTCAACGTCTATCTTTTACATGGGGTATTTAGGCCATTTACGTCTCTTTTTTTTTTTTTTTTTTTTGAGACAGAGCCTCAAGCTGTAGCCCTGGATACGGTGCTGTGACATCACAGCTCACAGGAACTCCAACTCCTAAGCGCAAGCGATTCTCCTGCCTCCACCTCCCAAGTAGCTGGGACTACAGGTCCCTGCCACAATGCCTAGCTATTTTTTGGTTGCAGCCGTCATTGTTTGGTGGGTCTGGGCTGGATTCGAACCTGCCATCTCAGATGTATGTGGCTGGTGCCTTAGCCGTTTGAGCCATAGGTGTCGAGCCTATGTCCCATGTTAATAGTGATGGATAAGATACCTGTTTAGTCATCATGTTGATTGTTACCAGTTGCTTTGTATTCTTATTTATGTTACTGTTTTATAAAAACTGAATTTTTAGGCCTGGCACAGTGGCTCAGGCCTTTAATTCTAACACTCTGGGAGGCCAAGGTAGGTGGATTGCCTGAGCTCAGGAGTTGGAGAACAGCCTGACCAAGAACGAGACCCCATCTCCACTAAAAATAGAAAAACTATCCAGGCATTGTGGTAGGCACTTGTAGTCCCAACTACTCAAGAGGTTGAGGCAGGAGGATCGCTTGAGCCTAAGAGTTTGAGGTTGCTGTGAGCTATGACACCACGGCACTCTACCCAGGGTGACAGAGTAAGACTGTCTCAAACAAACAAACAAACAAACAAAAAGCTAAGTTTTTACTTTTCTCTACCAGTGTGTATCAACTGTTCTTTTAGATTTTCAGAGACTTGAGTATCTCACGTAGGGTACGTCTAGTACTGACAAATTCACTTAGTGTTATTTCTCCTTCATTTGTGAAATTAGTTTTACAGGATATAAAATTCTTGGCTAGCAGTTATTCTGTTAATCTCACTAAAGATAGGACCCCGATCCCTTCTGGCTTGTAAGGTTTCTGTTGAAAATTCTGCCCTTGGTTTGGTGCGTTTTCCTTTGTAGGTTGCTTGATGGTTTTGCCACAGGGCTTGTCGGAATTCCTCCTTCATGCTGACTTTGGCCATTCTGAGGACTATGTGCTTCAGTGATGTCCTTTCTGTAATGAGTCTCCCAGGTGTCCATGGAGCTTCATGTATTTAGATGTTTAAATCAAATTATTCTCTCAAATAG
>NW_003852481.1:3876621-3880202 GCF_000181295.1 Otolemur garnettii | reverse complement strand
GCTTAGTCTAGTCCATTCTTAAAACTTTCCACTGTGTTTTGCATTTCCCTAAATGAAAATTTCATTACCAGAAGTTAGCTTTTTTTTTTTTTTTTTTGGCCTGGGCTGGGTTTGAACCCACCACCTCCAGCATATGGGGCCAGCTCCCTGCTCCTTTGAGCCATAGGTGCTGCCCCAAAAGTTAGTTTTTTTAATAATACAGCTATCTCTTTCATAATTTTTATCCATTTCCTGAATTACTTTTCCAGTTTCTTTTGGTTGGTTTTCCATTTTCTCTTGGGTCTCATCGCACTTCCTTACGATCCCTATTTGGCATTCTTTATCTGTCAGTTCAGTATTTTCATTTTGGTTGGGACCCATCCCCAGAGAGGTAGTGTGCTCCTTTTGGCACAAGGGGGAGTCTTTTTACTCTGATTTTTCATACTTAATGGAGTTCTTGCGCTGATTCCTTAGCTGAAGCAGCTCTCACTTGGTTTTAGAATTTTCTTTGGGTTAGATGGGGCTTCTCCTTCCCCCTTTTTTTTACAGTAGCTTTTTAGTTTTTTCACTATTATGCCATAAATTCATAAGGAATAGGTTCCAGCAGCTCAGGGGCTTTTCCACTGAGTGTGACAAAGCTTGCTATGCCCATTACACCATAAATTCATAGGGAATAGATTTCAACACCTTATGCCCCCTTTCAACTGGTTCTCATGTTTCTCCTCTGTGCTACACTGTACAGCTATTATGCCATGAATTCATAGGGAATAGGTTCCAGCAGCTCAGGGTCCTGTCCACTGGCTGTGACAAAGCACATCTATTATACCATGCATTCATAGGCGGGACTAGTGTCATTTGAAGGTTCTCTAAGGAAACAGAGAGCTTTGCACCAGGTGCAAGTTCGCGCCTAAAATTGTATGGATGCAATAAAGAGACTACTGCTCATGGGATGGCAAGTAGCAATCATCTTTATTTCAAAGGGTCTTTTATAATCAGTAAGTCACGTACACCACATCAATCAATAATCTATAATTAACATTCCCTATTCTATCCTAACCTTAAAAGGAGACACTGAGTCTGGAAAACTGACTTAAAAACAACCATATTATTTCTTAAGCAATCATGCACTCCAAACTTTATTTCTATAGAGTAAAAAAATCAACGGATGGAGCAAGGGGGTAATCTATTTTACAAGCCCTCAATTTAGTTCTAAGAATTAAGTTTTACAGCTTTGTTTTCAAGTAGCTTGGAAGCCACCCGCTATAGGACGTGGTTTTCCACACACATCACCTTAGACTTGTTGCCCTGCACAGAGGGCTATCAACCTTTATCTGCTTGGGCCAACAGCAGTGCAGTCAGAGTTCCATACAGAAGGTTGCTAATCCTGTTCTGTAGGTTCTGGCCTGCCCGTTTTCTAAGGCAGCAAGGCTTCACACAGCTTCCAATATTCACAAACTGTTTTTATTTATATTCTTCATTTTTCAAGAGTGCAAGTAATGTGGAAATTATCTCACAGACTAGATTCCAGCAGCTCAGGCTCCTGTCCACTGGTTCTCACACAGTGTGCTTCCCTGGGTAGAGTATGCTGGCACTTCTGTTGAACCCAGGTACCTTTTTCTTTGGCTTCCTTCTTTTTCTGATTTTCCTTCATGCTTTCCTCTCAGGAAGCTATCTCGGCTCTTAGAGTGCTTACATTGCTCAATATAAACATGAATCCTCTTGACAAGAAACTTGCCCTGAAATCCTCTGTTTATAACAATGCAAATAGCATGCCGGGTGACACTGTACTCTTCCAGTTTTGCCATGGTGACATCTGTGTGGCAGGCCTTTTTTTTTTTTTTTTTTTTTTTTTGGCAGTTTTTGGCCAAGGCTGGGTTTGAACCCACCACCTCTAGTATATGGAGCCGGCACCCTACTCCTCTGAGCCACAGGCACCGCTCCTGGCAGGCCCTTTTGAACAGTATCCATTCCCTTGATGTCTACAATATCACCAAAGGAACAACTCTGTATTTTCTAAAAGGCCTAGAGAACATGTATCAGGTACCTCTCCTCTTTCCCTTTGTATTCTTCATTTAGGTGAATTACTGAAAGATGTTGTCTCCAGCTGAAAGGCTTTTTTTTTTAGACAGGGTGGATCACAGTGCCCAGCCTCCCTCCTTCTCAAGGGTGATCATAGCCTATGTTGATTAAGGACCTTAGGATCTTGGCTTTCTTGTGGGCACTTTCAGGGAGGCAAAGTTCTGAATGAATATCTTGAACACCATGAGTATATGGGTAGCTTAGTGTGTTGGTCTTCTCTGTTGCTATTTGTAGGTTATTTTTAAGTTGTAGTGGTGGGTACTATGTGTGTGGGCACACTCCCTGCATATTTTCAAAAGGGAAGATGGAAATCTTTGAAATCTTTCCTCTTTCCCCAGCCCTGTGGGAAACAAGTATGAATTATACTGGGGTACCCAGTTTAATCTCCAGATCGGGAGGTGGTACTTGTGGGTGAGAGTCAGCTAAGTCCTGTAGGATTGAATCAGTAAGTGCAACAACAGGCTGTGTAAGTTGATCTCCCTACCAGCAGGTGGTGCTTGCAGGAGAGAGCCAGCTGTGGTGGAGTCTTAGGGATCTGTGCCTGACCCTAATCAATCAGCAGGAGCACTCAGTGTCCCAGGCAATGAGTGGGACCTGGATGCCTTCTTGTGCTCCACCCTTCAGAGGCAGATGGTGGGGGGTGAGACTGGGTGGGGCAGCATTGGGTGAGCCTGTGTTCATACTCCACAAAGGAGGGCGGCACCTGTGGCTCAAAGGAGTAGGGCGCCGGCCCCAAATGCTGGAGGTGGCGGGTTCAAGCCCAACCCCGGCCAAAACTGCAAAAAAAAAAAGCACACTCCACAAAGGTGAGTACGAGTGGGGTCAGGGGTGTCACAAGGGAAGGCCACCAGGGAAGGGCTGAGGTGGCCCTAACATGCCAAAATGTCTGCACATGGGGGAGGCGCAGCTGGAAGTCAAAGTCCAGCAGGCAGGAATGGGGTTTTGGGGTTTGTTTATTTTGTTTTTTAAAGAGTCTCACTTTCTTAGCCCTGGTAGAGTGCTGTGATGTCATACCTTACAGTAACCTCAAACTCTTGGGCTCAAGCGAGCCTCTTGCCTCAGCCTACCAAGTAGCCGGGACTACAGGTGCCTGCCACAATGCCTGGCTAGTATTTCTATTTTTATTAGAGACCCAGTCTCGCTCTTGCTCAGCCTGGTCTCAAATTCCTGAGCTCAGACAATCCAACAGCCTCAGCCTCCCAGAGCGCTAGGATTACAGGCATGAGCCACTGCCAAAATTATTTTTTCTAATTCACCTTTTCTCTGAGTATAAAACTCTTTGTGGTTCCCGGGCTTTAGGCAGTTGTCAGTCTAATTCCCTGATTTGAGCCCCAAGCTTTGCTCCTGGGTTGTGCGTCACCTTTTTAAGGATAAACTCTAGGCTGTCCAGGAATAGTAGATGCTCCCAGGGTAAATGCCCTCTACATTTGCGTACCTCCCTAAATGCATGCTCATTTTGTTCTGGCTTCAGAGGATTTCCTTTAGCAAACTCAAGAATACGTTTTTTTTTTTTTTTTTTTTTT
>NW_003852481.1:3847765-3876451 GCF_000181295.1 Otolemur garnettii | reverse complement strand
GGGTCCGGGCTGGGGATTCGAACCCGCCACCTTAGGTGTACGTGGCTGGCGCCTTAGCCGGCTGAGCTATAGGCGCCGAGCCAAGAATACGTTTTTAAAAGTGTTCTTATTGTTTAACATCCTTACAGGCTTCACATCAAAATATTTTCTAAAATTCAGTCTGCCATAGTGCCAGAAATAGAAGTCTACAAATTCTATCTCTTCCTGGGTATCTCACAAATTCTAAACTTTAGTAGTCACCTCTCCCTCCACTACCACATCTAATTTTCCTTCAAAAACTTTCTCCAGGCCGAGTGCAGTGGCTCCTGCCTGTAATCCTAGCACTCTGGGAGGCTGAGGTGGGTGGATTCCTGAGCTCACAGGTTCAAGATCAGCCTGAGCAAGAGAGAGACCCCGTCTCTAAAAATAGCCGGGTGTTGTGACAGTTTGTAGTCCCAGCTACTCGACAGGCTGAGGGCAAGAGGATTGCTCCAGCCCAAAAGTGAAAGATTGCTGTGAGCTGTTGACGCCATGGCTCTCTACTGAGGGTGACAAAGTGAGACTGTCTTCAAAAAAAAAAACAACTTTGTCCACTGACACTACCTCTTGTCCACCTAATTATGAAAAAGAAATTGAGCATAAACTGTTTTCTCACTCAGCCTGCTGTAACTCTTACTGATTCTGAGTTTTACGTATCTCTAGAACTTCCTTTCTCCTTCATTCTGGCTACTACTGCCTTTGGAATTCATCATTTCTTTTTTTGGCCCCTTCAATAATTAATCTCTGTTCCATGCCTACCTCCCTCAAATCCAGACTTTACAAAGCTGCCAGCATAACCTACTTAAAATAAAAATCTGACCATGACATTTGAATAATTAAGTCTTCAGTGATTCCTTATTGCCATCAAGATAAAGTCTCAGTTATAATGCTACGATTAGTCCCTCGCTCTAGTAAGTCATATCAAATTGTCTCAAACTCCTGATACCAAGCAGTACTCCCGCCTCAGCCTGCCAAACGTGCTAGGATTACTGGCAAGAACCACAATGCCTGGCCGAATTATGGGCCATCTTCCGCTTGGTCTACTAGTCTTCATTCAACTCTACACCTCACCCCCGTTTTCTTGGCCATTGTCAGTAACTTATCTTTTAAGAATCTTCTCTTCCAGGGCAGCACCTGTGGCTCAAAGGGGTAGGGCGCTGGCCCCATATGCCAGAGGTGGTGGGTTCAAACCCAGCCCCAGCCAAAAACTGTAAAAAAAAAAAAAAAATCTTCTCTTCCAGAAAACCTGCAGGCAAATTCTCACTACCTTTTTTATGTTACTGCATGAGGTGCTTCACTGTCATTGTCCTTTATCACTCTGCACTGCAATCATTTATCTGTTGCCACAATTAGACTATGAATTCCTATAAAGGGCAGATAACGTTTTCTCTTTACCCACAGTACCTGGCACAGGGCTGGATATATTTAGTATCTTTCAGACGAAAGGAGATTTTTGGTTTTTGCTTTTGTGGAGTTTTTTTGAGATAGTCTAACTATGTTGCCCTTGGTAGAGTGCAGTGGCATCACAGCTCACAGCAACCTCAAACTCTTGGGCTTAAGCGATTCTCTTGCCTCAATCTCTCAGTAGCTGGCACTACAGGCACTGGCCAAAACACCGAGCTAATCTCTTGTTATTGTTGTCATTATTGTTTAGCAGACCCTGGCTCGGTGCAAACCCACCAGCCCCAGTCTATCTGGCTGGCACCCTAACCACTGTGCTATGGGTGCTGAGCCTTTGTTTTTGTTTTTGAAACACAATCTCACTCTGTTGCCCAGACTCAAGTGCCATGGCACTGGCCTAGCTCACAGCAACCTCAAGCTCCTGAGTTCAAGCAGTCCTCCTGCCTCAGCTTCCCAAGTACCCGGGATTATAGGTACTTGCCACAATGCTCAGCTGACTTTTTCTACTTTTTAGTAGAGATGGGGTCTCACTCTTGGTCAGGCTGGTCTCAAACTCCTGAGCTCAAGAGATCCTCCTGCCTTGGCCTCCTGCAGTGCTAAGATTACAGGCTTGAGCTACCACTCTGGGCCAGGAAGGAATGTTTTTGACTTCTCTAATAACTTTTGAAATTGACTCCCACTTCCTCTGCCACTTTCAAAGTTCAGGCCCTTTCTTCTACCTCTATCCCCTTGCAGATCCTTCTGCGTCTCAGTTTGTCAATCTGCCTAATGTCCCATAAACACTTTCTACAGCACAATTCTGATCTACTTACCCTCAGCAACTTCCTATTTCTGTTAGCCCCTGTTTCATTTTCCCCGTTGCTCCAGCAGCTCACAGCAACCCACTGACTTCCCAAATAGACAGCTGAGGTCCATCCTAATTACCAACCCAACTTCTCCATCATCATCTAACAAACTTATTGACACTAGACAGCCTTCCAGATCCAAACTAGGGTCTGATAGTATGGGTCATAGCTTCAGGATTCCCATTTTATTCAGAGTCACTGCCCTCCCGATGGCGACTTTAAGGAAAACTCCATTCCATCACTCATTATACAGCAGTGGCGTCCGAGGGGCTGAGGGAGGGGAGGAACAACACTGAGGAGCAGGGGTGAGGTAGCCCATGGTCTAAAGAGAATTTTAAAATAATAGAATTGACTAAAAGCACCAGCAATTCTAAACAATATCAGCAATAAAGCATTCTTTCCTCTAAGGTGGACTGGTCTCACCACTACCACCACTGGTGTGCCACTGCCATTTGGGCATCGTCCCCTTTGAAACTTTTTACACTACCTCAAAGGAGAATTAATCCCTTCTTCCTGAACCCTTCATGCACATCTGAATCTCCTTAAGGGAAGCTTGTCTTTAACCCCTACTACACAGACATTCATGAAGACTTACCCTTCTAGCCAGCTATCCTTTGTTAGCCTCAGCTGCCCAGGAGTGAAATGTGCTAAGTCCCAATTGCACCACAGAGCTGGAGGAAAGTATCATCCTACAGCCAACTCTTGGGCCAGACCAAATGCACACAGAGTGTATCTGAATTCCAAAGGCTGCTAATCACAGGACATGATGATCTGGACACAGTTCTAATTCTTAGCACTAAATCTTAATACTCTACTCATACAAACTACTTTTACTTGTAAGTTCTTTTTGTATTACAGTACTTTGTGTTTGATTTACCTAAGTGCTTAGACCAGTGGTTCTCAACCTGTGGGTCGTGACCCCTTTGTAACAATGAAAATACATCGCAGCATTAGGAAGGTTGAGAACCACTGGCTTAGACCCAAAAGGAAATTTAAATACTCAGCTCTGCTTTAGTGCTATGGATGCAACAGACACTTAATTCAATAAAACTAGGCTGGCTCAGCACCTGTAGCTTAGTGAGTAGGGCACCAACCACATACAGCAAAGGTGGCAGGTTTGAGCAAGGCCCAGGCCTCCTAAACAACAACTGCAACCGGCTTGGCGCCTGTGGCTCAATCGGCTAAGGTGCCAGCCACATACACCTAAGGTGGCGGGTTCGAATCCCCAGCCCGGGCCCACCAAACAACAATGACGGCTGCAACGAAAAAAATGCCTGGCCCTGTGGCGGGCGCCTATAGTCCCAGCTACTGGGGAGGCTGAGGCAGGAGACTCGCTTAAGCCCAGGAGTTGGAGGTTGCTGTGAGCTGTGAGGCCATGGCACTCTACCCAGGGGGATAGCTTGAGGCTCCGTCTCAAAAAAAAAAACAACTGCAACCAAAAACTAGCTGGGTGCTGTGGTGGGTGCTGTGGTGGGTGCCTGTAGTCTCAGCTGCTCAGGAAGCTGAGGCAAGAGAATCACTTAAGCCCAAGAGTTTGAGGTTGCTATGAGCTGTGATGCCATGGCACCCTACTGAGAGTGACATAGTGAGACTCTCAAAATAAAAAAATATATATATGAAAAAAAACTAAGGACATTTAATACATAAAAGAGTAGCATATATTTTTATTATATAACATTTTTAAAAATTTCTTTTCATAGAATACATTTTCATGTTGGGGTTCTACAATGGGAAAATAACAATGTATTACTTATACATTATATTTATGGACAAATTATTTTAGAACAAGTAAAACACATTTGAGGATTAAGTCTCAGTTTAGAATTTATAGTATTTTGATGCCTCTACAAGGGGCATCTAGTTCTCACATGGAGCTTCTCTGCATTCAGAAGCTCTCCAAGCTTTGCTTCCTAGGATTTAGAAATTCCGAATGTGAGAGAGAGATCAGTATTTCCTCATTTTAGAGTTTCCCTAGGATATGTAACCATTAGTAGCTGGTATTAACTGAGCAGAGAGGGATTTTTTCAAAAATTAAACCATCTAATTGTCTGCAAAGTCATTGTTCATGAATTAACAGTCTTTCCCTTTGTCCCTTATTCCCAGAACAAATATAGAAGTCTGATCCTGTGTTGACAGTATTAAAGCTGAAATCTCTTAGACTGATAAATTAAAAGGCAAAAGCTCATATAGTTGCATAAAGTTTAAACTGTGAGTCTTGTTAGAAGTTGAGAGACAACTCCATTAACTCACTATAATATGAAACTCGGTCTTTAAATGTGTTGGCCATAATACCTCTCAAACCTTTTCCTCTAAAATTAACATTTGAAAATAACCACGATTGTAACAAGAACTTTGTCCACCGATGGACTTAATTATTTCTTCCTTATCATGAGTTGAATGGCATGACAAAGCAGAGGCAAAGAGGCATACAATCGATTCTTAAGGTATGAAGTCAAAAAGGTCAGAGTTTCCACAGCATGGCCACAGCTCTGCAGATACCCACATCATGATAGTTGAAATAACAAAGCCCAGCAAAGGTTAAAGCTGAAAGAGCCAGAAGGCCTGCCTTGGCAGCTTTCTGCGATGTGTCCCCATGAACATAGTCAGTAACAACTTGTCCAAGGCCCCTGAAGAAAAAAAAAATCATAGCACAAATGAAAAATCGCAAATTAAGTAAATAAGTATACAGGTAACTTGGCTGCAAAAAAATAACTGGTTAAATTCAAAATGCAATGTCCATATTTGCCATTCCAATAACTGTTTGCTTCTTGGGGGATTCTGGGTAGCCTTTTATATAGGTGAAATTACTTTATACTTTGAGATGCTAAAACAACATCAACTCATGGTAACAAGAATCATAAATCAAAAGGAAGGAATCAAAAGTTTCCTAATAATGTAATAAAGTTATCTTTCTACTCTTCTGATTTCAATTCTCCAGAGTCATTTATATAAGAGACAGTAACTAATCACTACTCTATTGATAAAATCTTGTTAACTAAAGCAAAAAATCTAGTTTATTAATTCAAAAACAATTCACTAAGCGGATATTATGTGCCAGAACCTTGTCATAGATGTTGGAGGTATAGTCAACAGACAGCAACCCTGCCCTTATAAAACAAATACTCTAGTGAATAAGAAAGAAGAAGTAAATATTTATGTACAATGAAGAAATACTTTAGAAAGGATGACCTGAATAAGAACATTCCAAACAAAAGTGGCATCTCTGAGGTCAGTAGGGAGGTCAGTGGGGCTGGAGCACGTTAGTGAAGCAGAGATCAAAAGCAGGAGCAGACTGCAACAGCCTCGACGGTCATGATGAAAAGTTTGAATTATATTTGAAATACAATAGGAAACGACTGATAATGTTTTAAGCAGGAAATATCCTACATAAAGAGTGACTTAATTTTACTATTTTTATAATAGTTTCATTGACATTTAATTCACATACCAGAATTCTTTTTCTTTTTTTTGTTTTCTTCTTCTTTTTTTTTTTTTTTTAAGAAGACTTTTGCTTTAGTGCTCCCACTAGAATGTCATGGCATCATCATAGTTCACCACAACCTTAAAGTCTGGGCTCAAGCAATTTTCCTGTGTCAGTCTCATCAGTAGCTGGGACTACAGGTGCATGACACCACACCTCATTTTTCTATTTTTTTTTTTTAAAGTAGAGATGGGGTCTCACTCTTACTTAGGCTGGTCTCAAACTCCTCAAGCAATCCTCCCACCTCAGCCTCCCAGAGTGCTAGGATTACAGGTGTGAGCCACTGTACCTGGTGTAAAACTCACTTTTATGTGCACAATCCAGTGGGTTTTGGTACATCACACAGTTGTGCAACCATAAACACGGTTTAATTCCAGAACATTTTCTTCACCGTCAAAAACCCCTCCACTCTTTAGACTATGCTAATGGGTAGAAAATGACTATCTTCTTTCTGTCTCTGTAGATATGTCTAATCTGGATGTGTCATATAAATGAAGCCATGGTGTATGTGACTGTGTGTCAACTTTCTTTCACTTAGCAAAATGTTTTCAAAGTTCATCCATATTGTACCATGTATTAATACTTCATTCCCAGGCCAAGTGTGGCGGCTCATGCCTTAATCTTAGCACTCTGGGAGGCCCAGGCAGGTGGATTGACTGAGCTCAGGCGTTCGAGACGAGATTGAGCAAGAGAGAAAACCTATCTCTACTAAAAATAGAAAAACAAGTTCAGAGTTGTGGTGGGCACCTAATAGACCCAGCTACTTGGGAGGCTGAGGCAAGAGGATCACTTAAAACCAAGAGTCTGAGGTTGCTGTGAACTGTGAGCTGTGAGCACTCTACCCAGGGCAACAGAGTGAAAGCCTGCCTCAAAAGAAAAAAACTTCATTCCTTTGTATGGCTAAATAATATTCTGTTGTATAAATATGCTGTATTTTGGTTAGCTATTCAACAGTCAATAGACATTTGCATAGTTTCCACTTTGGGGCTATTACAAATGCTGCTGCTATGACCATTCCTACACGCTTCCTGTGGTCACATACACGGGTATTTTCAATTGTCTTGGATATACATTTAAAAGTGGAATTGCTACATCATATGATAACTGTGTTTAACTTCTGTCGGAACGGCCAGACTGTTTTCTAAAGTGGTTGCAACACTTTACGTTCTCAGCAGAAATGTATGAGGGTTCCAATATCTCCAAGTCCACAGCATTTCTTCTTACTATCTATCTTTTATTCTAGCCATGCTAATGGGTAGGAAGTGACATCTCATTACTGTACTTTTAATATGCATTTCTCTAATGACAAATCATGTTGAGCAATTTTTTTGTTGGCCACTTGCGTATTTTCTTTGGGGGAATGTAATTTTATTTTTCAAAAAAGGTCACTCTGACTATAGTATGGCAAATGGACAGTGTGGGCAGGAAAAGGGGTCAAACACAGAAATAGGAAACTAGTGAGAAGGCAACTAAAGTGGCCTGAGCAAGACTCTTTTGGCTTAACTTAGGCTAGCAACAGGGGAGATGGTGCAACATATAATTCAGGCTTTGAAGAAAGAACTAAAGAAAGAGGTAATGGATCACAAGTGGGGTAAAACAAAAAAATATCTAGAATGACTCCTAGATTTTTAGCTTAAGCAACTATTTTAATTGAGGAGGTTTTGAAGGGAATCAAAGGAGATTTGGGAAGAGAAAAAAGGCTAGTTGGGATGACTATCAAACATCCAAGTGGATATGTCAATTAGACAACTGGATATACAAGTCTACAACTCAGGAAAAGAGGTAAGATCTGAGCTCCCCTAGGGAAAGTGTACAGAAAGAGAAATTAAGACAGAGCCTTGGGAACTTTATCATTCAGAAGTCAAACAAGAGGAGAAGGAAGGAAGGCAGAGGAGACATGTATGGCATCTGGAAAGCCTTAGAAAAGTAATTTAAGGAGAGAATGGAAGGCTCCTCAGAGTTCAAGTAAGCAGAATACAGAGAACAGACAACTAAATTTGGAAAAATGAAAGTCTTTGATGACCTTTCATGTAAAATAGTTGGGATAAAGCCCAATTAATATAGGTTAAGAGATTAGTTGTTCAGGAACTGAACTACAAATAGAGATTATTCCTTTAAGATGGATCACACATTAGAGAAACACTTATATATTTGTGATCTAATATTTAGCATGCAAACGGAATCCTTTACTTTGAAAAGTCTATCTGGTAAAAAGGTTAATTCTCTTAATCAGCCCTAGAAAACTAAGTAATTAAAACCCCCTTTTATTGCTAACTAGAAAATTATTCTGACTAATCACTTAACCTCCCTGGGGTTTACTTTCCACATTTGTAACATGAAAGGACTGGCTAAGATACTACTCAAAGTTCTTCCAGTTGTAATAATCCAAAACTAGCTCCCTTCACTCCCCAAATGACAACATATTGTCCTTGCAAAACAAAATAAAACAAACAACTCAAGTAACCCAACCTGCCTTTTACACTCCTTTTAGGAAGTTCCATTAACTTAAAAGTTTTATAAATATACCAGATAAAATAAACAGAAGCTGAATATTCATTCATTCAGCAAGTATTTACTGAGTGTTATGTGGGAGGTACTATTCTAGGCACAAGAGATATAACAGAAAACACACAAAAAACCCATATATCTTTTTTCTTTAAAGAACAAGACCGGCTCGGTGCCTGTGGCTCAAGTGGCTAAGGCGCCAGCCACATACACCTAAGGTGGCGGGTTCGAACCCAGCCCGGACCCGCGAAACAACAATGACGGCTGCAACCAAAAAATAACCAGGCACTGTGGCGGGCACCTGTGGTCCCAGCTACTTGGGAGGCAGAGGCAGGAGACTCGCTTGAGCCCAGGAGTTGGAGGTTGCTGTGAGCTGTGAAGTCACAGCACTCTACCCAGGGGGATAGCTTGAGGCTCTGTCCCAAAAAAAAAAAAAAAAAGAACAAGACGAACCTATATCTAGAGCTGCACACTATAGTGATAAAACTATGACAAAATATAAGGAAGTGATTACTCTAAAAGTTCTAATGGTTCCTGGAGGTGGTGGTCATATTACCATCACAGTAATTCATTAAGCCATAGATTTGACTCTGTATTTGTTCTTTCATTCTTGGGGGAGAGGGAATGAAAAGTAGTATACAAAATAATAATACATCATCTTAATACAATAAAGATGATGTATCAGAAGGTAGTAAACACTACTGAGAAAAATAAAGCAGGAGACAGTGATGAGGAATGTCAAGACAGACACTGCAATTCTGAGTGCGTGATTAGGGAAGGCTCCATTGAGTATTTAAGATCTCAAGAAGATGAAGGAATATGCGAAATATATAACTAAAAAAAGACAGTAACAGTAAAGCCCTGAGGTCTGGGCTGTCCCTGGCATGTTCAAGAAATCTCAAGGAAGTCAGTATGTATGAGGGAGAGACAGCTGAAGATGAGGAAATAAACAGGGAGTCAGGTCCACACAGTCTGCAGACCATGGTAAGAATTCTGACCTTTAGACTGAGTAACATGAGGAGACAAAGAAGGGTTTGCAGAAGGGAAATATCTTGTTCTGACTTAATTATTTTAGGAGGATCACTGGGTCTGCTATGTCAGGAACAGACACAAAGGCGACCAGTTAGGAGACTATTAGTGGAGTCAAGGATAATGACAGTTCGAGGTTTGAATAGAAGACAGGAAATACCATTAATTCAGATGGGCAACAGTGCAAGAGGAACAGATTTGGGGGAGATCAGAAATTCAGTTTTGTAACATGCTACATTCAAAATGCTATTAGATATGGAAATGAAGACATCAAATAGGCAGATGGTTATATAAATCTAGGCCTATAAATATTTTATATATAAAGTTTTCTGCAGATCTTAAACATCTCAATCAACTTCTCCTTCATATGCAATACATGAGACAAGCTCACAGCAAACAAACTGAGCAAACAACATAACACAGAAGGAACTGCTATACTTGCCAGTGACTGTGGAGAGTAAGGGCTGCAGCCAGGGAGTAGTCCATCGCAGAACAAGGATTCAAATAAGCAGCTGGAAGGAGGCCCAGGAGCAAAACACTGACAACCCTCTCACTAGTCCAGTGGAGAGATGCAGCCTTGGAAGCAGCTACAAAAAGGACCAGATTCATAAGGTAGGGAAACACTTATCTCCCGTGTTCAACATTGGCCAAAGAGTAATCCCAACTGACAAATAAGATTTAACTCTGAGTATAAAGAGAGTAAGAGGTAAAAACAGGACATTAAGCCAGCATGGACAACATAGCAAGATCCTATCTCAAAAAAAAAAAAAAGTAGTAATGGAGAGATATACTCTCTCCCTTCTTTGAAGTCTTTTAGCACATGGAATCTCAACACCTACATATTGATTAGGAGACATATTGACTTTAGTTCTGATATCAACTTTTAGGATCATGGCCCTTCTGGCCACATTATTTACAAATAGCCCCCAACAGTTACGGACATGAAAACTTCTTTTAAACAAGTGAAAAGCAATATAAAGCTTTAAACATTTATTTGAGAGGCTTTATCTTCTTTTGGTTACAGACCCCTTTGGAAATCTGATAAAAGGATGTAGCTTCTTCCCAGAAAAAAGGCACCTGGGGACATACATAAAAATCTATGTATACAACTTTCTTCAGCTCCATGAACTACAAAGTTAAAACCACCGTGCTAAATTTAATTGAGCTAAGCATAGGAATCTAGAAACAAAATCTTTTCAAAGATAAGAAATTCTAAAAATCAGAAAAATTATACTTGCCTAATCCCATAACTCAAATGCAACTGTAAGTGTTTAAGAATGAAATCTTTCTCTATAATGTACTGATCTCTACAGGCTTTTAAATGGAAATGCAATTAACATTATTCATCAATAGATTTTCTAAGACTAATTTTAACATTTTTTCACTTGATTATAGTTTTGTTGTTTTTATAATTTTTTTTTAATTTCAGAATTGTTAGGGGTACCTGTGTTTTGTTTACATACTTTGTTTTTGTACAGAGTGAGTCAAGATTATACACTAACTGTACCCTTCACCCAGATAGTGTGCACTGTACCCAAAAGACTAACGTTAGTGATATTTAAAAAGCATTTATCTAGGAAGTGTCTTACGGTTTAAAGTCAACCTAAAAAAATAAGCATTATTTTCAATTATCCATATCTTGCTCTTCTCTATTGGCCAAATAAAATAAGAATGACTGAACTATATTGAGCAGACTCTTCCCACAGAGCTTTTCTTATTAAGAAATGTAAGTATTTTCTAAAACTTAGGCTAGAAGGTCCTCAGTGAACATAAATGGCATCATTCAACCATGCTAATACTGTCTGCCCAAAGGTGCAAACTAGGTCTTCATATGACATAGCTGGACACAAAGACTCCTCCCCACAGATAGAAAGTTCTACTAAAGCCATGACAGTTAGTCTAGGTGAAGACGGCCAGAGCCCAGAAAGCAGCAGTGCTGGAGAGAACGTACAGTGGTGGCTCGGTGACAGGTGTATGTGCTGCACTCCACACCATCCTGGGGCAGGTCGGTCCTGGAGAAATGCTGAGACATAAGCAGGTCTGACCACTGAGGTTCGGAGGAACAGAACTGAGGAAACAGAATAGGGGATCAAAACCACCTCTCCTTTAACAGAATAACAGACTTGTTGACCATAAGGAAGCTACTAACTCTAAAGACAGGTAACATTTCATTCAAATGTGATGTCAGACTAAATAGCCATCAAAACACCGAAAGATCAATAAATCACTTATGTAAAAGAGATTCACTTTTCATTTTTTTCAGACAGGCTCTCACTCTGTTGCCCTCAGTAGGTGCCATGGTGTCATAGCTCACAGCAACCTCAAACTGTTGGGCTCAAGCAATTCTCTTGCCTCAGCCTCTCCAGTAGCTGGGACTACAGGGGCCTGCCACAATACCTGGCTACTTTTTTTCTATTTTCAGTAGAGATGGGGGTCTTGCTCATGCTCAGGCTGGTCTTGAACTCCAGAGCTCAAGAAATCCACCCACCTCAACCTCCCAGAGTGCTATGATTACAGAGGTGAGCCACCACTGGACTTCTGCATTCATTCTTAAACGCTAATTATCCCAGGAGTGTGGAGAGTCCTCACCTTAGGCCATTTCTTCGCTCTTAACCCCAAGGACACACAAATCTCCACCTTTACTATCTCTTCACAACTTTAGAAATCTAACTGCCTATGAGGCCTCTCCACTCACTATGCCACAAATGGAAATCATCCTTCAATGCTCCTTCTGATCCAAACTTGTTTCCCAGTTTAATGACACTCCATGCATTCTTTAACCTAACTCTGTAAAGAAGTCATGAAGGACTATCCCCCTAAAGTCAATTTTCATATCCTATTGACATGTCTCTTTAACATTTCTTGAAAAAAATCTTTCTTTCTTTGTAGTATTACTTTTCAAGTTCAAAACCTCACCTTGCCTGAATTACTACAATAGTGTCCTGTCTTGTCTCCTTGACTTGTGTCATGGCATGGCTTGTCCCCATCTCCTAACATGGCCATCTACCACACTGCCATCAAAGTGGTCAGTCTAAAAATTGCCTATCTGGCTAGGCATCTGTAGCTCAGTGGTTAGGGCACCGGAAACATACACCAGGGCTGCCGGGTTCAAAACCAGCCTGAGCCTGCTAAACAACTACAACAACAACAAAAAAAAAATAGCCAGGTATTGTGGCAGGTGCCT
Organism: Otolemur garnettii; assembly: GCF_000181295.1. Taxonomy (NCBI): domain Eukaryota; kingdom Metazoa; phylum Chordata; class Mammalia; order Primates; family Galagidae; genus Otolemur; species Otolemur garnettii. Next base: position 3,863,988 of record NW_003852481.1, on the reverse strand, counting down.
GGAGACCCAGCTACTTTGGAGGCTGAGGCAAAAGAATCACTTAAGCCTGAGAGTTTAAGGTTGCCATGAGCTGTGACGCCACAGCACTCTACCAAGGGCAACATACTGAAACTCTGTCTCAAAAAAATATAAATAAATAACCTACAAATCTATGTCAAACCCTTCAATGGCTACCCTCTACAATAAAGTACGTACTCCTTAAAAGGCAAGATTCTGTGATTTGATACAAGTTCACCTTTCCACTCATTTCACTCGCACCTTCATCTACACGTTATAATCACAGCTAATCTGTTTTGTTTTCCCACGAATGACGCAGTTTCTATGTCTTCATTATTGCTTTTAATCATTCAGTAGTTCTAATTGTAAGGCCTTTCTTTCCTTGGCCTTCAGACTTAAATCAGGCGCACCTCCTTCAGGAACCAAGACAAAGTAATGTTTCCAAAACACAGTTAAAAATACTCTTTCGCTGTACCTGCACAACAACTTATGTACAGTACAACAGTTTTTGCTTTATGTTAAATTAGCTTGCACGTTTTTCCTTATAGGAATGAAAGCTCCTGCACAGCGTTTTATTCACATTTGGATCCCAGCCTTACTGCCGTTCCTGCTGTAACACACACGTGCAGTTAAATGATTTGCGAACTGATACCCCCTTCACTTTCACACTCAAACACCAACTCCAGTGGAAATGGGCAAGACCAAGCCTTGAGACTCAGATTCTAACCCTTCTTCCCGATTTAGGGTGAGAGCACTTTAAGGACGATGAATTAGGAGAAAAGAGAATTCCTATATGCAATAGTCTCGGCAAGACTACAACTTCCAGAGCCAACTCTCTTTCCATTATCCCACCACCACGTCGGCCCACAGCAAGGAAGATCGCGCTCGAGGAAACGTTTTCGCTCCTAGCGGTGTTCACCGCGGGGCTTTCGGAAGATGCCCGAGGAGTCCCTTCTCCTCACGAGGTCTCCCCACCCGGCAGACGAGCCTCAGCCTCCTTCCCTTCCCCGGCTGGAGGCTGCGCTAAGCACCTCAGGCTGCCGAGACCGCTCACCTCGGCCTCCTTGGGCACCGCAGAGGACACTCAGCCTGCAAAGAGCCGCCATATCGCTTCGGAGGGCTCAAGGTCATCCAGCAACCCGGAAGTATTTTTGCAACAACTCCCACCAACCGACAACAAAAGAAAACAAGGGGGAGGGAAACGCTACGAGCGCCGGAAGTCGGGGGGCGGGGCGCCTGCGCCGCGCCTGCGCAGACACACGCGTTGAGAGCGCTGACAATGGCGGAGCTGGGCGAGGCGGATGAAGCGGAGCTGCAGCGCTTGGTGGCAGCGGAACAGCAGAAGGCACAATTCACTGCACAGGTGCTGGGACCGGGACCATCGCTGGAGGGTGAAGGGGAAGGAGGAGGAAGTACAGGTCCCGGGCCACCCGCGAGGCTCTACCCTGGCAGCTCTGTGAGGCCGCCCGCTGCTCGATCCTGGCTGCTCCCCGTTCACCTCACAAAAACGAGTCACGGCCCTTCTGTAGCTGGTGACTGGTAGTGTTTAGGTGCCGGCCAAGCAACCACAGCGTGGAGAAAGGGTGTAAAGCAGGGAGAAGGATGAGGGTGACTCGGGCGCACTGGAGCTTCATTAGCCGGCGACCTGTATGGCCTGGCATTTGGAAGATGCGGGTTCTAATCTTCCCTTCCCCCTGGCAGGCCACGTGCTCCTAGACAGGCCATCTCTGCACTCTAGGCTTTGGTTTCGCTGTCGCCCACTGCCTCACTGGGTTGTTCAAAAGTCATACGCGACAATGTATTTGAAAATGATGGAGCACTAGAACATTAGATTCGGGGGGGCTTTCTTTAGTACTCAGCGTAGACGTTGGTTTAGAATAGAGTTTGGAGCCCCTTAGAATTGTTCAAACATGACGTGGCTCCATGATCTTGCTCTGATTACTTAATCACGCCTCTTAAAAGATGGTAGTGATAGCTGTCTTATAGGATTTTGAAAAATACTGTTTAGCACCCAGCCTCCCAAAGTGTAAGCTCTCAGTAAAATGGTTATTTTCTCCCACGTAGGGGGCAGGAAACCCTGGTTAGAAATCTTTGGGTCCTTGGGCTAGCACTGCGGCTCACGCCCGTAATCCTAGCAGTCTGGGACGCTGAAGCTGGTGGATCACCCGAGCTCAGGAGTCAACTAGCTTGAGCTGGAGCAGAGACCCTGTCTCTACTAAAAATAGAAAAAACTAGCTGGCATTGTTTCCTAGGCCTGTAGTCCCAGATATCCAGGAGGTTCATGCAGGAGGATCCCTTGAGCCCAAGAGTTTGAGATTGCAGTGAGCTATAGTAATGCCAGGGCAGCAGAGATGCTGAGACAAAGAAATCTTTGGGTCCTGAACACGCCAAGTGCATGCATGTTCCATAACTCTGGTAATGTTTGATATCCTTTATCAGATTCTCAAATGTGCCCATGATCCCCAAAAGGCTAAGAGCTACTTTCTCTTGGAGTAAGATGGGAATGCAATGAATGCAGTTGTTTGGAGGAGTGGCTTGGGTCCTATCTTCCTACTTACACTGGTCTTGACTGCTTTGGGTTAAAGATTAGTCCTACCTGAGAATTTACAAACTGTAGGGATGAGGATCTGGGCCAGTATTGGTGACAAATTAGGAAGTGAAAAAAGAAGAGCACCCAAAGTGGCTCTAGTTTGTTGACTGAAAGAATGATTTTGTCAGGTGATGACCATACGGAGTAAAAAAATGAACAAATAGCCAGGCGTTTTGGCCAGGGCTTGTAGTCCCAGCTACTTGGGAGGCAAGAGAATCTCCTAAGCCCAACAGTTTGAGTTTGCTGTGAGCTGTACACCACTGCACTCTACTGAGGGCAACTTAAGACTTGTCTCAAAAAAAAAAAGGAAAGAAAATGGACAGCTTTAGTTCTGTCTGCCCAAAGTGACTCTGTAGTAAGGAGTAAGAAAAGGGACAGTTAGGTCTACAGACTCCAGTGATTTCTATTTTTCTTTCCTCTTAGGTGCATCACTTCATGGAGCTATGTTGGGATAAATGTGTAGAAAAGCCAGGAAATCGCCTAGACTCCCGCACTGAAAATTGTCTCTCTAGCTGTGTGGACCGTTTCATTGACACCACTCTTGCCATCACCAGTCGGTTTGCCCAAATTGTACAGAAAGGAGCACAGTAGGCCGTCCCCTGGGAGAATGACAAGAGAAGCAAAGGACTTGTCATTACAGCAGATTGAAGGGCTAGCAGGGGAAGGTTGTCAACCCACTGTCATGTCTACTGGTGCTAAAAAGTAACAGCTCAAATGTTCAAAAAGTGAAATTTATTTATTTGGAATTCAGAAATTCCAGGTTGTATCACATCAGTTATTGAATAAATGTGAATTCTCCAACTCTTTTTTTATTGCATCTTAGGATTTAATACAGAGCTCTCCAGTAGGCAGGAACACTAGAAATAAGTACGTTCCTTACCCAGTGCAAACGGGAGATGGCGGGTTCTGAAGAGCACACTAAGCCATAGTTAAGGGAGAGTTGGAAGAACCATCAAGGCCTAAGGTATAGGAAGAGAATTTGGGGTTGAGAAAGGTGAAGAACAGAAAACATTTTTATTGCTTATACATGACCAAGATAAACTTGGTCAAAGAAAAAAAAAATAGGCAAGATGTATATTCCTTGGGAAAGCAATAAACCTGCTAGTATGGGAGGAGGGGAAGGTCAAGACCCAAACAGAACCAACTTCCTGGAAATGCCTTGTTCCTCTGGCCTGTTTTCCTGAGTCTGCTTGGAGTCTGTACTTTTAGAGCACAGAAACAATGCTAAAAAATACATGTTAAAGACTCCTTCCAACAAAGATTTCACTTGCTCTGGGAACAAATTTTAGGTTAAGAGGTAGTGATTATAAATTGTTTTTCCTCCTTTAAGACCCTACCAATCCCAAAGATAAAAAATATGCACCACTGACAATTGAGTACCAAAGTATTAATATTTCAAATATCCCAATGAGAGCACCTGCTTGGAGTCAAGGGATAGGGCACCTCTGGCCAACCATGTAAGACCAAGCACTTTATTAGAAATCTGTTCCATAAAGAGAACAAATTTAGTAGTTAGAACTATAAAATACCACTTCATGGAATGTTGTCATAGTCATGTTCTATTGCTGGTGTCTTAGTGTCATGCTACCATGAAGTAACTCTGCATTGTATCTGGGGAAAGTAAGGCCAGGGAGGTTAACTTACCTGCTCTGAACTTCCTCATAACCTACTGGTGGCAGAACCAAGACCAAAAGTCTTGAATTTTCAAGCTTTTACTCAGCCCGTGAAGCAACAATCAGAAAAAAATGACAACATGTCACTTGATCTTTTCTCCCATGTTCTGCCAGCCTTCTCTCAGTTATATTTTGGTTTCTTAAAATCACAGTAGAGATCACAGAGGGAAATAATGTGGTCTCTGCTTGGTGCTTTAATCCAAACACAGAAGTGGATACGTCCCTGAGAAGCCTGTTTCATTTTAGAAATGATTCAACTTAGTTTCAGGGAAAACCTAAAGTTCATTAACAGATTTATAAATGAACAAGGAAGACAACACTTAAATGGCAGTTGTTGCCCTGAATCCTGTTCAGAGCACCATTTTGACAGCATGACTAATTCCTAATTCTTCCCCACTTGCAAGAGGATTATCTATAACAACTAAAGAAATAATTTTGAACACAAGTCCATTTAGGCAATATATAGCAATGGAACTAAAAAAAAAAAAATCCAATACCATGTTTAGGAGCTACTAAGTCTAACTCTAGACCCTGTCCAGCAGGGACATCTGACAAAACTCTAGTCCCTTCTAATAACAGTTGTCAATGGATAATATCACAAAGGGGAAAGGTTTGTTCTTAAGCCCATTTTCTCATTAAGTAAACCGGATCACACCTGTAGGGTCAAAATGCAGAAGGATCAAAGCACCAAGGCTAAAGACAAGCCAGTTGTAATACCTGCTATTTTAACAAAGACAGCCACATAGTGTTCTCTTTTCATACCTTTCTACACAGCAGTGGGTCCAATCCACCTCTTGATCTCAGCCCCTGACTTCCCCAAATTCAATATTCTAGTTGGTATATCCAGGTCATTATTGGATTCAGCTTTCTGGGTCCTTTAATTTGCTGAATATGTACTCTACACTAAATGTGATTAATTGCAAAAAAATAATCTCTTCAAGAAACCTTCATAACAAAATACCAGATTCCCTAGTAACAACAAAAGGGGATCAAGTTTAACAGGCCAAAATAGAAGATAAGAAGTTTGCCAGAACATATTTAGATGGCACAAGACAGCTCTGACCTCAGGCCCCCTGTGTTGAACAAGAGTCCCTGGCAAAACCCCAATGGGTAAGAGCTGTAAATACCAGTCCCCAAGAAACAAGAGTTCCTTTCCCATTTAGTCATCTTCTGAGCTCTCAGCAGACCTTTCGTCTGTAGCCACTTTCCAATTTGTGCGTTTGTTTGTCCTCTTCTGTATTTCATTATTGGCCACAGGGATATGGACTTTATCTCTCTTTTTCCTTTTGGTTTTCTTAGTGTCTCTTTCTTCACTTTCCTCAGAACTGCTGGAGGCCGAATCATCTGACTGAGAAGTGTCACTTTCTGCCTCTAAGAATAAAGCAGGTTTTTTGATAGACTTTTTCCTGGATTTTTTCTTGCGTTTATGTGGTTGTTTCCTTTTCTTAGTACTAGAAGCCCCAGTTTCTTCTGAGAACTCACTTGAAGAATCTGCTGTTATATCCACGGCTTCCTTTTTGCTTTTCTTCTGTTTTTTGTGTGACTTTTTTTTCTGCTTCTTTTTATGGGATTTCTTTGACTTCTTGTGCTTGTGGGATTCGTGGGTAGACGATTTTACCTGGGGAGATGGTTTTTTTCCATTGGTAATATCGTGCTGATCACTACTAATAAAAAAAGTATAAAAGAGAAACTTTTATATAGAAAAATAGTGTATTTTTATGTCTATTATTCTAAATAAGAAACCGGGACTGACATCTACATTTTAAATCAGAACTATGACATATATCATCATATTTTATTACTTTTTGTTTCCTCATCCTTAACACAAAGATGAAAATTCTAGGCTACCAGCCTGGGTAACAGAAAGACTTCATCTCTACAAAAAATAGAAAAATGAGCCAGGTGTAGTGATGTGTGCCTACAGTCCCAACTACTGGGGAAGCTAAGGCAAAAGGATCACCTTAGCCCACGAGTTAGAGGCTGCACTGAGCAATAATGACATCACTACACTCCAGCCTGAGCAAGAGAGAGACTCTACCTTCAACAACAAAATATTCCTCTAAGTTGCCATACTGAGTTACGATACGGAATACAATAATGCTTATAGATACACCAAACATTAACCAGAGCATGGCAAACAGCAGTCATCTCCCAACTAAATCACCTTTTATTTCTCTAGCTACATTTTCAATGGCAAATATTACATCCTTTGTAAAAGTCAGGGAATCAATTTATGGTACAGACTTTGTACTAATTTTAATTTCTTTCAGTAAGCAAATTTTTCTTACCTGTCTGTTTCAAATTCTTCAGGGTATAATTCTTTATAACCACTGTGACCCCATCTGTAACAGGACACATTACATATACCATTAAAGCAATGTATACATTTTTGGAAATTTAGAAGAAAATTAAGACTTTTGGAGTACGTGCATACCTAGACATACACACAAAACAAAGAAAACAGATATACAGTACAGCTATGCTCAGTAACTGCTACATTTTCTGAACTATACATTACCATTTCAGGATTCTTTTGTCCATTTATAAGGGAACTTGCCACTGTCTTCCTAAAGAAACACTAAAGAACTCTTACACTTTGTTAGCTGTAAAGCTCTTTTCCCAAAAACACTTCACAATATAATGTTGTTTATATAGGAACAATTGTTTTTAAGTAACAACTTTATTGAAGGATAAATCAAATAACATGATATTCAACCTTTAAAGTGCAGTGCCTCTGGCCCATGACAACCATTAATTTACTTTCTGTCTGTATGGATCTGCGTATGACATAAACATAACCGTACAATGTGTAAGGATTTACCACATAATTAGAATCACACAATATGGTCTTTTATGACTTAGTTCTTTCACTTAACATGTTGTTTTCAAGGTTTATCCATGCTGAACCAGGTGTCAGTATCGCATTCCTTTTACTGCCAAATAATATCCCATTGTATGGATATGCCACACTATGTTTATCCACTTACCAGTTGATAGACATTTGGATTTCCACTATTTGGCCATTATGAATAATGCTGCTATGAACATTTGTGTACAAATTTAGGAAGAACCAATTAATTTTGGCCAATACACATCCTCAGGCTAATTATTAATGGTCATAGGAATTATTCACAAACCTGTCAGGCATATTAGCTTCATAATCATATAACTTCTTGTTCCAGGATTTAGCCTTAAGAAAATCATCTTCCAATGTCCCAGAAATGTCATTCTTTGGTCTCCAATAGTCTCTCTGACTTTCTTCATCAAAACCATCACTACGCATTCGGCTACAAGAGAAAACAGAAGAACTTTTACATTTAAAAGCAATCTGTGAGTTTTTATAGAATATCATATCAAGCTAAGGGGAGAACAGAAAACCCTGATACTGTTAAAAAAAATGTAAAGGACATTATCTGTTCCTCTCTATAAGTACAGTGGGAAAAAAAAATTTAACCACCACTACTTTTGCTATTGCAGAATACAGACAAAATCACTTCTGACTACAGCTCACTCACTGATTCTCAACATAGGAAGGCCTACAGAGAAAAGCAAAGCAGAATTACAGCTGGGAACACTTCCAACTACCCTAAATTCTGAAATATAGTTCTCTCCCTGCAAACCAGCAACTTGCTACAGTGAGGTCATAGTAAAGTGGAAACAAGGCCTAACCCAGAACTGCTGATCCAACCTCTGTTTACAATGTCCACTAAATAGCCGGTAAGTCAGCTAATCAGTTATCAAAAAATTTTAAGGGCCTCTATATGCCAAGCATTGTTCTAGCTCAGGCATCCTCAAACTATGGCCTGTGGGCCACATGTGGCCCACCTAGGACATTTACCCGGCCCACTAGGTGTTTTTGCTGCCGCTGCCTGTCCTGCTTAGCAGCCAACTTGTCCTGGGGCCCGTAGTCCAGCCCTCCAACGGCCTGAGGGACAGTGAACTGGCCCCCTGTTCAAAAAATTTGAGGACCCCTGTTCTAGCTGGTAGGAATATAACAGCATGTGAGATAATCAGAATCTCTACCACTAAAGAGATTAAGTCTTAAAGGCTTAATTTTTATTGTCAATTTTTTAAACTTAATTAACTTTTATAAAATATTTATTCACCATGACAGGAATTAGTAGAGTCCACTCTAAAAGAGCAACCACGGCTGGAAATGTCATCTGGAATTAAACAACCAATACAAAATAAATCACTCTGTACTAACTATACTTCTAAATTCTCAAAGGACTACCTTTTTCAGAGAGAAAAAAACTATAAGATATTTTTATGGTGAGACTCTGCTTTCTTTACCAGGGACACCATGATATCCCTGAAGCTATGTGTGTGAACTATCTGAAGCCAGTCACACACAGGGGGGTCACTCACCAAAAGTCCACACTCATCACTCTCCTTTAAAAATCTCACTCCTAACTACTGATTTCCCTTGGTGGCTTTAGAAATCAAGATTATTACATTATAATTACTTTTCATAAACGTAGCTTTTACACTTACAGACATATGAGGCTCAAGAGATTTTCTCAATTATTCAGACATTCTTACATGTTCACAAGTGAAAAACAACAAAGCCTGCACAATCCTTTGTATTCACATTCAAATTACTAAGATGATAACATGAGGCCAGGAGCAGTGGCTCACACCTGTAATCCTAGCACTTTGGGAAGCTATAGCTGGAAGAATGCTTAGGGCGAGGAGTTTGAGACACGCCTGCACAACAAAGCGAGATCCCATCTCTATTTAAGAAATAATAAGAAGAAGAAGGTAATGTGAAAGACTGTTGAGCTGGTGAAGATAGTGAGTAGATGGGATAAAGAAAGGACTGAAAGAATAGAAAGAAGAAATGATTGATCAGCCAGCTAATAAGATTGACCGTAAGATTCTAGTTAAAAAATCTTAAGTTGAAAAAGCTATCAAGCAAGATCAAAATCCACAGAACCCTAAGCACTTTATACTTGTTCAGGGAGAATTTTTAAATTCTCCACTGCAAATAAGTACAAAGAATGGGGCCATACGTAGCCTAGCCATTATCTTTATACTTGGGTATAGATTTATGAAAGAGGGAAGGGCTGGCTCAGCGCCTGTGGCTCAAGTGGCTAAGGTGCCAGCCACATACACCTAAAGTGGTGGGTTCAAATCCAGCCCGGGCCCGCCAAACAACAATGATGACTGCAACCAAAAAAAGCTGGGCGTTGTGGTGGGCACCTGTAGTCCCAGCTACTTGGGAGGCTGAGGTAGGAGACTCACTTAAGCCCAGGAGTTGGAGGTTGCTGTGAGCTGTAATGCCACAGCTCTCTACCCAGGGGGACAGCTTGAGGCTCTGTCTCAAAAAAAAAAAAAAAAGAAAAGAAAGAGGGAAGGGCTTAAGGACTCAGAGAATGAAATTCATCTATCCTTAAAATATCAAACTTATTAAAATAAAAGTTAGGGATTCTGAAAGAAGATTCAAAGAGCTACAACTTCACCTCGAACTGCTCGGTAACATTTTCCTTTTAGTCCCACGGTAAGCATCTTCCATCTGTTTCTCTAGTTCTCTGATTTTCCACATATCTGATTCCTCTTGAATCTAGAGTTTTTAAAAAGAAATAAAAATAAGTTACTAAAAATAATACTTTACATTATAGAAAAATAACTAATTGGAAATATAGTCTGACTAGTTATTCAGCAATAGACTGGGCCACATGATGCATGGCAAGATTATGATTAGGGACCTAGAAAACAAATGTTGGTTTCTCTATAAAGTGGTAAACTATCCAAGCTAGTAAATCTCAAAATACATAGAATTTGTCCCAATAGAACTTTTTAATATCTGCACAGACACACTTATCACCCTATCAATTTTGCAATTATGATGCAATTATCCAATAATAATCCCATGTTTCTAAAATACAAGATGATTTCAATTGTATCCTCTTAAACAATCTTATGAGGAAAACAATTGTGTAAGGAAAATAAATCAGGGCAAAAGTTCAGTGATTTTACCAAAGACAAAAAACTAGTAATGATAGGTCTTTCAACTTCCCAGCCTAAGTCTCTTTTTGTAAAATACCAAAAGCAAAATATCCCTGTGTAATTTCATTAAAGCTGTGCTAGATTTATTTTTTTAGCTACTATTTCAAATCTAAGCTCATCATACAACTAGAGGTAGGTTACAACTGCATAGACAGCTTAGGTTAACCTCAGACAGTATGAAAGTTATATTATGATCAAACCAGAAGTAGTACAGTTAAATAAAGAAAACTAAGCAAAGGGCCTTGGCACTCTTCATTGCACATGCTCTCCTAGGTGAGCTCATCTATTTTCATTACCTCTGTCATCTACCCATATATTAATCATTCCTAAACACTGCCATCCAGACCCAGCTTTTCTCCCTTCCTCCTAGTTTGAATGGTCAATCTCCGGACATCCTATATGCACCTCATCATCAACATGTCCAAAACCATTAAACTAATTACCTTTTGTATCAGACTTATCCTTTTTTCTTCCCTATTTCGATTAATGGGATCATTATCATCCACCCACTCACACAAATGGTTACACCACTGTCCCTTAAATAAAATGGGTTTGAAATTCGTGGGACCACTTATATGCAGATTTTCTTCTGCCTTTGCCACTCCTGAGATAGCAAGACCAAATTGTCTTCTTCCTCCTTGGTCTACTCGATGTGATTTTCTTTTCCCTAGCTACTTTATTATAGGAATACATTATATAATACATATGCATACAACATAAAATATGTATTAATCCACTATGTATATTATTGGTAAAGCTTCTGGTCAAAAGTATTACATTAGTATTACAGTTAAGTTTTGGAGAAGTCAAAAGTTAGATGTGGATTTTGACTGCACAGGTGTCAGTGCCCCTAAATCGCAAGTTGTTCAGGAGTCAACTGTAATTGATCCCATCATTATCACTACTCATCTAGTCACAAAGTTCTTTGGATTCTATTTGTTAAGTTCTTCAACCCTACTATCCCTGCCTCATCATCTCTCACCTGGAACACTACAACTGCCTCCTAAATGGTCTCCCTACTGTTTTTTCTCCATTTGATTTATTCCCTACCTAGTCGACAAATCATCTTTCTAAAAACACAAATATGACCATGTCACACACTGCTTACAAAATCTGAGGGATTCTTTATTACCTAGAGGGAAAAGTTTCATCTCCAAGAATCATAATCCAACTCCAATTTACCACTCAGGCTAATATTCTGCCATTATCCTGTACATTCTATACTTTCTAGATACATAAATTTCTTGCCATGCACCCAGTGGCTCTTGCTCTTTCTTGTTCCCATATTAGAGCACGATGTTCTCCCTATCCAGATTAATCTTTCACACCAGTTAAATTCATATCCATTCAAGTTAAACAGCAGCAGCTCAAACACCACTCATTCTTTAAAATCTTTTCGAATTCTGCAGGGAGGATTTCATTATTCCCTCCTCAGTGCTATAAATGTCTTTACAAATTTATAAATGTCAAACTTTATCGTTATCATCTATTTTAGTCATCTTTGTATCTCCCAACTGTGCCAAAATAATGCCTGGCACAACATATGCCTTTAATAACTACAGTGGAATAACCAGGTTATACTTCCCACCTTATTGTGAGCGTCCGTGTGCCGGATGACATTCCTCAGGAGAACTTTCCCCAGTGGAACCCGGGACATTCTTCAATCTGAAACGAATCAATAAGTAACATTTAATAATAATTTCCTTTATCTTATTTTTTCTTAAATTTTATAAAGAAGTATAAGGTAAAGAAAACTTCAATGAATTAAACTCAGGAGGTCTTGAGAATAGGTTTTCCTTCACCATTAAAAGGGGAAAATGCCTGACCACACTAATTTGATGATGAAAGGAAATAAATTAAAGTTCTTTGAAAATGCACAAGAGGGCACAAAATTAAGTGCTTTCATAAGCACTATTTAATTCCCCCCTGTTTTGTACATGAAGTTCCCTTAAAGCTCTAACTTGCCCAAGACTACATAGTCCCAGACAAACGATGTATGTCAATGGCTAGATAAGAAATCAAATCTCAAATGAAAAAATCAGTTTACAGTGAAGCAAATATCTACATTTCAGAGAGTCAGGAATCACAAAAGTCAACAGTAATAAAAACTGACGCCTGAGCACAACAAATGCAAAGATGTCCTAAATTTCTCCACTCAGGAGCATTTTATTTCCTACTTCGTACAGAAGCCTCCAAAACCTAAACAACATTCACGTATGTGCAGCTAGCAGGGGCTTTGTGCAACCACCCCCACGCTCACTCACCCCTCGATCCTGAGGAAATCAGGCATCTTGTTAGTGTGAGACGAAGAACCATTCCATTACAACATCTCCTCCGACCCAGGAAGCCAAGGAGTCAGGGCTCAGAGGCAGCTCTGCAGCTCCACGCGAGTCCTTCCCACCGGTTACTCTGCCCTCACCCGCGGCCCAGGCCTGTCCCCCAGCCCGGATCCACGGGCAGCTCTCGCTCTCGGGCCGAGGCCGGAGGCTGCGCCGGCGCGGGATTCGGACGGCCCGGTTGCGCCGGGCATTCCTCGCTCACGCTCCGCTGGGACGGACCCCGGGGTTAGGGCTCACGCCCCAGAAAGGATGGGGACGCTTTGGACGGGTACGACCTTCGGTTGGGCCCCAGGAAGTGATTAGGGTGCCTGAAAGGGGGGGTGAGGTTTCCAAGGAGAAGACAGAGACAATTTCCTCATCTTTGTCACCGGGATTCCTGCCCCCCAGCGGCCTCGGAGCTCCCGGTAACCTTCCCTCCAAACGCCCTCCCCACACAAACACACACAAACACACCCATACCGTGCGCCGCGGCCTCGCGTGGCGGGGGTGGGGGAGGAGGAGGTCTGGGCGGAAAAAGAGGCGGCTTCCTCTGCAGGCCGGAAGTCGTGCTCTCGAGAAATTCTTCCCACCAACAGGAGACTAAAAAGCTCGCAGATCGAGGCTTTCCAGGACACAGAGACGGGTACGGAGGGAGGCAGGCCGTTTCCTCCGTCGGGCCCGGCTGAAAACCAAGCCCAGCACCAGAAGGGGGAAGACTCCGGAACTGGAAATGAAGAGACTTTCTGCCTGCAGTTTTCCGGACTCAATTAGATGTTGTACCCCATCTGGTTACCGTAGTAACAGGTGGCGCGGTTTGTCCGGGAACCAAGAGAAGAGGTGGGTTCGCCGCAATGACTGTTAGTTACGTTTTCTATTTGGTAACCCTCGCATAATATTTGAATACTCGAATCCTGTTTTTCTTATTCAAAAGATGCTTACACCCACTAGTGAGAGAGAGAGCTAAGCTTGAAACTGGGCATTCTGGCCCCAGAGTTCGTGCTCTTAACTACTAAGCTATACTGAGGTTTAAGGAATTCTCATATGGCCGTGACCCCGCACACGATTCCAGCAGTTTTCAGATTGGTGAGACACCAGCCAGCCAAGGGTTGGAACAAGAAGACCAGAAAACCCATATTTAAAATGACTACTATGGCTTTCGAGGGTCCAAAAGAAGGCCTTAAGGGACAACTTGAGAATTTAGGAGAGGGTACTAGATAATTAAAGAATAAGGAAATGATAAAGTGATGTTGATCTCTATCTCTTAGACATAGGTGTTAAAGAAAACTGCTAACTTCACCAAAACAATTCTGGCCCATTCTTCCTCCCCCCCCCCCACAAAGAGGAAGTGAATCAATAATTACACAGACTTTCTTTCCCATTAAGTAATGTCTTTTCACAGATGTAAGAAGCCTATTCACTATCAATCATGGATATATCCTCAAAGGGCCTGTTAACCCAAGTTACTCAGTTGTGGAACCTCCTAGATGATCTTGCTGAAAGTGACCCTGAGGGCTACAAGAAGTTCATTCAACAGCAACTGAAAGAAGGGGAACAGTTCTGTGCTGCCCCAGAACCACACCTCTGTCTACAGACCAAGATCCTAGTATGTACAGTTGGTGCCAGAGATGGGAAATCCTGGAAAGAAATGATCCTGGAATGACTAGAGAATACTTTACTTACACTTAGCTATTGCTTAAGTAATGCTTAAGGGAACTTGCCTTTCTAAATAGAAAATGAAACATAGTGTGAAATATTATGTTAATAAGTAAAAATGGGAAATTTAAACTTGGTATATTTTGTAGAGCTCATAATGAGCCATTTGTTCTGCTAGAATGAGAGGAAGAAGTAATGTACTGATTTAGTAGAGACTCATGTAGTTAGAGCTTTTTCAAATAAAGAACTTAGGTGGCCGGACAATCCTAGTACTCTGGGAGGCTGAGGTGGGTGGACTGCCTAAGCTCAGGAGTTGGAGACCAGTGTGAACAAGAGCAAGACCCCATCTCTACTAAAAATAGAAAAAGACAATCTGGGTGTCCTGACAGGGGCTTGTAGTCCCAACTACTCAGGAGGCTGCCCATGAGCTTGAGGTTGCGGTGAGCTGTGATGATGCCAGGGGACTCTACCCAGGGCAACAGAGTGAGACTGTGTCTCCAAAAAAAGTTACTTGATTAGGGAGATAAAGAAGTGGTGAAATATGGTAAAATTAACCTGGAAAAATTGCTTAGATCAGTTCCCCCTACTTCCACTTCCTCTGGGAACAGCAACTGCATTCTTGATGAAAAGTCACCAACCTTGGGGAAATCAAGTAACAAGTATAATTTATCAAACACTTTTAATATGTGAAATGACTTACTTAGAGCCTAAGATTCTCCCTCTTCCAACTCTGTGATGGTTGCTTTTAGGATATTTAAATTTTTTTATACTAGGTTTTGAGATATGCAAAATTCTTTGCTTTCTAGAAACCAAAAGAAAAAATACTTTTTATCAACCTGTGTCAGTGGAAAAGGATCCCAGTTCCCAAATCAGCCACTCATCCAGTACCTCTAAGTGTTGGCAAACCAGAAGATATGACTGAGTCATCAGGTACAAACAATGACAGGAGAGAAATCACATTTTTATTTTTATTATTTTATTTTATTTGTTTGTTTGCAGTTTTTGGCTAGGGCTGGGTTTGAAAGCACTACCCTCAGCATATGGGGCCAGCGCCCTACTCCTTGAGCCACAGGCGCCACCCGAAATCACACTTTTAAAATTGTTATTGGGAAGAAGCAAGGACCACATTTTACTTGGTAAAAGCATTTCAAGTAAAATAATTTATTTGGTGATAATATAGTTGATGCAAATAATGTGCCTTTATGCAAGTTAATACTGTTTAATTTTTCTAATAACTAAAATGAGCTGGTTTCAACCCATATAAATAATGCCAATTCTGGAGAGAGAATTGTTTGTAAAAAAAAAAAAAAAGTGCCAAGAAATATCTTAATTGCTGTAGCACCATTACCTCTGAAAAATACAAGAATAGAATTTATACTTTCTAGCTTTATCAGAGATGTAGTTTAATATATTACCTGGCAGTTTCATTAGTGTAACATCTCTTCATTTCATACCCTCTGATTTATATACACAGATGCTTACACAGTCATCGATGTTGCCTATAATCCTAATGTTCTTCAGGCAGCAGAAAAGAACCAAGTGAAAAAAGATCAGTTAATACAGATGACCATGAAGTGCATTGAGAAGCAACTACATCTCACTCTCTCACACTCTTACCATATTACCAAATTTAAAATAAAAGGAAGCATTGAAAGAATGAAACAAAATCTAATGGGAATCCAAACTGATCCCACAGATTTAAGAGAGAAAATGAGAAACAGTAAGTAGATGAATGTAAATGGAAAATTTAAATGATATAAGATTTTCGCACCCTATGTACACTTTGCAAACGAAGTCTTGATTTTAAAAGATAAACTTTAGAAAAATATAAATATTACATATTAAAATCATTGGAGTATCCTTAAAGATTTTTAAAATCATGAAAACTTTTTTTTTTGGAGACAGAGCCTCAAGCTGTCACCCTGGGTGGAGTGCTGTGGCATCGCAGCTCACAGCAACCTCCAACTCTGGGGCTCAAGTGAT
>NW_003852481.1:3846804-3847571 GCF_000181295.1 Otolemur garnettii | reverse complement strand
TGCCTTGGCATCACAGCTCACAGCAACCTCAAATTCCTGGGCTTAAGCGATTCTCTTGCTTCAGCCTCTCAAGTAGCTGGGACTATAGGCGCCCACCACAATGCCCAGCTATTTTTTTGTTGCAGTTCTCATTGTTGTTTTAGCTGGCCCAGGCTGGGTTTAAATCCATGGGCCAGGTTCAAACCTCCCAGCCTTGGTGTATGTGGCTGGCACCCTACCCACTAACCTACAGGCACCACCCTAAAATCCTGCAAACTTTTCAACCCAATTTTTTTTTTTTTTTTTTTTTGCAGTTTTTGGCTGGGGCCGGGTTTGAACCTACCACCTCCAGTATATGGGGCCAGCACCCTATTCCTTGAGCCACAAGCACCACCCCCTCAACCCAATTTTTTGGTTTAGGATTCTTTTAGTTTAAGATTCCTAAGCTAATTTAACTGTATCCTTACCTGCCACCACTCACCCATGTTTTTTATACACACACATATATGGTGTTGCCACTAACAGTATGTATGTTACAGCTCATAGCCTGATAGTTTTAATGTTGTGGATTAATTTTGTGATTTTACCTCCCCCCCCACCATTTTTTCCATAAAGAACTAATTCTTGAACAAAGCAATACTGTGAACAATCCAGATCACATTCATCAACTATTACTACCACAAAAGCAAGTTTCAGGCAAAGCAGAGTGTCTAATAGAAGAGATTTCCAGCACTGAAATCCAAGTGGAGATGCAGATACCAGCCTATGAATTAAAAATTGTGAAGGAT
>NW_003852481.1:3829570-3846784 GCF_000181295.1 Otolemur garnettii | reverse complement strand
AAAATGAGAAACCTCTGAAAATTGAGCTGAAAGTTGAATTACCTGGTATTAATTCAGTCTCTCTCTGTGACCTTAATGTTTCTGAGGTAAGTTGAATAGATCTTACTATAAATTTGCATCAGTCAGCATTTACTGTATTATGCTGTAGTAACAAACTATAAAACTTGGAGAATTTATAGTTATTTGCTCAGGTTACATGTCAGCTAGGCCTGTTCTGCTCCATAAGTCTTGCACATTTCAAGATCCAGGTAAAGTGCAATTCCCATCTAAGATATGCCATTCTCATGACGGAGGGAAAACAAATCCAATGTATCCTGAAACTTCCACTCAGAGATGGCATATATCACATATATCACTGCTATTCACATTCCATTGGCCAAAGTAAGTCACAAGGTCAAGTCCTGTATGTATGGGATTGGTGAGTATCTTCTTACAGGAAGTCACAGGGCAGGAATGTATAATCTTACAAATAATAATAATTGAGCAAATAATTGGGACCAGTCTTACAGAAGAGCAGATAATTGGGACCAATCCTGCAGTCTACCAAAGTCCACCCTCTTGGTCACAAGTATTTCCCTTCTTTACACAAGGAAAACACCTCCAATCTCAGGATCAGACTCCAAAGTACAGGATTTTGCATTCTTCTCCTCTTGAATCATAGCCCTATAACATGCAGAGACAAGCTATCTACTCCCCCAATCCCATCTACCATATAATGTGAAATCCGAAGATAACCATTTCAGTTCAGAAATGGGAAAAGTAAGAGGTACACTGCATTTACTAGTGCACAGCAATTCTGAAATCCTAGTAGGCAGACGTGGGAGGCAGGGGATATTCTCACCTAGGCTCCTTAATTACTAGCTCCCAGTTCCATTGCTTTCCATCATGACCTTCAGCGCCACTCCCTTTCCAAGGTCCTTCTTGGCCACACCTGAGTAGTATTGGAGAATGTGTCATTCTTAGATGCTGAGCAGCTTTCTCAGCCTGTTTTCTTGCTCAAGGAAGGTTGGGGTCCATAGAGTTTTACACTTTAAAGTTCGTTTTAGACAGGCTAGTAGCAAGTCCTTTTCTTTTTTTATTTATTGTTTTTTTTTGCAGTTTTTGGCCAGGCTGCGTTTGAACCCACCTCCAGTATATGGGGTCAGCACCCTACTCCTTTGAGCTACAGGTGCCACCCAGAAAATCCTTTTCTTTTTTTAAAATAAGAAACAGGATCTCATTCTTTACCCAGGCTGGAGTGCAGTGGCATGACCATAGCTCACTGCAGCCTCAAATTCCTGGGTTCAAGCAATCCTCCCACCTCAGCCTCCAGAGTAGTTGGAATTAGAAGGATGTACCACCGTACCTGGCTAATTAAAAAAAAAATTTTTTTTTGGTAAAGACAGGATCTTGCTGTGTAGCTCAGGCTGATCATGAACTCCTGGCCTCAAGTGACCCTCCTGCCTTGGCCTCCTCATACACTGGGATTACAGATGTGAGCCACCATGCCCAGCATCTATTTTCATCTTTTAAAAATCCTTTTTGTTTTATTTTTAGGATGATTTATTGATTGAAGTCTCTGAGAAGTACAGATTACATCTCAATCTTCCAGAACCTGTTGATACTAAAATGACTACAGCAAAATTTATCAAAGAGAAATCTACATTAATCATCACAATGCCATTGGTGTAAAACAAGATCGTCATTCTGTTTTCAGTTTTTAGTACTGAAATAATGTGAATTATAGGACCTTCACCATCAGCAGAGGTAGTCATTTATATTAAACATTGATTCCTGTTTTCTAAGAGTTCACTTTGATGGAATGAGATTTTTTTTCTCTTCAGCTATTACTATTTTTTAAACTCATTTCCAAATAAACTTGACATCAACTAGAAATTTATCTGTACTTATTTTAAAGATATTTGTAGTGATCTTAAGTTATCATTTGGGAATATTCTAATTGTTTCCAAGTAATATGTGATCACTCTTGGTTTAGTGCTTAGGGAAAAAAAGGCTCTAGTAAATCTTTACATCAGGAAAAAAATCCCAGACTCTGTAAGAACCTTTTTAAAACTACCAAGATGGGTTGTTGCAGTGAATGTCTCCTCTAACAATAAAGATACAGGCTGAAATATAATATTCAAACCTAAGCTTCTGTGAACCCTATATTTTGACAAAACAGCTTTGCCAGGAGTCCAGACTAACCAGCTATACCTTATGATATCAGACATAGGCTTGTCTGTGGATTGGAAACAATGACACAGTAAGTGGATGTCATCGCACATTATAAGCAAACTATGTCCATCTCTTATTTGAAACAAAGGAGGTACTTCTGAGACAAGTGCTTTTTTCTTAAGCAGAAGTATAGAAGTTATGTTAAGTTTCAATTACCATTCACTCAAAGATACCAACTATCCAATTTATATCTCAAGCAGGCTATATGCACACCAAACTTTAAACTTAATCATCTTTTCTAGATACAAAACAGCTTCCTTGCAATTACTAACTTCAAGTTCAACATAAGGTCCATGAAGTTCTCCCTTATTTTAAGTTCTGTCATAAACTGTTTCCTTAACTTAAGCCTGCTTCTAATGGACAGCTCTTGTCCACAGAAGGGCAAGCAGCAGTACCTTACCTCACTTTAGATGGGTTTTCTGCATCAGTTCCAGGATATATATAGTTTTTATTCTAAACGTAAGGCAGGGGTATCTAACCTGTGCTCCATGGGCCACATGCAGACTATTTGCTTATCTGTGGTGTTGGATATCACTTATATTTCAATAGATTTTATATTAATAAAAAGATCACTACCTCTCACTGCCTACAGAAAGCAAAATGTTGGCCCGGAAAGGCATTAATAATGAATAATAATCAACTGTGGACTGTTTAAATTCGAATCTAATATTTTTTCCCTCTCAAAATTAAAAACTGAGATAGACATCCCCTATTTCAAGAACAGATTTTTCTACAAAATTGGTTTTAGGTCACTTACCATTAGTGCTTATGATTTCCCCATGTATTCCAGGATTTGTGCATTACTAGGTGAAGACTATTCCTGGCAACGTATTCCTGTATCTCTTATGGTCTACTCCTTTGTAGACCGCTTTGGGATATCCTAATTTCATACTCAGTAAGCCTCAGAATTGTGAGTTAGGTGTCTAACGGAGCCAGACCACACTTTTCATTTTGGTAGTAAGTATAACACCCAAACATGTGGTTCTTTACTAACTCCTTGAGCCTGAAGGGTCAGATTATATATCCTCCTTCTCAACCTACTCTATATTTTACCAATTATATAAATGTAAAATTCATCTGTATTGAGAGGTTACACATAAATGGCTTTCCCTGTATCTAAATACTGTAATTTAATGCGAAAATTACCAACAGATCAAAAATCAAACCAGACAACACTGAAGACATACGATTTAATTGTGATACACTCTTATGTAACCAAAAATACTATTTCTAACATTTTTCTTTCAGTTCTGGTAAGAGAAATACGCTGAACCCTGATTTAGATTATAGCTCAGGTTAATTTTTAACTCACAACAGTTTTTATTAGAAGGCAACTATTTTTTTCTTCCAAGGGAACAGAGCTATAAGCATTAGCAAAAAATGAATTAACTTTGAAACTGGATCTGTCTGAACCAGATCTGGCTCATGATGATAATGGTCCCTTGTGATAAGCTTACTCCTTTTGCATAACATTCATTCAACCTAAAATCACTCATACTGATTGTTTTCATAACAATACAGCAAGGTAAATGTTTGTGGAATATATGGAGTGTCACTTGTGCACCATGTAATAACATTTACAAATAGATTCAACACTGAAACACTTAAAGCAAATTTTAGGGGATGCTCCATATATCACATATATAAGAAAACACTAGTCGATTTATTTTAAATAGTCATAAATTATTCCAAACATTTATTAAAACACATCAGTAGAAAGTCTGGAATTGTGATAATGTTCCCAATTCATTTTTATTATCCTGAATATCACCGCCTCCTTCGCGCTAAAAGAAAGGCAAAAACACGACGAAATGGAAAAATGCATTTAGGCTGATAAGATAATGGGCTTAATTTTTTCTTTCCAACAGGATTTTAGGGCTTTCTTATTCTACCTGAGGCAACACTGGAGTGGAAAGACACTGAACACTTTTTAACATACACTTAACTTTTTTGCTTTCTCCACGTAGAAATTACCATTTTTTAGCACTGGAAATTGTTCACCATTGTATCTCTCCCCATCATCTTTTCTGACAGGACTTGGTGATAAATGGACTTTGGCACATATCTGACTCTAGCAGCCATATTTTACATATGTACACATATTCTATATGTATTCCATAGGTAACTGACACAGTTTTCCAGTTATTTGATTAATAACTTCTGATAATTCGGTTCATTTGCAATCAACTACCAATTAACCCTAGCGGGAAAATTCTACTTTCACAACTTCTATTAAATTTACAAGCATGTTCTTTTATTTGGAAAGAACTATAAAATTCTGAACTCTGAATTACACATATTCGTTTAAATAAATACCACACAAATTCTCATTTACAACAAGTAGCTGGTTTATATTATCTCAAGAGGGGAAAAACAACTATGTAGAGATTTATAGAAAAATAAACAATAATAGAAGAAATCTAAGAAAATGTTGAATTTTAAAATTTTGCTTTTTCCTTTTAAATTCTCTACCCTTCCCATCCATGATACACCAAAATTATATAATAGAAAGATTTAAACTAGGATTAAATTAGAAACTCAAGTTTCAATTCAAACCTGCCCCCCAAAAGAACAATTTTCCTGACTTCTTTTTCTCTCACATCTAAGCAATTAATTTACGCAGTTAAATTTCAGAACTTCAAGGTTTCACATGGGTTACTACGTTTAGATACCTGTCTCTGGGGAACCACAATTTTACTCATCCTACATTTCCTAGTGGAAATACTTTTCACCAAAGGGGTGGGCCACATGGCCCTTGACAAGGAACAGACAGCTTGAAATCTGGTGTATAATTATCAAATGTGCACAATATTTGGTTATAATAGGGATTTTAAAAATTCAGTAATGCTCATAACAAATAATTTATCTGGATAAACTCAATAATAAAAACAACTGGTTAACGTTAAAATAAAATGAACCACCTGCTTAATAACATATAAATATCTTGATAAGAATGAATCAGTGTGACCTGGGAGAATCTAGAAATTCTTGAATTAGTTATAACAACATAGTGATAGGTTTTTCAAGGTACTTTCTAAACTCAGCAAGCCACTGGGCTCCAACTGCTCCATCTACAACCCGATGATCACAGCTGAGCGTAACAGACATCATGCTAGCCACATCAAACCTAGATTAAGAGAAAAATGTTATTAGGTATTATGAAAGCAATCACTGGATTTTAGCTAATAACCATCCAGATGCTGACTCCTACCCTATAATCCCAAATTGGTAATATAACCAATTTCCACCTACTCTTCATGTCCCCCTATACCTTTAGGTCAAATTAATAGCCTGAAGGCCAAACAGACCAAATAGATACCTAGAACATGGGTCAACAAATCCTCCCCACCACCTATTTTTATTAATAAAGGTTTACTAGAATTTACTTTTTTTTTTTTTTTTTTGAGACAAGAGTCTCACTCTGGGGTTGAGTACTTCCTGCCTCAGCTTCCCGAGTAGCTGGGACTACAGGCACCCAACACAACACTTGGCTAACTTTTCTATTTTTTTTATTTTTTTGAGACAGAGCCTCAAGCTGTCCCCCTGGGTAGAGTGCCATGGCATCCCAGCTCACAGCAACCTCCAACCCCTTGGCTAAACTGCCTCAGCCTCCTGAGTAGCTGGGACCACAGGCGCCTGCCACAACACCCAGCTATTTTTTGGTTGCAGCCGTCATTGTTGTTCACGGGCGCGGACTGGATTTGAATCCGCTACCTTGGGTGTACGTGGCTGGCGCCTTAGCCACTTGAGCCACAGACACCGAGCCTAACTTTTCTATTTTTAGTAGAGATGGGGTCTCACTCTTGCTCAGGCTGGTCTCAAACTCCTGAGCTCAAGTGATCTGCCCATCTCAGCCTCCCAGAGTGCTAGGATTACAGATGAGCCACTTTATACACCAGCCTACATATTATTTATTCACACTACAATGGCAAAGCATTTGCAACAGAGACCATCTGGCCCAGAAAGCCTAAAATATATGCTATCTGAGTCTTAAAGAAAAAGCGTGCTGGCTCTCACCTAGAGTCAATAAATAAGGTTTCCCACCTCAAACAGAATTAAATGAATTTAGTAATGAATTTAGTTTAAAAGCTGCCACCCAGATAGAATGTATACCTGATTCTACCAGAAGATACAGTATACCATACCAATAACTATCTTTAAAACTGAGGCTCAAAACAGGCACAGGTTGGGCATAGCCACACATGCCTGTAATTCTAGCATTTTAGGAGGCCGAAGCAGGAGAATGCTTGAGCCCAGGAGTTTGAGACCAGCCAGAGCAATAGCGAGACCCTGTCACTATAAAACACAGAAAAATTAGCCAGGTATGGTGTCATGTACCTGTAGTTTCAGCTCTTTGGGAGGCAGAGGCAGGAGGATTGCTTGAGCCCAGGAGTTCAAGGCTCAAGCAATACCATTTTACATCAGAAGCATGAGCATCGTGGATTCTGGTATCCCTGGAGATCTGAGCACCAGTCCCTCAGGGATACGAAGGGATGTAACAAGCTTATAACTCCCTCTCAGTTTTGGCACTTACCCTTTTTCATTGTCTGCTGGAACCAGTTTATCCTCTGAAGCACCAATTGCTAAAATACACGCTTGAGGTGGGTTAATAATAGCAGAAAAATTCTTAATTCCAAACATTCCTAAATTAGATATTGTAAAAGTGCCACCCTAGAGGAAAATGGATTAAAAATAGACCGTATAAATTGCTTGTCAACATAAACCAGAAAATATGACAAATGTTCTGTGAAAACACCAAAACTTAATCTTTTAAGGAAGACCTGAATAGAATACACATTACTGAAAATACACAAACATTACAATGTGAACAGAAGTCAATTATGTTGGCTTCTGCACTCCAGTTTTCAGGTTTTGATCCATGATTTAATTTTTCTTTATTTTCTGGATCTTGTGTCGTTAAGAATAGGTGGCAGAATTAAAAGGGGAAAAGTGCAATAAATGCATTCTGCTTACCTTAGAAATAACATACTCCTTAAAATTCAGGAAGCAAATAACTAATACTTTACCTGGAACTCATGTGGCTGTAGTTTACCCTCTCTTGCTTTGGTTGCTAAAGAAACCACATCATTAGCAATAGTTTCCAGTCCTTTTATGTGTGCATTAAACACAATTGGTGTGATGAGTCCTGCAGGAGTACTGACAGCTACACTGACATCAACAACGTGATTTCTGTTTAAAAAGAAAAAGAAACTTAATAATCAACAACAGTGTTTATTAAGAACCTACTTGCTAGGTTAAACAAAAATACTGCTATTTACTTCAAAAAAATTTTAGAACCAGCTTGTGCTACTGTTTGGGCACAGAAACTCCTGCCCTACTTTTATGTTTTGCTGTGTCCTATCCTTCACTTGCACTTTTTAAAAATGAATGAGAAATGTGCCATATAGGTTGGTTTTACAGACATCTTCTAACTTCCCCTGCCATCTGCTTTGAATAAAACATGGGTGTAGCTGAGTAAAAAAATAGTTCAGCTTTCAGTGAGAATTAAACAGTCAGAACTCCTTGGATTTTGAATGGAACCATATTGGCTACAGTTGAGTCTCTGCAGGCAGAGTCTGAGCAGAAAAAAGGAAGAATGGATGGAAAGAACTAAATTTTGGAGAGAAACAGGGTGTTCAGGATGTAGAGGGTAGTGGTGTCTTAGAAGAACATAAATGAGACTGCCAATCTTTTCCGTAGCAGGTGATCTTATATAGTTGGGTCTCATCTCATAATATTTAACACTAAAAATACTAATACTAAATTTCAAAAAAACTACACTGAAATTCAGTTATCAAACTATTCAAAAATCAACTATAATATATGCGCTTTTGTATTCACTCACTAACAAGATTTGTTGCAAGCCTAATAATGGCTATTATTTTATAGAGAGCAAAACACTATTTAAGACGTATACAACAACCACAATGTGACGTGAAAATAACTGATTTGTATTGGTCAGCAGATATAAGTATTAACATTTGATTTGTTCTCTACATATATATATCAAGAAGAAACACTGAGTTTTAGTAGAGGTTAGTGGGGAAAAAAACTGTGATTTTTTTCGCCCCCATCTAAGTAAACAAATTCCTGAATTTTATCCACAGTCTCCTTAGGGTTTGTGTAAGGGCCCCTGCTAAAGTGTTCTGAGATGGAGAAAAGCTAAAATTTAACACAAGGGTATAGCTCTGCCTCCAAAGAACTCCGGCTCTTCCTAGGCACAATCTCCAGAAGATCTTGGGTACCAAAATCCTCATTTGCCTAAGCTGGTTAGAGACAGGCTTTTGTCACTTATAAGCATAAGGATCTGCTTTAATAATATAATGTGTGGACTCGGCACCTGTGACTCAAGTGGCTAAGGTGCCAGCCACATACACCTAAGGTGGCGGGTTCGAATCCCCAGCCCGGACCCGCCAACCAACGACGGCTGCAACCAAAAAATGGCCGGGCGTTGTGGCAGGCGCCTGTGGTCCCAGGTACTTGGGAGGCTGAGGCAGGAGACTTACTCCAGGAGTTGGAGGTTGCTGTGAGCTATGCCACAGCACTCTATCCAGGGGGATACCTTGAGGCTCTGTCTCAAAAAATATATATATATAATGTGTGACCCTTATCAGTTACCATAGCTGGACTCTAGCCAGGGTCTCATAAACCAAATACTGATTTCTTGATAAAATTATCTGTCTTTAAAAAAAATTTTTTTAATTGCTTGGTTAGTGCTCTTTGCCTGGAGAAAATGGGGATGGTGTTTCCTATGTTGTTCACCAATGAACTAGCAAATAGTACATGTGTTTTTTTTTGTTTTTTTGAAGCAGTCTCACTCTGTTGCCCTGACATCATCATAGTTCACAGCAACCTCAAACTCTTGTGCTCAAGTGATCCCCTTGCCTCAATTTTTCTATTTTTATTAGAGACAGGGTCTTGCCCTTGCTCAGGCTGTTCTCGAACTACTGAGCTCAAGTAATGTGCCCATCTTGGCCTCGGATTAGAGGCGTGAGCCACCTTGCCCAGCCTAATACATATTCAGTAAATGTTTCCTGAATGGCTGTATGAACAAATAAGAAATGAAAGGCATTTGGTAAGAATTAATGAACCGATGGAACTGATCCTGCCACCTAAATTCTTCTATCTAAATAAAAGCATACATCAAAGATAACCCAAGTTTAGTTCTAGACTATTGAAATAAATATAGAAATAAAGTCACAGGAACTTTTTGATTTACCAGTGCATATAAAATTACATTTTTTTTTTGGAGACAGAGCCTCAAGCTGTCCCCTTGGGTAGAGTGCTGGATTCGAACCTGCCAGCTCAGGTGTATGTGGCTGGCGCCTTAGCTGCTTGAGCCACAGGCGCCGAGTCATAAAATTACATTATAATGTTGTCTACTAAGAATGCTATAGCATTTTATCTTTTTTAAAAAATCAATATTTTGATTACCTGAGTTAAAAAATACTTTATTGCTAAAATACATTAATAATCATCTGAGATTTCATCAAATTGTAATCTTTTTGCAAGTGCAAAGTCTTATTGATGTTGATGGCTACTGACCAATGAGGGTGGTGGCTGCTGAAGGCTGGAGGGACTGTGGCAATTTCTTAAAATAAGACAACAATGAAGTTTGCTGCACCAACTGACTCTTTCTTTCAGAAAGATTTCTCATCTTTCTGAAGCTATTTTATAGCACTTTAGCCACAGTAGAACTTCTTTCAAAATTGGAGTCAATGCTCTCAAATTGTCCCCGCTTTATCAACTAAGTTTAGGGAATATTCCAAATCCTTTGTTCTCATTTCAACAATGTTCACAGTATCTTCATCAGAAGTTGATTCCTTCTCAAGAAACATGGCTTCTAATCCCAGGAATTTAAGAGGCCAGGGTGGGAGAAGTGCTTGAGGCAACACAAGACCACCCTGGGCAACACAAGACCTGTCTCTGCAAAATAATTAAAAATTAGCTGGGTATGGTGGCCCATTCCTGTTGTTCCACCTATTCAGGAAGGTGATGTGGGAGGACTGCCTGGGCCCAGGAGTTCAAGGTTACAATGAGCTATGATTATGCTACTGCATTCTAGTCCTCCAGCTTGGGTGACACTAAGACCCTGTCTCAAAAAAACAACAAAAACAAACCCAAAATCCAATACTTTCTTTGAGCATCCATAAGAAGCAACTT
Source organism: Otolemur garnettii (assembly GCF_000181295.1). Taxonomy (NCBI): domain Eukaryota; kingdom Metazoa; phylum Chordata; class Mammalia; order Primates; family Galagidae; genus Otolemur; species Otolemur garnettii. The sequence goes on along the minus strand of NW_003852481.1, from coordinate 3,836,407 downwards.
CTGTCTGTCCAAGTTATATCATGAGACTGCAGCAATCCAGTCACATTTTCAGGACCTACTTCTAATCCTAATTCTCTTGCTGTTACTTCCTCCACTGAAGAACTCTCTGAATCCCTCACACTCACCCAGGAGGACTGGTATCAACTTCTTTCAAATTTGTAGTAATGTTGATATTTTGATCTCCAAATGAATCACAAATTGTTTTTTTTTTTTTCAGACAGTCTTACTCTGTCACCCCAGGTAGAATGCCAGAAGTGTCATCATAGCTCAAACTGCAACCTCAAACTCCTGGCCTCAAGCCACCCTCCTGCCTCAGACTTTTAAGTAGCTCAGACTTGTAGGTACGCCACTATGCCCAGCTAATTTTTTCTATTTCTGATAAAGACGGGGTCTTGCTCTTGCTTAGGCTGGTCCTGAACTCCTGACCCCAATCTTCCCATCTCAGCTTCCCACAGTACTAGAATTATAGTTATGAGCCACCACACCCAGCCCACAAATGTTCTTAATGGCATCTAGAATGATGAATCCTTTCAAGGTTTTCAATATACTCTATTTTGCTTAGATCCATCAGAGGAGACATTATCTATGGCACCCATAGTTTAATGAAATGCATTTCTTAAATAATAACACTTGAAAGTTAAAATTACTCTTTTATTCACAGGCTGCAGAAGAGACACTGTATAAGCAGTAGCCCACATTCATCTCCTTATACATTTCCATGGGTAACCAGGTTCATTTTCAGTGAACAGTAATGTTCTGAAAGGTATGTTTTCTTCTGAGCAGTGGGTCTCAACTCAACATTGGGCTTCAAATATTCAGTAAACCATAGTATGAACAAACCTCAACAGAGCCTGTTGTTATTCAGGCTTTGTTGTTCCATTTGCAGGGCACAGATTAGATTTAACATAATTCTTTTTACTTTATTTGAGATAAGAGTCTTGCTCTGTTGCCCAGGCTAGAGTGTCAGGGCATCAGCCTAGCTCACAGCAACCTCAAACTCCTGGGCTTAAGCAATCCTACTGCCGCAGCCTTCTAAGTAGCTGAGACTATAGGCGTCGGCCAAAACACCCAGCTGATTTTTTTCTATTTTTAGTAGAGACAAGGTCTCATTCTTGAAGAGGCTGGTCTCAAACTCCTGAGCTCAAGAGATCCTCTTGCCTTGGTCTCTCAAAGTGCTAGGATCACAGGCATGAGGCACCACACCAAGCCTAACATAATTCTTAATGGCCTGAGGATTTTTGAAATGGTTAATGAGCACTGGGATCATCAGCTGCCATTAGCCCCTAACAAAGGGTCAGCCTATCCTTTGAAGCATTGGAGTCAATACTGACTTCTCCTCTCTGGTTATTAAAGTCCTAGCCTATATGGCTTCTTCTTTCAAGATAAAGCTGTTTTTTATCTATATTAAAAATCTAGTGTTTACCATAGCCACTTTCATCAATTATCTTAGCTAGATCATCTAAATAACTTGCTATAGCTTCTGTACCAGTACTTGCTGCTTCATCAAGTTCTATTAGCCTTCACAGAATGGAAAAGAGTCACAGCCTTGCTCTAGATTAGGCTTTATCTTGAAGGAATGTGATTGCTGGTGTGCTCTTTACCCACACCAGAGGTTCTCAACCTGTATTAAAGGGCTGCGGCATTAGGAAGGCTGAGAACTACTCACCCAGACCAAACTCTGTCTGTACTAGCAACAAAAATGTCTCACTTTCTCATCATCCATATTCACTGGAGTAGCACTTTTAATTTTCTTCAAGAACTTTTCTTTTGCATTCATAAATTAGCTAACTTTGACGCAGCAGGCCTACCTTTTAGCCTATCTTGGCTTTTGACACATTCATTATTAAACTCAATTATTTCTAGCTTTTGATTAAAAGTGAGAGACTTGAGTATTCCTTTCTTTCTTTCTTTTTTTGAGACAGAGCCTCAAGCTGTCCACCTGGGTAGAGTGCTGTGGCATCACAGCTCACAGCAACCTCCAACTCCTGGGCTAAGCGAGTCTCCTGCCCCCACCTCCCAAGTAGCTGGGACCACAGGTGCCCACCACAACACCCAGCGATTTTTTGGTTGCAGCCGTCATTGTTGTTTGGCGGGCCCGGGCTGCATTTGAACCCGCCACCTTAGGTGTTATGTGGCTGGTGCCTTAGCCGCTTGAGCCACAGGTGCCGCCGAGTATTCAATTAAACACTTAAGGACATTGCAGGATTATTCATTGGCCTAATTTCAATATTGTTGCATCTCAGAGAATAAGGAGGCCCAAGGAGAGGGAGAGAGACAGAGGACAGCTGGCTGGAGGAGCAGACAGAACACATACAACATTTATCAATTAAATTTGCTATCTTTTATGGGTGTGGTTCATGGGGCATCAAAACAATTCAATAAATAACATCAAAAATCACTGACCACAGATCCCCCCCAACAAATATAATAATAAATAACAAGGTTGAAACACTGTGAGATTTACTACTATGTGACACAGAGACAGGAAGTGGGCACATGCTGTTGGAAAAGGACGCCACTGACTTGGTTGACGCAGAGCTGCCACAAGCCTTCCATTTGGAAAAAATGCAATTATCCGGGAAGCACAATAAAGCAAAGTGCAGTAAAACAGAGTCTGCCTTTACTTTTCTTTATATATTCTCAAGAGTAGAAAGCTCTCACCTCATACCCACCTAAAGGGTTATAACACACACACACACACACACACAAAATAACAAGCATTGATAAGGATATGGAGAAGAAACTGGAACCCTTATCCACTATTGGTGAGCAGATGAAATGGTGCATCCACTTTGAAAAATATTGTGAAAGTTTCAGAAAAATTAAAAATTTTGCTGTGACCCAGTAATTCTATTCCTAGGGATCTCCCCAAGAGAAACAAAAACATGTGCCCACACAAAGACTTGTACATAAATGTTCATAGTGGTATCATTCATAACAGCAAAAAAGTCGGAAGCAATCAAATGATCCTCAACTGGAGAAGGCAGAAACAAAGACTGGAACACGGACACAAGTGAGTCCTAGTCAGCAATGGAAAGAATAAACTCTGGGTACAGGCAACAACATGGTGAGTCTCAGCATCGTTAAGCAGAAGAAACCAGATGCAAAAGATCATATATTTTATGATTCCATTTCTAGGTAAGGCCTAGAAAATATAAATCTATAGACTCAGACTGCCCAGGAGCTATGGGCAGAAGCAGGAAATTACTACAAACAAACACGAATGATCTCTGTGGAAATGATAGACATTTCTAAATTTAGACTGTGGTAAAGGCTGCACAATTCTGCAAATTTAACAAAAATCAAGGAATTATACACGTAGAGCAGATGGATTTTATGTTATGTAAATTATGGTAAATCAAAGCTATTTAAAAAAAGGAAGTGCCTATAGGTTGGCACAAAGGAGACTGGAAGGAATGTTAAGAAACCATGCCTGCTTTAGAATATTTACAATCTAGATAAGGAAATGGACTTGTTGCATACAGAAAAAAATAAAGCAGCAAAACCAGAACATAATAACTATTCATTGCATTAAAGGAAATGCCAAATGAGTAATACGTACAATATTTAGGAAGGAAAGCTTACTTTTGCCTTAGGTTTATAAAGTGGGGCAACTTGAACTATGCTCTAATGATAGGTATGATTTCAACAGGATACAGCAGTGTAATGCCATTGTTTAAGACAAAACTGTACTTACAAAAAAAAGACTAGATGTATGTCTTGGTTCAGAACAGCTGATATTCATATCTTGGCTTGACATTTACTACATGTGACTTTGGGCAATCACTTAACTTCTCTGTGCCTCAGTTTCCTCATGTGTGAAATGGAGACAGTAATGGTATCTACTTCACAAGGGTCTCATGAGAATACATATAAATTTATAATTTTATACATATAATTTTATAATACATATACATTGCTTAAGCATTCATTAAATGACACCTGCTGAGCTTATAATCACATGGGGAAAAAGAACATCTAAAAACAAAGAAAGGGAAAGCCAAACAGCATCCTAGAGAGACGTGAAAGGTATGCTGAGTCACAGTAGTTAACATAGTAGTTAACTACAAGGCTTTATAGAAAAAGAAGATTGCAAAAAACACATCTTAGCCGAATTATGGAAGGCTCTGAATGCTTGAGAAGTGAACCATTTCTGTTCAAGCACCAGAAAGCAATCCCTCTGTGATATAATAGGAAGGCTGATTTCAAGTTTGTTTAGTGGGCTGAATGGTGGCTTAAAAAGACATACTATGATCTAATCCCTAGAACCTATCTATCAGTATGACCTTATTTGGAAAAAAGGTCAAAGGTCTTTGGAGGTATAATTAGGATCCTGAGATGAGATCATCCTGTATTATCTGGGTGACCCAAAATCCAATACCAAGTGTCCTTAATAAGAGAAGACACAGACATAAAGCAGAAGGTCATGTAAGGATGGAGGTAGATATTACAGACATTACAACCGCAAACCAAGAAAAGCCTGGACCTACCCAAACTGGAAAAGCCAGCAAGGATTCTCCCCTAGAGTGACTGGAGGGAGCACAACAACCCTGCCAACACTGGTTTTAGACTTCTGGCCTACAGGACAGCGAGAGAATAAATTTTGTTTTAAGCCATCAATTTTGTGGTCATTTATAACAGCAGCCCTAGGAAACTAATATGGTTTATAAGGAATATTAGACCCTCAGATCTTCTCTAAGCGGGAAGTAACAAAGCAAAAAGTTAGAACCGCTATACAATATGCTTGACCAGATTGAGAAATGGTTTATAATAGTTCTCCTAGGGAGTTTTCGGAAAGAATTCTTGGTGTGTATACACATAGAAAACTAGGCCCTTGGTTAGGCAATCATTAAAATCAAGTTAGTATTCATGGTATACCACATGTCTTTGTCATACACAATTATTCTTATAGTCATAAAAATATTAACACTGGCTTGGCGCCTGTGGCTCAAGCGGCTAAGGTGCCAGCCACATACACCTGAGCTGGCGGATTCAAATCCAGCCTGGGCCTGCCAAACAACAATGATGGCTGCAACCAAAAAAATAGCCGGGTGTTATGGTAGGCGCCTGTAGTCCCAGCTATTTGGGAGGCAGAGGCAGGAGACTCGCTTGAGCCCAGGAGTTAGAGGTTGCTATGAGCTGTGATGCCACAGCACTCTACCCAGGGCAACAGCTTGAGGCTCTGTCTCAAAAAAAAAAAAAAAAAAAAAATTAACACTGAAGGCATATCATTCTAAAAAAATTAACACTGAATGTGTGTGTAAATACGCACATTAATTTTCCCCCAAGACAAAGTCTTACTCTGTTGCTTGGGATAGAGTGCAATGGCATTATCACAGCTCACTGTAAGCTCAAACTCCTGGGCTCAAGTGATCCTCATGCTTCAGTCTCTCAAGTAACTGGGAAACATGTAACTACAAGACAAGTAACTACAGACACATGCCAGCACACCCTGCTAATTTTTCTATTTTTGTAGAGACATGATCTTGCTATGTTGCTCAAGCTGATCTTAAATTCCTAGTCTCAAATGATTCTTCTGGCTCAGCCTCCCAAAGTGTCAGGATTACAGACATGAGCCACAGCACCAAGTGCTCAATATAGATTTAATCCAAATTTGTGCTATAATCAATCTGAGAGGGTAGTAATATGTGTGATTGTAGGGAGGGTATATAACAAAACAAAAATTTAACGTTCCTTAATAGCAAGTCAGTCAATAAAGTGAAAAATAAAAAAATTCATGAAAGGCAAGGTGGCGCCTGTAGCTCAAAGGAGTAGGGCGCCAGCCCCATATGCTGGAGGTGGCAGGTTCAAACCTAGCCCTGGCCAAAAACTGCAAAAAAAAAAAAAAATTCATGAAAGGCAAAAAAGAAATGTTATTTAGAAATCTAAAGGTAATCCTGTAGCAAGAGGGTGGACCAGACGGATTATTCAGCTTAGCTCTCCGAGAACCATTGGGGAAAAAGAGAGAACCTAGCCATACCTGGTGCAAGGACCTTGACCACAGTCATAGCTCAGGAAGAACAGTGAGGAGGTAGTGAACTGGATACAGTGTGTGATCTGGAGGGTGGAAATCTGATGAATTAGGCAAGTGATTATGGCCGGCTAACACCCCATGGAGGTCTGTGACAAGAAGAAACCTTTCTAGAGTTTTCAGTTGTTGTGGTAAACCACAAGTTGAGTGGAAAACTTGAAGAGTGGGGAGACTCCAACAGTATTCAGCAACCAGATTTGAATGTAGTTGGAGTGGACTTGCCATAGGTTTGGTGGCTGGCGAGGCAGCCATACTGAGAAGGTCTTGATGGCCAGGGGGCTGCCATTGAGGGAAGGTCAGGAGAAGGTCTCAGCAGGGGCCCAAAGCACAGCAGTCTTAATTCTGCCTGCCAAGTCCAGAACTCCATTCTTGGGACAGGCTAAAGGACTCCTGCACCCCATGGGAACTGGTATAAGAGGACACCGTAAGACCTGCCCCTGAAGGATTATTGTGAGCTTTAAGATCGCAACCCGGCAGGGTCTGACTGCTCAGAAAACAATCATGTGATCACTAAAGGCAACTAAGTTTGGAATAAGGACCATAAAGATTCCTGGCTGTGCTCTCTGTCTCCTAAAAACATCACAGCACCATCTGGTGTCCTGGAAAAATATTGCAACATATTGTCACCAAAAGCAAGGATTTCTGTTTATCTGGCCATGAGGAAAAGTTAAGCTTAGCTCAGGCTGAGGCTACTTCAAAACCTAAGCTCTGGCTCAGCGCCTATAGCTCAACCGGCTAAGGCGCCAGCCACGTACACCTAAGGTGGTGGGTTCGAATCCCCAGCCCGGACCCGCCAAACAACAATG
>NW_003852481.1:3823550-3829409 GCF_000181295.1 Otolemur garnettii | reverse complement strand
AAAAAAAAAAAATCTAAGCTCTGAGACAAGGTAATGTGAAGTAAAGGAGGCAGTGAGAAGGAAAAAGAAGGTAAAGGAGGTGAACAAGAAGAAAAAATACATGAGGACTAACCAACAGAAAAATTTCAGCAACATGAAAAGTCAAAAGAGAGGAGCTACACCAAGGTACCATGAGGCAGCTTCTACAGAAGACTCCACCTATAAAAAATTAATAGACTTGACAGAAAGGGAATTTAAAATATGGATAAAGATAATAAAAATAATGAATGAGAAAATGGAAAAATGGAACTAAAAGGTGGATGAAAGATATGTAGAATATAGAAAGGATATGGCAGAGATTGAGGAAATAAAGGACACCATCAGGGAATGTAAAGATGCAGTAGAAAGTATCAAAACTAGGTTAGACCACAGAGAAGAAAGAACCTCAGAAGTAGAGGATAAAGTTTGTGAGTTAACCCAGGTAGTTAGAGGCAGAAAACAAGAGAGAGAAAGCAGAGCAGACACTTAGAGAACTACAAGACTCCAAGAACTTTTCAAACAAATAATAGGGATTCCTGAAGGGCTAGATTGTCCCAAAGGAATGGAAGCCCTACTGGAGACTATCATAAATGAAAACTTTCCAAGTTTTACTAAAGATCCCAACACACTTCTTTCAGATGGATATTGTACCCCAAGTCATCTCAACTCAAACAGAACCTCTCCAAGACACACTGTAATGAACATGTCATAACTTAAGACAAAACAAAAAATTCTGTAAGGAGCCTGGAGCAAATGCCAACTGACCTACAGAGGCAGAGCTATTAGGATGACATCAGACCAGGCATCCTCAAACTATGACCCGGGGCCACAGGCAGTCTCCTAGGACATTGGACATTTATCCAGCCCGCCAGATGTTTTTGCCACTGCTGCCTGTCCTGCTTAGCAGCTGACTCGTCCCAGGGCCTGCAGTCCAGCCCTCCAACAGTCTGAGGGACAGTGAACTGGCCCCCTGTTTAAAAGGTTTGAGGACTCCCGCACCAGACTCTTCAACTGAAATCTTCCAAGCCAGAAGAACATAGTCACCTACCTTCAACATTCTTAAACAAAACAATTTTCAGCCCGAGAATTCCGTATACTGCTAAATTAAGCTTCAAAGTTGATGCAGAAATCATATCTTTTGCAGATATACAAGCACTGAGGAAATTCACCACAAGACCAGCTCTACTGGAAACACTTAGACCCATTCTAAACACTGACCATCACAATGGACCAACAGCAAAGTAAACAAAGTTTAGGTTCCACAATGACACAAAGAATAAAACTATACAACAGACTTTCACAAAATAAGATGAATAGAACTCCACCACACTTATTAATTCTATCAATAAATGTCAATGGACTGAATTCACCACTGAAGAGGCACAGGCTGGCTCACTGCATGCTGTCTCGAAGACACATCTAGCCTTGAAGGACAAAGCAAGACTCAGGATCAAGGGACGGAAAACAGTATTTCAAGAAAATGGAAATTATAAGAAAGGAGCAGTTGCAATCTTATTTTCAGATACAAGCAGATTTAAAGCAACGAAAGTTTTTTTTGTTTATTTTTTTAAATTCATTTTTCTTATACATGTGTATATTAGGTTTCCACTTTTGCCTTTACAGAATTAAAAAGGCTAAATTTAATGACAATAACAATTTTTAACATAAGGACTGAGAACAAAAACCTCATAAAGAACAATTTTAATATCAGGTGTATCCAGATTAAGTAGAATGATTTTGAAGTTTTTCTTTTTCTATTGTCTATACGATTTGGCATGATCTATTTTTCTGAAATTATCTTTTACTTTTATTTATAAATATTAGTTGCAACTAAAGTTAAAAAAGACAAAAATGATCACTTTCTACTGGTCAAAGGAACAATACAACAAGAAGGCATTTCAATTTTAAATATTTATGCACCCAACTTAAATGCTCCCAGATTTATCAAACAAACTTCATGGGTCTGAGCAATATGACATTCCATAACACCATAATAGTTGGGGACTTTAACACCACTCTGACAGAATTGGACAGATCCTCTACACAGAAACTAAATGATACAAAGGACTTAAATATGATCCAAGAACAAATGAGATTAATAGACATATACAGAACACACCATCCCAAAGCTAAAGAATATATCTTTTTCTTATCAGCCCACAGTATGTACTCCGAAATCAATCACATTCTAGTATACAAATCAAAATTAAAAGAACAGAAATTATACCTTCTATCTTCTCAGACCACAAGCCAATAAAGGTGGAACTCAACCCCAACAAAAACGTTCATCCCCTACAAAGACTTGGAAATTAAATAACCTTATACTAAATGATAGTTCAGTTCAAGAAGAGATAAAAGAGGAAATCATTAAATTTCTCAAATGTAACAACATGAAGACACAAGTTACCAAAACCTGTGGGATACAGCAAAAGCAGTCTTTTTTTTTTTTTTGCAATTTGGCCAGGGCTGGGTTTGAACCCACCACCCTCAGTATATGAGGCCAGTGCCCTACTCACTGAGCCACAGTTGCCACCCTGCAAAAGCAGTCTTAAGAGGGAAATTTATCACATTAGATGCCTATATTCGAAAAACAGAAAGAGAACTCGTCCACAAATTCTTAAACCCTCTTACGGAACTGGAAAAAGAAGAACAATCTAATCCCAAACCAAGCAGAAGAAAAGAAATAACCAAAATTAAATCAGAGATTAATGAAGCTGAAAACAAAAAAAAATCATTCAGAAAAATTAACAAAACAAAAACTTGGTTTTTCGAAAAAATAAATAAAATCACTAAACCTTTGGCCAGATTAACTGTTTAGAAACAGGAAAGAAAAATCTCTAATAACCTCAATCAGAAACGATAAAGGGGAAATAACAACAGATGCCACAGAGATACAAGAGATCATTTCAGAGTACTACCAAAAAACTCTATACCCAGAAATTTAACAATGCGGAAGAAACGGATCAATACCTGGAATTACACCCTCCCCCTAGACTTAATCAAGAACAAATAGATCTTTTGAACAGAAAGATTTTAAGAACTGAGATCAAAAAACAAAATAATAAGAAAATCTGCCAACAAAAATATGCCCTGGTTCAGATGGGTTCACACAAGAATTCTTTCAAACCTTCAAAGAAGGGCTCATATTCATACTGCAAAAATTATTTTTAAAAAGTGAGAAGGAAGAAATCTTCCCCCAACACATTCTATGAAGCAAACATCACCATGATACCAAAACTAGGGAAAGATCCAACTAAAAAGGAGAATTTCAGACCAATTTCACTAATGAAAATAAAAGCAAAGACTCTCAATGAAATCCTAGCCAATAGATTATTACAACTATACATTAAGAAAATCATTCATCACGATCAAGTAGGTTTCATCCTAGGAATGCAAGGCTGGTTTAACATCCAAGTCCACAGTTCACCAAGTTCATCATATCAACACAAGCAAAAGCAAAGACCATGTGATCCTCTCAAAAGATGCAGAAAAAAAATTTGATAAAATGCAACATCCTTTTATAATTAGAACACTTAAGAATACAGGCATAGGTGGCACATTTCTAAATCTGATCTAAGTCATCTAAGACAAACTCACAGCAAATATTATACTGGATGGAGTGAAACTGAAAGCTTTTCCACTCTGAATTGGAACCAGACAAGGTTGTCCTCTATCAACACTACTATTCAACATAATGCTGCAAGTTCTAGCCAATACAATCAGGCAAAAAAACAAACAAACAGATAAAGGGCATCCAAATAGGAGAACAGGAGGTCAAACTTTCACTCTTTGCCAATGATATGATCTTAGAGAACCCCAAAGACTCAACCACAAGACAACTGGAAGTGATCAAAAAATATAGCATTGTCTCCAGATATAAAATCAATGTCCACAAATCAGTAACCTTTGCATATACCAGCCAGGATGAGAAACTAATGAAGGACATAATTCCTTTCACAGTAGCTTCAAAGAAAATGAAATACCTAGGAATATACATAACAATTTTCTCTCTATATAAAGAAAATTACAAAACCCCAAGAAAAGAAACAACAGAAGATATTAACAAATGGAAGAACACATCATGCTCATGGCTGGGAAGAATTAACATTGTGAAAATGTCTTTACTACCCAAAGCAATCTACAGATTCAATGCAATCCCCATTAAAATACCTTCATCATACTTTCAAGATTTGAAAAAATAAGTCTTCATTTTGTATGGAATCAGAAGAAACCCAGTAGAGCCAAGGGAATTCTTAGTAATAAAAACAGAGCCAGGGGTATCACCCTACCAGAATTTCAGTTATACTACAAGGCCATAGTGATCAAAACAACATAGTATTGGCACAAAAACAGAGATATTGACATTTGGAACCAAATAGAAAACCATGAGATGAAACTAATATCTTACAGTCAACAGATATTTGATGAATCAAACAAGAACATACAAGGAATAGAATCCCTATTCAATAAATGGTGCTGAGAAAATTGATTAACTACATGTAAAAGACTAGAAAACTTTTTTCCATACTGAGGAAAAGAATCTCTATTCAATAAATGGTGCTGAGAAAACTAGATAACCACATGTAAAAGACTAAAACAGGACCACACTTCTCACCACTTAAAAAATTTATTCAAGATGGATAAAAGATTTAAATCTAAGGCATGGTGTAGGTGCCCAAAGCACAGTGATTATGGTGCTGGCCACATTACTGAGGCTGGCAAGTTCAAGCCCAGGCCAGCTAAACAACAAAGACAACTACAACAAAAAATAGCCAGACGTTATGGCAGGCACCTGTAGTTCCAACTACTTGGGAGGTTAAAGCAAGAGAATCACTTACGCCCAAGAGGTGGAGGTTGCTGTGAGCTGTGATGGCACTACACTCTACTGAGGGTGACATAGTGAAACTCTGTCTCAAATAAATAAATAAATAAATCTAAGGTGTGTAACAATAAAAATCCTCAAAGAAAGTGTGAGGAAAACACTTGAAGATATGGGCCTGGAGAAAGAATTTATGAAGAAGACTTTAGTGGCAATTGCAACAACAACAAAAATAACCAAATAAAACTTAATTAAACTGAAAAGCTTCTGTACAGCTAAGGAAACAACAATCAGAACACACAGACAACCTTCAGAATGGGAAAAGATATTTGCATATTATGAACTGGACAAAAGCTTGATAACTAGGATCTACAGAAAACTTAAAGAAAAAAAGATCAAACCATTCCATGTATCACTGAGAAAGAGACACGAATAGAACCTTCTGTAAAGAAGACAGACATATGAAAAAATGCTCATCGTTCTTCATCATCAAAGAAATGCAAATGAAAACTACCCTGAGATATCACCCAACCCCAGTGAGAATAGCCCACATCACAGTCTCAAAGCTGCGGATGCTGGTGAGGATGTGGAAAGAAGGGAACACTTTTACACTGCTGGTGTGACTACAAACTAATACCGTATTTCCCCAAAAATAAGACCTACCCCAAAAATAAGCCCTAGCAGGATTTCTATACATTTGTTAAATATAAGCCCTACCCGGATAATAAGACCTAGTGATGGGCATGGCTATGCAGCATATCTGCATAGCCACACCATGCATTTCAGGGCAGAGAGGAAGACATCCCTTGAAAATAAGCCCTAGTGTGTCTTTTTGAGAAAAAATAAATATAAGACAGTGTCTTATTTTCGGGGAAACACAGATACTACCTTTTTGGAGGGAAGTATGGAGAATCCTCAAACAACTCAAATTAGACCTCCCCCTTGATCCTGAAATCCCATGAGTAGGCATCTACCCAGAAGAAAAAAATCCTTTTATCACAAGAACTTTTTTTTTTTTTTTT
>NW_003852481.1:3756984-3823530 GCF_000181295.1 Otolemur garnettii | reverse complement strand
GAAACCGGCCACCTTAGGTGTATGTGGCTGGCGCCTTAGCTGATTGAGCCACAGGTGCCGAGCCTGTGCAATAGATTTCAAAACTCATTCCTCCCATCTGTCTGAAACTCTGTCCCCTCTGACCAACAGTCTGTCATTTCCTTCCTCCCTGTCCCTCACACTCTGATAACCATCATTCTACTTCCTACTTCCTTTTTTTTGAGATAGAGTCTCACTGTCACCCCAGGTTGAGTGCTGTAGCATCATAGCTCACAGCAACCTCAAACTCTTGGGCTCAAGTGATCCTCTTGCCTCAGCCTCCCAAGTTACAGGGACTATAGGTGTGCGCTACAAGGCCTGGCTGGTTTTTTTATTTTTAGTACAGATGGGGTCTTGCTCTTGCTCAGGCTGGTCTCAAACTTCTGAGTTCAGGCAGTCTACCTGCCTCGGCCTCCCAGAGTGCTGGGATAACAGGCATGAGCCACTACACCTGGCCTACTTTCTACTTGTATGAATTTAGCTGTCCTAGTTTTCACATCTAAGTGAGATCATAGAGCATTTATCTTTCTCTGCCTTGCATATTTAAATGAGTATGATGTGCTCTGGTTAATCCATGTTGTCAGAAGTAACAGCTTCTCTTCTTTTTTGGTCGGGGCTGGGTTTGAACCCGCCACCTCCAGTATATGGGGCCAGCGCCCTATTCCTTTGAGCCACAGGCACCACCCTATCATAAGAACATTTGCACTAGACTGTTTATTGCAGCTCAATTTACAATCGCCAAAATGTGGAAACAGCCTTAAATGCTCACCAACCCAGGAAAGGATTAACAAGCTGTGGTGTATATATACTATTCAGCTACTAAAAAAGATGGAGACTTTACATCTTTTATATTAATGGGATGAAGGTGGAACACATTCTTCTTAGTAAAGCATCACAAGAATGAAGAAGCAAGAATCCAATGTACTCAATTCTGATATGAAGGCAGTATATGAGCTAATACAAGGGGTGGGTAGGGGAATGAGCAAGTGGGGAGAGGGGAGGAGAGAGGGGGATGGGGGGTCATGGTGTATGGCACACCTATTAGGGGTGGGACACAATTATAAGAGGGACTTTATCTAACAAATGCAATTAGTATACCCTAATTTTTTGTACCATCAATCAATCCCAAACAAAAAGAATTTTTAAAAAAATTAGAAAAATTCAGTAATCTAAAGGTAAATACCAGAAGAAATAATAGTTTATAATTGCCTCTTGGGAGTAGATCTGACTGGGGTGTTCTTCAACCTTTTTTTATCACCTATAGTTAAACTTCCAAAGCACATTCCAATTATGTTGATCAAAAAAAAAAAAGTTAAAAAAGAATATACTTATTGTGCTTTGAACTTCTTTTGAAAATAATTCATGATCTTTAAACATTTTTGCAGCATTGGCTTGGCATCCATAGCACAGAGGTTATGGCACCAGCCACACACAATGAGGGTGGTGGGTTCAAACTCAGCCTGGGCCAGATAAACAACAATGACAATTGCAAAAAAAGAAAAATAGCCAGGTGGCTATTATGCTGTAGTGGGCACCTGTAGTCCCAGCTACTTGGGAGGCTGAGGCAAGAGAATCGCTTAAGCCAAAGAGTTTAAGGTTGCTGTGAGCTGTGACACCACAGCACTCTACTGAGGGTGACATAGTGAGACTCTGTCTCAAAAAAAATTTTTTTTGCAGCACATCAGCAGTGAAAAATCACTGCTCTAAACCATGAAGCAATTTTCCAACAATAGTACCTAAGTGTGGTATAATATAAAATATATTTGGTCTTTGTCCCCATTTCCTGTCATAGAACCCCTAGGTTCCTGAGAATTTCATGAACAGGGTTATCCTCAGGTATTCATAACCAGCCCCTTTGATAACTCCTGAGTTTATGCTAATGAAGTTACTTAGGATGGGTTCTCTAAGTGACCTCAAAATAGGTTCAGTTATAAGAAAAGCCAAAGTGATTACAGGAGTAGAGGATTGGAACCGTCAGCCCTACCTACTGATTTTTGGGAACGGGAAGGGAGACACAGGCTGTAGATTTTGGCAATCAAACTCTATAAAATCTCCTGAATGTGATTTGATGAGTTTCTAATTGCTGAACCATATAAATTGTCAGAGAGTCGTGTACCCACCAGATAGGGCATGGATGCTCCATACCACCCCATCCCATACCTCACCCTATCCATCTCCTGATCTGGTGTTCACCTGCATCCTTTACAGTATCCTTTATAGTAAACCAGTGTCTCCCTGGGTTCTGTGAGCTGCACTAACAAGTTAATTGGGGAAGTCAAAGGAACCACAGTTTGTAGCCAATATGTAAGATGTACAAGTGGCCTAGACTTCTGGTTGGCATCTGAAGTAGGGCACTCTTGTGGGACTAAGCCTTCCACCTTTGGGATCTGACACTATCTCCAGGTAAACAGCATCAGAATTGAACTAAATTACAAGAATTTATTGCATAATTAATTGTGCAGTTGGTGTGTGAAAAAATGCCCCCTCAATCTATATACACACACGCACATCTGGTCCTAGAAATGGTGCTGTTGAGTATGTTAAGAGTAGATTGGAAAGGAAAAGTGTTTTCCTTGCAGAATAAAATAACATAAAAGCATTACATAGCAGAAAAGGCCTTGGCTCAGCAGTCATAATCCTGGCACTAATCATCGTTCTGACACTGCCTAGCTTATGAACTCCAGGCAAGGAACTTAATTCACCAAACCTGTCTCTTTATTAAATTTGGGAGTAAAAGCACTTAACTCAGAAGATGGTCTAGAAGATTAAATGAGAAAATGTGAAACACACTCAGTGCTATGCCAGTCACATGTCACCGTATTAACAAATACTGTTTTCAATTTTGCCCTGAATGTTCAGCAGAAACCACTGGTGAAAAAAAGTCATTTACTTAACTGTTTTGTGAGTGTCATTATTAGCTTAAAGATACATACTGTATGCTAATCTCCCTTTCCTGAACTCACACAAAGAATCTGCGGCCTTCACTAATTAAAGTAAGCAGCATCTCACAAGCATCTCTGTGCTGTCTCTGAACTGTCTGACCTGTGAAGTCATCTCCCCTCCCGCTCTGTGCTCTCTGTCTCCTTACTCTCTAAACCATTACACATGTGCCAATACGAGGAAACTGTCAAAGGATACAAAACCTTCCCCAGTTACACTTACTGTCTTATAACTGTGTCCATCCAAGAAGAATTCGCTTCAGGAACTTTTAAACATGCCAAAGCGGAAGCTTTTATGATGAAATCATTGACAGAAATTTTGCTTTTCCCTTCTAACATCTGTGAAGACAAGAAAACACTGTAATTCCTTAAATTCTCTTGCCAAAGAGTGAAACTGAGAAAAGGAAGGGTGAGAGAATATGCAAATGCCCTGAGGTGGAAAGAATAAAATGAAACAAAAATAGTGGGTTTTTTTCAACTTTTTTATTTTTCCTGTTAAGGAGGCCGGGTGAGGTTTGAACCTGGGGCCCCTGGAGTGCAGGGCTGGTACTCTAACCACTGAACTATGGTACCTAGCCCTCTTTAATCATTTTTAACTTAGGTTTTTACAGCTGTTTTCTGCTAAGGGCAGCTTTAGCTGTATCCTGTTATAGTAAATATATTATGCCATAATTTTTATTTATCTCAACAAAACCAAAAGTTAGTTCTTTGAAGCATAAACCAAAAGACAACCATAGTGACAAATGTTTAGTTAGGCTGATCAGGGAAAAGGAAAGAAGATTCAAATTCCTAAACCAGGAGTAAAATAGGAGATATTACTATCTACCTTACAGAAAGAAAAAAAATTATAGAGAATACTATAAACAACCATATGCCAACAACTTAGCCCAGATGCAACAGACAAATTCTTAGAAAGATACAAACTATCAAAACTGAACCAGGAGAAACAAAACTCTGAACTGACCAATAATGTGTAAAAAGATTGAACTGGTATTTTATTTTATTATCTATTCTATTCTATTCTAATTTTTTGTTTGTTTGTTTTGTTTTTTTGAGACAGAGCCTCAAGCTATCCCCCTGGGTAGAGTGCCATGACATCACGCTCACAGCAACCTCCAACTCCTGGACTCAAGCAAGTCTCCTGCCTCCGCCTCCCAAGTAGCTGGGACCACAGGCACCCGCCACAATGCCCGGCTATTTTTTGGTTGCAGCCGTCATTGTTGTTTGGCGGGCCCGGGCTGGATTCAAACCTACCACCTTAGGTGTATGTGGCTGGTGCCTTAGCCACTTGAGCCACAGGTGCCGGCCCTCTATTCTAATTTTTTGAGACAGAGTCTCACTCTGTCACCATGGGTAGAGTGCTATAGAATCACCATAGCTCACAGCAACTTCAAACTGTTGAGCTCAAGCAATCTCCTCGCCTCAGCCTCCTGAGTAGCTGAAACTACAGGCATCCACCACAATGCCTGGCTAGTTTTTCTGTTTTTGGTTGAGAAGGGGTCTCACTCTTGCTCAGGTTCATCTCAAATCCCTGAGCTCAGGCAATCTACCCATCTTGGCCTCTGAAAATTCTAAGATTATAGGCATGAGCCACCCAGCTGGCTGAACTGGCAATTTTATAACTACCTACGTAGAAAACCTCAGACACAAGGGCTTAACTGGTGAACTGTACCAAAGATTTAACGAATTAATTAATTAATTAATTCTTCACAAATTATGTCAAAGAACAGAAGAGCAAGAAATACTTCCCCACACATTCTATAAGGTCAGTATTGATACCCAAACCAGACCATTTTATACACACACAAAAAAATACCACAGTACACAGGCTGGGTGTGGTGGCTCACACCTATAAACTCAGCACTTTGGGAGGCTGGGTTGGAAGGATCATTTGAGGCCAAGAGTTCAAAACCAGCCTGGACAACACAGCAAGAACCTGTCTTTATGAAAAATGCATCATTTGGGTCTAGTGCTGGGTGCCTGTAGTACCAGCTACTCAGGAAGCTGAGGCAGGAGGATCACTTAAGGTTGCAGTGAGCTGTACTCCAGCCTGTACAACAGAGACACTATCTCAAAAAAAACAAAAAAAGAAAAGAAAAGAAACTGAAACGACACAATATTTCTTACGGGATGGGCCTGGAATTGTTATTTATTTATTTATTTATCTATCTATTTTGAGACAGAGTCTTATTATGTCACCTTTGGTAGAGTGACGAGGCAACCTCCAACTCCTGGGCTCAAGAGATTCTCTTGCCTCAGCTTCCCTAGTAACTGGGACTACAGATGCCTGCTACAATGCCTAGCTATTTTTTTGTTTGTTTGTTTAGCAAGCCTGGGCCGAGTCTGAACCACCAGCCCTGGAGCATGTGGCTGACATGCCATTGAGCTACAAGTGCCCAGCTTGTTTACATTTTTTTGAAGACAGAGTCTCACTCTGTCAGTCTATGATTGAGTGCTATAGCATCACCATAGCTCACAGCAACCTCAAACTCTTGGGCCTAAGCAATCATCTTGCCTGAGCTTTCTGAGTAGCTGAGACTATACACACCTACCACAAAACCACTAAAAATATTTCTATTTTTAGTAAAGACAGGATCTTGGTCTTGCTCAAGCTGGTTTCAAACTCCTGAGCTCAAGCAATCTGCCCACCTCGGCCTCCCAGAGTGCTAAAATTATAGGTGTGAGCTATCATGCCCAGCCCACAATATCTCTTATGAATACAGACATAAATATTCTTCAACCAAATACTAGCAAGAAAAAAAATTAAGCAGGGCAGTGCCTGTGGCTCAGTTAATAGGGTGCCGGGCCCATATACCGAGGGTAGCAGGTTCAAACCCAGCCCCGGCCAAACTGCAACAAAAAATAGCCGGGCGTTGTGGCAGGCACCTGTACTCCCAGCTACTCAATAGGCTGAGACAGAGAACTGCCTAAGCCCAGGAGCTGGAGGTTGTCCTGTGAGCTGTGTGACGTTGCCATGGCACTCTACCAAGGGCGATAAACTGAGACTCTGTCTCTTAAAAAAAAAAAAAAAGAAATTGAGCAGTATATAACAAGGATTATTCACCAGGAGCAAATGGAATCCCATGAATGCAAGATTCATTTAACACATAAAATCAATTAATGTAATAATGTCCTAATAGAATACAGTTCAAAAACACCTGACCATCTCAACAGACACAGAAAAAGCATTTGACAAAATTCAATACCACTATTCGTAATAAAAACACTCCACAAACTAGGAATAGGCGGGCACTTCCTCAACCTGATAATAAAATAGGTCTACAGAAACCTACAGCCATTGTTACACTAAATGGTCATAAACTCACTCCCCCTGCTATCAAGAACAAGACAGGGATGACCATTCTTGCCAGTTCCTACTCAACACTACACTGAAGGTGCTAGGCCAGAACAATTAAACAAGGCATACAGTTCAAAAAAAAAGTAAAATTATTGATTTTACTGTTTATTAAAAAATCCTAAACATATACAAACTATTAAACCTAATAAATAAGTTCAATAAGGATGCAGGATATAAAGTCAATATAGAAAAATCAATTGTTTTCTTAATTTAAAATTAATAATTAAGATTTGTTTTAATTGATTCTAAAATTAATTATTCAGTTACAGATAGAATTCCCTCTTCTACTCTTTCCTCTCTTTTCAATACTTCACTTGACTGATCTCAAAATAAATAAATAAATAAATAACTAGGCAAGTCCAGTAGTTTTGGAAAGCGGGGAAAGAGCAAAACAAGGAGTTTGATCTGTACCTGACTGTGAACAATCAACTGAGATAACTCACTACCTTGGACCAGCCTCAACTAGTCCTAAAAAAAAACAAAACAAAACTGTGTTCCTACATAGTAACAATGAACAATCTGAAAATAAAATTTAGAAAACAGGCCAGGAATGGTTGCTCATGCCTGTAATGGTGGGCTGAGGCTGACGATAGCTTGAAGTCAGGAGTTCAAGACTAACCTGAGCAAGAGCTAGATCCTGTCTCTACAAACTAGCTCGATGTTGTAGGGGGCCTGTAGGCCTAGTTACTTGGGAGGCTGAGGCAAGAGGATCACTTGCGCCAAAGAGTTTGAGGTTGCTGTGAGCTAAAACGCCAAGACACTCTACCAAGGGTGTCAAAGACTTTGTCTCAAAAAAAAAAAAAAAACAAACTTAGAAAACAATTCTATTTATAATAACATCAAAAAGAATAAACTAGGAATAAATTTAACAGAAGAAGTGTAAAATTTACACTCTAAACTAAAAATTGTTGAAAGAAACTGAAGAGGACTAACTAAATGCAGGGACACTCATGTTCATGAGTGGGAAACTAAAATTTGCTAGGATGATAATACTCTCCAAATTGATCTGCACATTCAATGCAAAATCTCAACTCGTTTCACTGCAGAAAATTACAAGCTAATTCTAAAATTCATTTAGAATTGCTAGGGACTCAGACAAAACAATCTTGAGAAAGAATCACATTGTCTGATTTTAATGTTTTGGGGGTTTTGGTTTTTTTTAGACTGAGTCTTTTGCCCTGTGCCATGGCATCATCATAACCCACAGCAGCCTCAAACTCTTGGGCTCAAGCTATCCTCCTCCTTCAGCCTCCAGAGTAGCTGGAACTTATAGGCACTCACCATGATGCCTGAGTAGTTTTTTCTATTTTTTAGTAGAAACAGGGTCTCATTCTTGCTCAGGCTGGTCTCAAACTCCTGAGCTCAAGCAATCCACCCACCTCAGCCTCCCAGAGTGCTAAGATTATGGTGTAAGCCACAGTGCTTAGCCACATTTTCTGATTGTAAAACATACTACAGAGTAGTCAGGCACAGTGGGAGGCTGAAGCAGGAGGATCACTTGAGTCCAGGAGTTCAAGCCTGCAGTGAGCTATGATGGCACCACTGCACTCCAGCCTGGGTAACAGAGTGAGCCTTGCCTCCAAGAAAAAAAAAAGAAAGAAACGTATGTACAACAATAAAAATATAAATAACCCAATGAAAAACTAATAAGGGATCTAATATAGACATTTCTGCATTTACTTTCCATCACCAACTAGCATACTGTAACAAAATACATGGGAAATGTAAATGTTTAATGGGGCACGAGAAATATTTTAATGTAGAGAGTTGGAATTTTCAGATGTTTTACCTTATTAAGTTCTTTCCGTACCAACAAAACTTCCCCCATATTTACATCAATAGAAAGGTAATAATGAGGTATGGTTTGCTTTGATTGCATTAATCGCTGTGCAATAACCTGAAAACAAAGAGATCAAAAGTCAGTTATTTTAAGACCTACCCAATTCAGGACTACATCTCTTCACCTCCCTCTCTGGTCATGCTTAGCTCAAGCATTATTAGAATCAAAAGCTGGAGGACTGCATCACAATTTAGCACTTTCTGGTAGATTTAATCAGAACAATGTCATTTATTTCAAGTATTCAGTCAGCCAAACCAAACTTTCCTTAAACTAATCACCTAATGTTTCTAACTAAAAAAACCTTCATTAGTGTTTTAAATTATGGCTGCAATTAAAAAACCAGAGTGACGATATAGCTAATAGCTTTGGTTTCCGATTATAGTAATACTCTTACTCGACGAATGTTGCTGATTGGGACGTCTGTGAAGACACCTGTAGGAACTGGAGCCACTCCTGGACCCGGGGGAGGTACAGCAGCTGCTGGGGCCTACAGAGGGAAAGAAAAGGCTTCTAGTAACTGGGGCTAAACCTTCGGGTTAGCATTTGGAAAAGGCTGTCAATAGCTCTTTTATAAACAGCAAAGTAAAAACAACTAAGTTTCATAGATGAAAATCTATTCCTATCCCCAGGGAGCAAAAAGAGCTTGAATGTAGACTGCTTAGAAGGTTTTCAATTTTGAAAGGTTTTCAATTCTGAAATTATGTTTCAAGTGTTACCTTTCTTTATACCAAAGTACATTCATTGACTAGTTATGTCAAAATAATTTTGTTTTTGCAAAATTATCTTCGAGAAAAGCAATCAAAGCATCCTTAAATTGAAAGGATTAAGAAACAAATACAACAAACTAATACATCATCCTAAATCATGGTCAGAAAAAAAAGGACAATCTCTTTTATTTCAAAGCAAACATCTGAATAACTAAATCATTTCCTTATAATTAGCTGAATACTTCAGCTTAAATAATCAAGCAAAAGTTAGATATATAAAAAATCTCTATGTGGACTAATCAGTCACACTAACCCTCATCAACCAACTTATAAACATGCTTTTTACAGTTGGCTCTCTATATCCATGAGTTCTGCACCCACAGTTTCAATCAACTACAGATAGAAAATATTAGGGGGGAAACTGGGTGCATTTGTACTGAACAAATAGACTTTTCCTCCTTATTGTGATTCTCTTAACAGTGTAACAGAACAACCATATAACATTTATACTGTATTATATACTTATTCCAAAAAATCTAGAGATGATTCAAAATATTCATGAGGATGTGCATAAGTTATATGCAATTACGACACCATTTTATCTAAAGGACTTCATGGATTTTGGTTTCTGAGGGAAGTCCTAGAACCAATCCGCCACAGAGAACAAGGGATGACTGTATTGTTAAACTGCTAAAATTAGAAAAACATACTGCCGGTTAAGCTATTTTCATTCATAATAGTGTTAGGAAGTGGTCTAACCAGCTGGATAAACCACTGTGCAGGTAAACTGCCAAAAAGTAGTAAGCACCAAACAGAACATACTGGAGCAGCTTTGGCAGGCACAAAAGAGTCAATGTCCTTCTTGGTAATTCTACCATCTGGTCCTGTCCCTGGAAAGATACATAAATATCATACACATGACATCAAACCAGTGGTTCCCGAGGAGGTCAACACTGTGACCCCACAGGGTAAGTCCCTAGAAGTTCACTACCAGAAGCACTCGGAAGGGATCACAACAATCACCCAGAACCTTAAGGTGCCGAGAATACCAGCGTTTGTCAACTGTTAATTTTAATCCACACTTGCATGATCAGAAATGGGTCTTTTCTTTTTAACTATAGCAAACATTCTTTTATCTATTTCTCTTTTGGAGTTTTACCTAATTAAGTTGTACTTTTTTCCATCTTCTTTACCGTTAAATTGAGAAATACTGGAATCAAGATAATGCTGAGCAGTTTATACATCCAAAAGGGATACTAGCTGCTGTCTCCTGGTTAGCTCAAAGGAAAAAACAAACAAACAACAACAACAACAAAACAAAAACCCTTTTTGAACCATGAAACAGACCTCATTTAGGTTTGGGTTCTGAATTCACTTGACCATAAAGAATTCCCTTTATACAATGTCAACAGATTAGATGACAACTGCGTTGGACAAATTGAGGAAGTCAATTTTTTTACCCCAAAGAGGATGAGTAACTTTTCTTTTTAAATTTCAGAATATTACAGTGCTACACACATGAATTGTTTTGCACAATTTAAGTAAAAGTTATAAGTGTGCCCGTCAGTGTGCACTGTACCCATTAGGTGGGAATTCACCCCTCCTCTTATGCCCCCTCCCACCTGACTGCTTTCCCTTGAGTTTTACTAACAAACATAGTTTTACTACATGGGTGTTGGTCAACTAGTTCCAATGAATGACTTAATTGCAATTATCTCATCTTTAAAATCATTCACAGTTTTCTCACAGGCTCTATACTGGCCTGTGTTAGAGATGAAGGAACAGTTGCAATGCCACACCTAAGATCTTCAAAGTTCTGGAAATGGGTTTAAATTCCCTTTTACTCAATTTCCTCCTTCCTTTCTTTTTTTTTTTTTCTATCCTCCTTCCTTTCATCTACAAGTCTTGAGCTTAATGTTAGACCCAAACAGATAACCCTGACCTTTAGTTCTAAAGAGATTCAGAATTTAGTTATTAGAATATCTTTTATAAAGCCAGGCACAGTTGCTCACACCTGTAATACGCACTCTAGGAGACCGAGCTGGGTGGACTGCCTGAACTCACAGGTTCAAGACCACCCTGAGCAACAGTGAGACCTCATCTCTAAAAGTAGCTGGGTGTTGTGGTCACAACCTATAGCTCAGCAGCTAGAGCACCAGCCACATACACCAGAGCTGGTGGGTTTAAACCCAGCCCAGGCCTGCCAAGCAACAATGACAACTACAACCAGAAAATAGCCGGGCGTTGTATAGATGCCTATAGTCTCAGCTACTTGGGAGCTGAGGCAAGACAATCTCTTTAGCCCAAGAGTTTGAGTTTGCTGTGAGCTGTGATACCACAGCACTCTACCAAGGGCAACAGAGTAAGACTCTGCGTCAAAAAAAAAAAAAAAAAAAAAAGCCTTTTACACTGGCCCACTTCTAGAAAAAAATTTGGTCAAACAGATTCATCTTTCCTCAAGGCAGACTTCAAAAAGCACTCTATGTACCTTCTTCCATTATTTAAACCAAGTTCGCTAGGATTGTATCTATCCTCCCCAGGAGCTCTAGAACAGAGGTGGCAGTACTATTAAGATTACCCTCCTTTATAAAAAGACAGAAACCACAACCTCCCCTTACAACTAAGGTTGATCTACACACAGCAGCCCCTCCAAAGGAGGAAACCTGCAGCACCACCTGTCTTACTCTCAGCTTCAGCCACCCACAAGGATTTCCTTTTAGGAATTACTTGAAACCTTTTAAACCCTTTGCCTAGCTCCCTAGGAGGCCACAACAGAGCATCATAAAGCAATATAACCTATTCCTCTTCACTGTGTCTCATCTACCAACCCATTACTGTTTCTATTTATTCAGATTAATTTGCATCCAACTCACTGTCTACATAACTAGACTTCTAAGTTCTTTCACCTGCTCAGCTACAATATTTCTCTCCCACCTACAAGAGCTTCTAAGGTCAAATCCTAGATCTTACAATCACTACAGCTTACAGATTTCTGAAAACATGAATTCAAGCAACCGTCTCTGACTATCATCACTACAGTATAATATAAAATACATTTGGTCTTTGTTGCATGTTCTTGACATGGAGCTCCTGAAACCCTTAGAATTTCCTCAGTGATAACCTTTTTCGTTATTATTGTTTTCAAACAGTCTTACCCTGTTGTCTGGGCTAGAGTGCCACAGTCTCAGTCTAGCTCACAGCAACCTCAAACTCCTAAGATCAAACAATCCTCCTGCCTCAGGCTTCTGAGTAGCTGGAACTACAGGTGCATACCACCATGCCTGGCTAATTTTTCTATTTTTAGTAGAGATGAGGTCTCACTCTTGCTCAGGCTGGTTTCAAACTCCTGAGTGCAAGAGATGCTCCTCCCTCGATCTACCAGAGTGCTAGAATTACAGTGTGAGCTAGAATTACAGTGTGACCACCCCCAGCAAGAATATACTTTGTTATTCACAACAAACTCCTTTCTACCACAGCAAAATTTTTTTCTAATTATTATTTTTTTTAAGAGACAGGGTCTCACTCTTGAGAGTGAGTTGCCTAGACCAGAGTAGTGCCATCATACTTCACTGTAACCTTGAACTCATGGGCTCAAGTGATTCTCCTGCCTCAGCCTCCTGAATAGCTAGGACTGCAGGCATGCCTAGGTATTTTTTTTTTTAACACATGGGGTCTCACTATGTTGCCCAGACTGGTCTCAAACTCCTGAGCTCAAGCAATCCTCCCACCTTGGCCTCCCAGATCACTGGGATTACAAGCATGAGCCACTGTACCTGGCCAGCCCTGAATTTATACTAATGAGGTACATCAAGGTGGGTTGCCTAGACAGCTTCAGGATATGGGGTCAGCAGAAAAACAAACAATTAAAAGGGTACGAACTTTCATATCACCCCAACTTCATGTTTCATTTTGCTTTGCATATTACTACATTCAGTCCACCTAGCACTAAGAGAGATTTCTTATTATGCAATCAAGTCCTATAACCCAACTTTGATGAATAAGCATATATACTTTCACCAAAAATTAAGTGTTTCCTGTTGAACAATGGAAAATGAAAAAAGGTATCTAAGTTGTACTGGCAGAACCTAGGCAGACTAAATAAAACACAGTAAGTTTCCTTACTCCCTTTTGGCAACAAGGGAGATATTGCCCTCCCTTCAGATAAAATTACTAACCCTTTCCCGGACTATACCAGTTAAGGTAACTATATATAGTTGCACTAGCTGGTCTTAAGGAGGATATTCACTTAGATTTTAACTTTATAACCCCATCCAAGAAATAAATTTACCTTTCACTTGTGTAAGGTCAATTCCTTTCTCTGCTGCCAACTTCTTTGCAAGAGGGCTAACAAATACCCTTCCCTTTGGTCCAGCAGGAGTAGCTGGGCAGGGGGCTGAAGGAGCAGGGGCTAAAGGTTGGGGAGTTGGAGGAACAGCAGCCACCTTTCGAAAAAAATTATAAATTATTAACCCACCACTTCAAAGACAGTTCTGAAAGACTGTGATAACATTTTATTCAGAAATTAAAGCTTAAGAAATTAAATATTTTCATCTTTTTTCCCGTTTAACCAACACGACAATATGAATAACTAGAACAATAATTCATGTCAAACAACAAAGTTGTCTTACTCCATGATAACACATAGAAAACAGGAATTTAATACTTCTGACCAGTGTATTAAAGTCCTTAAAGACTTTCTTCACTATAATCTCTTGCTACCTGTTTATTCTCATTCTCTTATATCACCAACATGTTTTTTGTTTTTACTTAATGAAATTTCAAAATTCAAAATTATGCTGTAAGGTCCCACATTGCAAAGTATCTGAGGAAATAAACCAACACTCTACGTGCTGGTTCTCCATGAATATACAATAGTCAGATATCAAATTTTCTCTGATAAACATGTACCTAGTTTAAACTCACATAATTTTAGCATCTGTAGAGCTTAATATGTTACCTGTGCTTAAGAGTTAATACAAGTTCATGTAGGTAGTGTATAGTAGTAGATAGTATATAGTACAAAGTATATGGTGATATACTAAATTCTATGCAAAACAAATTATGTTACGATTCCGATTTTATATATATATATATGCTTGACCTACTATAATATGTAAATACCAATGGGATTAAAAGTGATTATACAGTAAATTCAATAAAAAATGGAGAATGAAGCTTTACCTTTGATAAGCATGATATCTATACCTAAAGCAGAAAGAGAATATGTCACCTCAGCTGTCTTCTCAGCAGGACTCAAGACAGCTGGTGGAGGGGGAAAGCCACAAGTACCAAACTGCCCATCATTAGCTAAATGCTGTAGTGCAACACATCCTACAGGTCTGCCCAAATGTTAACGGACTGTCTCCTTAGTGATTCATGCAACCTTGGGGGTGGAAGGAACTTAAGATACCTAATCAAAACTCCTTAATTTAGAGATGAACAAGATAAGTGTTTCCTCAGTTCCAGAAGAATACTTACTGGGGGTGGGGTTGGTGGTGGTACTTGTGGTTTTAAATCTGTTACTTCCGTTGGCCTATAGTCAGCGAATGCTGCTATATCTGCCTCTTTTTCTACAATGATACAAAGTGGAGTTCCTAGAGGGACATCTCTTGTGCCTTCAGGAACCAAGATTTTTGCAAGATAACCTTCTTCCTGTACTTCAAAACCTTAAAAGGAAAGAAAAAATATTATGGGACTTAAAAGACTTCACTATCCCTCAAAGCCACAGCACAGTTTAAATAAAAGGCTTTGGCTCGGCGCCTGTGGCTCAAGTGGCTAAGGCGCCGGCCACATACACCTAAGGTAGCGGGTTCAAATCCAGCCTGGACCCACCAAACAACAAAGACGGCTGCAACCAAAAAATAGCCGGGCGTTGTGGTCCCAGCTACTTGGGAGGCTGAGGCAGGAGACTCGCTTGAGCCCAGGAGTTGGAGGTTGCTGTG
The DNA here is from genome assembly GCF_000181295.1 of Otolemur garnettii. Lineage (NCBI taxonomy): Eukaryota > Metazoa > Chordata > Mammalia > Primates > Galagidae > Otolemur > Otolemur garnettii. The sequence continues at coordinate 3,808,726 of NW_003852481.1, read as the reverse complement.
AGCTGTGATGCCACAGCATTCTACCCAGGGGGATAGCTTGAAGCTCTGTCTCAATAAATAAATAAATAAATAAAATAAAAGGCTTTTTCTTTTTTCTTTTTTTTTGAGACACAGAGTCTCACCATGTCACCCTCAGTAGAGTACCATAGCGTCAGAGCTCACAGCAACCTTAAACTCTTGGGCTTAAGTGATTCTCTTGCCTCAGTCTCCCAAGTAGCTGGGACTACAGGCACCCACCACAATGCCTGGCTATTTTTTTGTTGTTAGTTGTCATTGCTGTTTTAGCAGGCTTGGGCCAGGTTTGACCCAGCAGCCCCAGTGTATATGGTCAGCGCTATACCACTATGCTACAGGCACAGAGCCAATAAAAGACTTTTCCTTGTTCAAGCTTTTTTTGCAAGTTATTTAACTTTTCTGGCTCAGTTTCCTGACCTATGAAACAGAAATTATAGTACCAACTTCATAAGACAGTTACAAATTTAAACAGACTTTTTTCAAATATATATATATATATATATGTGTGTGTGTGTATATATATATATATATTTTTTTTTTTTTTTTTGAGACAGAGTCTCACTTTGTCACCATTGGTAGAGTGCCATAGCGTCATAGCTCACAGCAACCTCCAACTCTTGGGCTTAAGCAATTCTCCTACCTCAGCCTCCCAAGTAGCTGGGACTACAGGTGCCCACCACAACACCCAGCTATTTTCTGGTTGTAGTTGTCATTGTTGCTTAGCAGGGCTGGGCTCAATTCAGCTGTATATGGCTAGTGCCCTAGCTGCTGTGCTACAGGTGCCAAGCCGACATTTTTTAAATATGCAGAAACAGTACTTGGTAAATACTAAATATCTGTTAAATAAAACTATGAAAGATCACTGCAGTTAATTATGAAAATTGTTATTAAAAATAGCTCCATGGGCAGCTCCTGTGCAGACTCATAGATGCCAAGATGGTGTCAGCTGTACTTCTAAAGATGAGAACCACATGGATGTCAAATTATGGGAGCTCCCAAGCCAGATAGTGATATCAGATTTCAGCCCTAAAAGCATCTTTGGGGATTTTCAAAGAGGTTATACTTGATACCATATCAAATATTTCAATGTAAAGAAATACAGCATTACTGGGTTTTCTATGGTATTGACGACTTTCATTTTATTCAGCTACTGCTTTTCTTGCAAGGAACTCATTCAGGTTGCAAAAGTAAAACTAAAACAAAGAAAAGGCCATTGCAGGTGGTGCCTGTAGCTCAAGCGGCTGAAGTACCAGCCACATGCACCAGAGCTAGTGGGTTGGAATCCAGCCCAGGTCAACCACACAACAACAACTAGAACCAAAAACATAGCCAGGCATTGTGGCGGGGGCCTGTAGTCCCAGCTACTGGGGAGGCTGAGGCAAGAGAATCGCTTAAGCCCAGGAGTTTGAGGTTGCTGTGAGCCACTGTGACACCACAGCACTCTACCCAGGGCAGTAACTTGAGGCTCCGTCTCAAAAAAGAAAAAAGAAAAGGCCACTGGAATAGACAAGTTTTGTTCACTAGACATTGGCTTTCTGTGATATTGTGCCTTTCTTTGATAAAAACATCTTTGATGAATCCTTCCATTTCTCAACTAATACCCAATAAAATATGTATTTAAAAGGAAAAGGCTCCTGGGCCACAATAGATTTTAAAGAGTTTAACCAAGGTAATGTTACTATCTCTCCTAACTAGCCTCTAGAATATCAACATCTATAGTGACATTAGTACTCAATGTAAAACACAGAAACAGACCTATTATTTCCAAAGTTTCTGTTTTTTTCTTTTTAAGAAACAGAATCCTTCCTTGTAGTAAAATCTTATGAGGAAGCACAACTTGCAAAAAGATAAAGAGAAACTGCTCTGGTGGCAGGGGGTAAGAGGGACAGAGCCCTGCAGGGGCCGGCTCTTCGATTTCCCCTTTGCCCCCAATGTGCCGTCAAGGAATGACGAGGTTTGAAGAGCACAATCTGAAAACCTCCAATGCAAAGGATTCCCAGAATCACTCACTACATCTCTGGGAAACAGACAGCCATCCTTTTCATGGTGATTATGAAGCAGAGGGAAGAAATTCATAATAGTTATAAATATCTATAAATATCGCAAATATATATGATTGTTTATATATTTTCAAGCATAAAAATGAATTATAAAGAGGTTATGTGGAAATATAATATGATATGGTATTGGAATACACACACACACAAACACACAGACTGCTAAGAAATACACATTTTAAGAGATGTTATTTATGTATTACTTTTTGAAGTTGAATTGAAGATACTATTGCTGATCAAGTGTACCTAGATACACCATACATATCCATTTTATCTACAATTCATACACTTTGGGGAAATGATTGCCTTTACTTCCAACAAGATCTCATTAAAATGCATATACTTTTTTTGGCACACCCACTGTAAACATCTATCAGTCATTCTCAAACTGTGAAAACAATCTAAATCCTCGTTTCAGTTTTCCCTCAAAGTCACCTTAAATTCTTTGCTACTTTCCTGTCTTGGAGATGATTTATCCTACTTTTTCTTTCCTTCCTCTGCCCAGGTTAGACAGTGGCACTTCTGATATAACTTCTCAGTAATGTAATAAGCTGACAAAGCAAACTCTGGCTTAGAAAAATCTCAGAGAGGACATATCTTGATTTAATGAGTGCAGCATAGAATGGAAAATTTGACTATGCATGTTTTTGTTAGAAAATATTCTGTTCCAGGAAATTAATCCTAAGAATTATAAAGTTTTCATATTATCACTCACTCTTTACAGGAAAGAATGGCAATCCTCTTCCTCATTGGAAAACTCAGTGCCTCAACCATTAAGAGCTGAAGAAATCTCACCTATAGTGGCTTTGTCAGTCTCTATCTCTGCCAATAAGTCTCCTTCACTTAGCTTCTCACCCACTTTTTTTTCCCATCTCTGAACTGTGCCCATGGTCATGGTGGGGGAGAGGGCAGGAAGAAGTACCTATTGAAACAAACACATGTAGTTGATTAACACTCACAAGGCTTGAACACAGTAACACTCAGGCCGGCTTAAACAGTTTCACAGAATGACAGTTACTGTAACAATCCAAATACCCATCACGGCACAAGTTTAACAGCTCAATAGCTTCTCACAGAGTTAAATCATCCTTCCTTCAAATCTCAAGTTTTATAGTATCAACCATACTCTGACCATCCAAGTTAAAAGCAATGGATGGGTGGGAAAGATTTCTCTAAGTCAAAATTAATTCCTCAGTAAATACCTAAACACTGGCTAGGCACAGTGGCTCACACCTGTAATCCTAGTTACTTTGGGAGGTTGAGGTTGGAAGACTGCTTAAGCCTAGCAGTTCAAGATCAGCCTGAGTAACTTAATGAAGCTCTTATCTCTACAAAAAAAATTTTAAAAATTACCTACAGGCACATGCCTGTAGTCGTAACTATTTGGAAGGCTGAGGCAGGAGGATCACTTAAACCCAGGAGTTTGAGACCGTAGTGAGTTATGATGGGGCCACTGCATACTAGCCGAGGCAACCAAGCAAGACCTTGTCTTGGGCCAGGCAAGGTGGCTCATATGCCTGAAATCCCAGCACTCTCAGAGGCCGAGGTGGGAGAATCCCTTGAGCTCAGGAGTTTGAGACCAACCTGAGCAAGAGCAAGACCCCATTTTATGTAATGAAACAGATTTGCTGAACAGGACAAAATAAATGTGTGCCTAAACACCCAGGTAAAACTTCATCACAAGTGACTGTTACTAACAATCTACAGAGTAGAAGATTATTTCCAAAGTAGAAAATGATTCCTATATAAAAATGTCTACAAATAAAGTAAACTAGGAAAAGTTCTAGTCTGAATTCTTTAGGAAAAGGACAGCTGGTACAAGAAGGACTTATCTAACAATTGCAATCATTGTAACCTAATTCTTTGTATCTTTAATCTTTAATTAAAAAATAAAAAAAGGACAGCTGGTTTTTTATCCACATTCAATATCTAAAACATGAATATACACAAGGTAATTCTTAATACCTAATAAAATGATGGAATTTCTTAGAAACTGACTTAGTAGAATCAACAGTGATTACATTCATTGCTTTTGGGATTGTTCAAATGCTATTATATGTGCCTATTCTACATTTAATCTTTTTTTTTTTTTTGAGACAGAGCCTCAAGCTATCCCCCTGGGTAGAGTGCTGTGGCATCACAGCTCACAGTAACCTCCAACTCCTGGGCTCAAGCGAGTCTCCTGCCTCAGACTCCCAGGTAGCTGGGATGATAGGCGCCCGCCACAACGCCTGGCTAATTTTTGGTTGCAGCCGTCATTGTTGTTTTGGCGGGCCTGGGCTGGATTTGAACCCACCACCTAAGGTGTATGTGGCTGGTGCCTTAGCCACTTGAGCCACAAGCACCGAGCCTACATTTAATCTTTATTGTCAGTTTACTCATTTTTTTTTTTAATTTTTGAGACAAAGTCTCAAGCTGTAGCCCTGGGTAGAGTGCCATAGCATCACACCTTACAGCAACCTCAAACTCTTTGGGCTTAAGCAATTCTCTTGCCTCAGCCTCCCAAGTAGCTGGGACTACAGGTGCCCGCCACAACACCCAGCTATTTTTTGGTTGTAGTTGTCATTGTTGTTTGGCAGGCCTGGGCTGAATTCAAACCTGCCAGCTCTGGTATATGTGGCTGACACCCTAGCCACTTGAGCTACAGGTGCCGAGCCAGTTTGCTCATTTATTAATATTACTGGATTACTTCATTCACTTTTAGAAAAGAGATCACATGTCAAAGAAAAATATCAATTAGGGACTTTCATTCAACAAGCAGTACTTAGGAGCAACTATAAACTCTATTTGCACAGACAGTACATATACCTAAAAATCATCCTCAAAATCTATAACATAATGTTTTTAAATAAGAAGTGACAAGCATTATCCTGTATAGTACACTGAGGCTGACAAAGGTTTAAGAAACTATTCAAATTCACGTAGCTGGAAATAACAACTAGTATTAAAAGTTGACAATTTTCATTTTTAAAATCTCTATATACTCCCAGTGACGAGAACTAATGACATTTAAGGCCAGCTTGCAGAATGTAATAGCTATCCATGAAAAAAATGAATGAGTAATAAATCATCTAGTGCAAACACTCAAGAGGCAGAGCCTCACCTGCATATGAGTGGGATATGAGCTACCAGGAGCCTGAGCAGAAGGTGTAGGGGGAGCAGAAGCAGCAGCAGGGGTTGGTGCTGGGACCGCTTGTGGGGCAGGCACTGCTGAGGAATCCAACGTATAATTTTTAAAGGCCTCAATATCCTCAGGTCTAAGAAAGAGAAAGAATGCACACACGTAAGGGGGTTATAAAGAAGATTCAGCTTCCACAGAAGCAGTCTTCAAAAGTCTTTAACTGCTCATTCTCAACTCTAGGTCAAAATACACCACAAATTAATTACAAGGGTACTACTCACTTTGCAACTGTGATACAGATGATTGCTCCAACCGGAACATCTCTGGTACCTTCAGCAACAAGTATCTTTGCCATATAACACTCCTCCAGGCTCTCAAATCCAACTGTGGCCTTATCAGTTTCAACCTATTAAGACAAAACACAGCAGCTTGGGTTTGAACTGCCAATATGTAGTTTATTAGCTTGTATCTAGAATTATACAGTTTAGCAATCACAGGAAGTCTCTATCACAGACCTTAATGAAGGAACTATTTTTAAATTTCAGTTTCACCAGCTACTGACAACTTACCTAATCAATTTTCTTTAATATCAAGTTGTGAAAAACATCTCAAATTTCTTTTTTTTTTTTTTTTTTTGCAGTTTTTGGCCAGGACCAGGTTTGAACCTACCACCCCTGGTATGAGGGGCCGGTGCCCTACTCCTTTGAGCCACAGGCATCACCCACATATCAAATTTCTTAAGCAAAGTGGTTAACTACCCCAATCCAGAAAACTAAGGGTCAGTCAGTTTAGCAAAGATAGTCCCTCGGAATTCATCTCCATATATTTAAACTACTTACCTCTGCAATTAGATCACCCTCATTGATTTTTTCCCCCTCTTTTTTTTCCCAACGGGCTATGGTGCCTGCCTGCATTGTGGGGGACAAAGAAGGCAACGGAACCTGGAGGAGTAAAAAGAGAAAACACCACATTTTAAAAAGGGCTGCCTAGCTCTCAGTCTGGCTTAAGATTTCATTCAACTCAATTTCGTGCAAAGAGTTTACTGAGTCCCATTACACACTGGGCACTGGGGATACAAGGAGAATCCTGTCCACTAAAAGTTCCTAATTTCCAGTGACAGGCTTCCTCCTCCACAGTTCTGTGGGACTGACAAAGCATAAACTTCCGATGTTTTGCATACAGCCTTTCCAAGAAGGCTTGGAGCTCTTCTTTCAATGGAATTGATCACCAGAGGGAAGCTCAGGATCTACAGCAAAACTGAGTATTGGACAATGGGCGATGACAGACACTAGGAGGGTTTGGAGGGTCACTGAGGCCTCTGAAGTAAGATCCCTGCGGCTAAGTCTGCCCTGAAGGACAACGGGGTCCTGAAAAGGACTCTGGTTGCGGGCTCACCTTCTGATGCGGGGGGAGACTATAACAGCGGCGACTGGGCGATCCCAAAAGCTGCAGCAGTAAGTGGTTCCGCGGCGTGACCCCATAGCTGGGGCTCCAGCCACACAGTGCCCGGACCCCACCATACCCGTTGCTATTGCAACGAACTGGAGCCGGGACAGACCGTGAGGTCACGCGTGGAGCTCCAGGTCCCTCCCGCAAGGCCGTCCACCGAGCCCCAAGTCCTGTCTTCGGGGTTACATTCTGGGCCCCTCGAGCACAGACGCGCCACATACTGCCACCAAACCCTCACCACCCCCAAACCAACGCCGTCTCCGGAGTGACCTCTCCCGGAGTAGCGCAGCGTTGCCGTCAGCCACGCCGCGCAGCCGCACGTTGTCGTAAAACGGGCCCCGAGGCTTCACTTTACACCCTCCCCAGACCAGAACCGCGCGGAAAGTGGCGGCCGGGGCCCGCGGGGGCCGGGACGGCCCAGCGAAGCCAACGCCCGCGCGAGCTGGGGAGAAATAAGAGGCGGAAAAGGGTGGAAGATGGTGGCGGGTGCGGGAGGTCCTGGGAGAGGCATCCCAAAGGGTAAAAACGGGCCCGGAGGGTTGTGAAGGGCACGAGCGAAAAGGGAGGGGTCTAAAAAGGCGCTGAGATACGAGCTAATAGCGGCCCAGCGGCGAGTGGCCCGAGGGGCGTGGCCAAGCGTGGAGGAACTGGGCGGAGCGAGCGGGGGACTGGCCGGCTACGGGCAGCGGGTTGGGGGGCTGCGGGTGGGGGGGCTGGCCAGCAGCTAAGGGCTGGGTTCTTGGAGCGCACTTATGGAGAAAGTAGCTAGGAACTGTCTGTGGGGGAGCAGGGGGCATCGAAGGGTCCAGGTGATGTGCCTTCTGCTTCTGCGAATCCAAAAGTGACTATGGGGCTCCCCCTGCGGTAGGCTGTACTGAGTTAGAAAGATTGAATTTCAGGTTTGTAGCCCGACCGCAGATGTGAACCGGTGTTCTAAACGGTGGAAGGGCAGCCAAGAGGAAGAGACGCGCCCGCGTTACTGTAGCAGGATTGCGGGTAGTCCCTGTATGAAAATACACCGTGTGTATCACAACAGAGACCAAATGGTTAGAAATATTTCATCATTTTGAAACAAACCATGTTCCATACAACAATGCACTAAAAATTGTGGGATACGCGCTGTCCTTAGCAGGAACTAATGCTGCGACTGACTGCATTTTTTTCTACGGTAAATAAAATGTGGACATCAGAAAAATCACAATTAAGTGTTGAGACTTTGAAAGCCATTTTAGGTGTGAAATATAATTTAACAGATTCTTGTGAAAAATTTCATGACCTTTTAAACAATGACAGCAATCTACTAAAAAAAATTCACTCAAATGAGAAATATGCCAAAGAATAGAATAATACTATACAGTTTTTTAATGTATATTTGTAAATTGTACTTATGTTGAAATTAAAAAATATATACTACAATACTATTTTTGCATTCTATGAAAATTTTTGTTGCTCCATGTAGACCAAATTTTTAATTAAGAACACCCCACCTCCACCCCCCTGGTCAATGGTGTCCAGCTTTACCAATGTTAAAATCTGGTCGCCTTAAATACAGGTTTAAAAAAGAAATTTGTTATCCCCTATTTTAAAATAGAAGCCTTTTAAATAATGCTTTGTTTTATGTGAAATGTTTCCTACCAAAACTAAACTATATAAGCCCTCAAAGACAGGAAGTGTGTCTTGGTTGCTGAATGTATGTCTTTTCAATTAATGGATGATAAATTATCTACACAGATTTGTTAGGTATGCTATTGTAAGGTCATTTTATAATTAGAAAACATCATTTCTGAGATGAAGGTGGCATTAGGCTGGAAGTATGAGCTGTATTTACATCACTAAGTCCTAGTTGAAGATAGTCAGAGTATACCTAAAACACAAGGAATTGGAGCAGGGGGAAGCCAAAAAACCCCACGATTTAAAAACATTTAACTTTGTTAACAATTAATTTGGAAAATTAAACAGCCCATAGATAGTATAAGATACCTACTTAAATTGGAAATGTTTAAGCTGGTACAGCTGCCCAACAGAATAACATAAGCAATGTAATTGAGAAATAGAAAATCTCCACATTAAATGGAAAGGAATATTTGAAATAATAGGAAGAGAAGGACAATCAGATTGTTATATAAAACTTGTGTATGACTACTGGAAGAAGCGAGGGAAAAATAATTGTGATTAGTGAAAGGGCTTATATTATATAGATTATAGTTTAACTATAGAATGTAATAACCAGATCTAATCAGCCTTTAGAATACAGCATGAGGTCTGCAAGATCTGCTGTTCACTTAGACTTGCTTAAACCTTGTTTTGCAGTTTTCAAAGAATAGTGAATTTGTTGATTGAATATAATTTTGACTTAGGTATAACTAAATTATAGGAAGGCACAGAATGAAATAGTCCAGGAATGGTAAGTTTACCGCACAGCTAGGCTAAGAATTCTTAGGTTTGTCACATCAATCCTTATAGAACAAGCCTGAGTGATCCTAAACAGTTCGGAAAAGGAAAACTCAAGACTCAAGAGGTTTGACGCACAGAGACTTGTAGAATGGAGATATAAAGTGGGTAGATGGAAAGAAACATTTCCATCAACGTTTGAATCACTACAATGTTTCAATTGTATTGAAAGATACAATTTGAGTTAAATTTTGTGCACACTGAATTTTAACATAATGATGGAACAGCCAATTAATAGTTGAAAATGTTTAGTTGGAAGTCAATGAAAGCATTCAGGACTAAACAATTAGATACAGCAAACATTAAATTGACGCCATAAACAAAGCCTACTTAAATTTGGGGGAAGGTGATTTGGGAATTTGGGTTCCTTTATACATTTTTGAAGGAATGTGCATTTTGTTTACTTAAATACTGTTTTCACAGAGTAAGGTTGTCATTTGAACATTTATATGAAATGCTAAAATTACTTGTTCTTGGTAGTTATAGCCCACATTGTGCTTACATTAGAAATACCAGTAGTGGCTCGGCGCCTGTGGCTCAAGTGGCTAAGGTGCCAGCCACATATACCTAAGGTGGCGGGTTCGAATCCAGCCTGGGCCCGCCAAACAACAATGACGGCTGCAACCAAAGAATAGCCGGGCGTTGTGGCAGGCGCCTGTGGTCCCAGCTACTTGGGAGGCTGAGGCAGGAGACTCTCTTGAGCCCAGGAGTTGGAGGTTGCTATGAGCTGTGATGCCACAGCACTCTACCCAGGGGGATAGCTTGAGGCTCTGTCTCAAAAAAAAAAAAAAAAAGAAAGAAAGAAATACCAGTAGTAAAATATCTGTAGCAATAAAATGATCTTTATCTTCATTCTCCATGAAGTGTATAATGAGTAAACATGCTACCAAGGAGATCACTTAAGGAAATTTACTTTTCACTAAACGTCAAGGGCTTTATTGATTAAACTCAGTCAATAAACACACAAGTGAAAATGATTAACGGTATTTTGTTTGCAAATGCCATTTTATTCATAGTTTATGTTTTTTAAAATTAGTTCGCAAATCCGGTACATACAGGCAGTTAAAACTGGTTATCACTTTGATAATCAGAAGCCTCTGATACAGCACAGTCTTCATGAAAACATTGTAAAACAGGGAGAATACACAGAAATAATCTCTTTGAAAGCAATGCTTGCAAACATCCATGTTTCTAAGAAAATATAACTTTACATATATAGGTATTTTAAGCAAGCTGTACCTCTTACATAAATTCAGACAACAGAAGGAGTGTGCAACCATAATGCTCATTTTGTGGAAAAAATGAAAATAATTTTAATTGTGACCTAAATGCTTCTCAGGGAGTCTTCTTGGACTGGATGCAGAGCATAAAGATATCTTCCCTACTTTACAACCGTCCTTTACAGCTTTTACTGACTGAAAAGCTGGTCAGTAAGTAGGACTGCTATTACCAAGTGAGTTTAACCCAAATTCTTTAGGTACAAATTGTACAGTGTTCCAATCCTAGCTAATTGAGGGAATTGAGCAAGAAGAGAACGGTCTGACTTCAGTTTTAAGGAACTGAACTCTCAGCTAGTTTTTATGTCTGTCTTTTTTTTTTTTTAAGATTATTTTATGAACTCCAACCATTGCAATTCCTTAGTTTTCTCAAAGTAAGTTGGACAGCAGTCACAGGATGGACTACCACCCCAATGCTACTAGGCAACAATACTATGAATACATCAGGAGGCCTCAGAGTACAGCCAGATGAAAGACTTTTCAAAACAGGGTGAATCACTGCATACTCTTGTTCAGAAGGTTCCTCTTTAGAAACTGGAAAAGAGGATCACCAACACATTTTGTACAAGAGTTCCTGTGGTGACATCCTCTAGTAGGGACACTTAATCATTTCCCATGATACATGAGATTCATGAACTAAAGGGGGAAAAAAATAATCTCATGTTCTCCTTCTGGTGAACTCCACTTCAGCTTTTTATGGAGGTATTGAGGCCATGAAGCTCCTTTTCCAAAACAGATGGAGACAAAATAGGTAGGTAGAAGACTTGGAAAACAACTTTTGATTTAATCTCCGTAGAGTTGAATTGCACATAATGGTAAAGACGTTGCTTAAAACTGACCAGTAAAAATGGATTAAAGAGACAGATATTCAAGATAAATCGAACTGGAGATACAATAATGAATTTTGGCCTGATAGCCCTCATGCTATCTTATAGCAAAACACTAAAATTCATGCAACAGAGAAACTGGTGACATGAGGACTTTTTCTCCAGACTTCCTAGGAAAAAACCGTAAGAATACACTATTTTCTTCTGTTTGCTTTCATTATATATTATTCTTGCTTTTGGCTGACTTCCCAAACTTTCCCAGTCATTGCTGATGAAAAATCATTCTTCAGTAGAAGAACAAAAGAAATCAAGTGTCTCCTGAGCTCCTTATATCTGCTAGAGGAGCCATCTACCTCCACAACTAACACAGCAGGTAGAACTGGAACAAGAATTAGTTGTCATTAGTATTCTTGTAATAAAGCTTGTCTGAAACCACAACGGGTGGTAAGAAGAGACTGTATAAAAGCTGCTGGGTTCCCTAGAAAATGGATACATTATACAGAATATGAGAATATATAGGACTCACACTCAAGTTATAAAAATAGACATGGTTCTCAGACAAAAGCAAATTGAGTACAAAAGAAGTCTCCAAACATAACTATTTTTAAAAGACATATCTATATAAAACAACAAGATGTCATCTCGGAGCTCCAAAGAGTAGTCTGTTGAAATGGCTGAAAAGGAGAGATGAATTGGAGACAGATCAAGAACCTGGAACCGATCTGTCCCACTCTTCTGGTTTGGCAGTGTACACTGGAAGTCACAGGCAGACTGCTTTGGGAACTACACATAACAATGGCTGATTCGTTGATGGTGGTTGGTAGGTGAATGGAAAAACCCAGGCTATTAAGTAATCTCTTAAGTTGAACTCTTAGCTTCTACACTTGACAATGTTGCATATGAAAAAAAAGATTCTAAGTTTTTCCACCCAGAATCAACCCTGCCATAACAACTCATGCTCCATGCCCCACGGTTTCAATTGTGCCCTAAAGGATCAGCCTAGACTATATAAATAGAAAATAATTCCAACCTTGAAATGAGGAGGAACAGACCAGTAATTCATGCTCAGTACTCATAAATCACAAAGAAATACTGAAATTAATGGTTCACCTCCTTTTAACTGCAAAGGAGATGCTATGAGTTAGTCATGAGACAAAAAGTCAAGATGTGGGTAGCAGCACCTTTCCATACCCGCCTGGATTTTTAAGGAGCCTTTCACTCCTTATTCCTTGCAAACACAAAGTTCATCAGTTTGAAGAAAAAGAAATTGCTCTCAAGTTAGAGTCCCCAGGGAAAACTAGCGGTACATGAAATAGGCCCTATGTGGGCTAAAAGACAAGCTGTAGAACCAGTTAAGACAGAAGAGGCAGCCCCAGGTCTTAGTTACAGTTTTAGCATAGTATAGCACAAGGTGGGCAGCCCTTTTTCCATCCAATCAACAATTCAGCACCATCCATGTCCAGTTCAAAAGATTACTGAAGAGTGGGCTTTCATCTTTGGTACCACCTGATGAGTTATTCTTGATATTCTTGGTTTGCAATAGCTGCAAAGAAACAGGAAAGCTGGTACCTTTGCCGTGTCTGTAAGTACAGATGCTGGGACTCTGATTGATGCAACCATTGAGGCCAATTAAAATAATACTGTAACACAGGAGTGATGCATCCAATTCCTAGTTTCCAGATAATAGCAGCCATGCCCCTGCAGGAGAGGGATCATCCATCCCCATTGGTTAAGGCCTTCGGTTTGTTGTCCTCAGAGTAGAACAAAATACTGTGTTCCCACGAACAAGAACTCCAGATGAATACATGGTCTACATTTGGGCAGAGATTTCAAGAACCAGATATGCCAGGCACAGAAAAACAACTGGCCTGTGGCCATCACACTTGGAGAAGCTTCTGTTTGACAGCACAAACTAGAAACTTCTTAGTGTATTCTGGTTTGGGTCCCCTTTCCTGAGTGAGGCAGCAAGGGAGTGACCAGGTTCCAAAAGCCCCCAGTCTGATACTCAGCATTAATTCTCTCCATGGTCTTCTTCTACCCAGGCTACAATTTTCCCTTCCCATCCAGGAATGGCATCATCATCATGGAAAACCTACAGACACAAAAGAAGCCACAGTGAAAAAAATAGAGAACCGCACTAAACAACTGCTGCTAAGACCTCAGACATGTAGGATGAGAATGTGTAGAAGAAAGCCTTGAGTTGGAGTCTACGCCCTTTTATGTCCCTAAAGTTGCAGCTGGTATTTTATATATTTTTTCTTAGTTCCATATCCATGAAATTAAAAAGAAGAAAAAGGTAATACGGTTTTGCTCAAAGAGATTTCTAAGAATTTATAAAATACTGGGTGGCACCTGTGGCTCAAAGGAAGTAGGGCGCTGGCCCCATAGACAGGAGGTGGCGGGTTCAAACCCGGCCCCGGCCAAAAACTGCAAAAAAAAAAAAAAAGAATTTATAAAATACTAATCACTGGCTCGGCGCCTGTGGCTCAGCCGGCTAAGGCGCCAGCCATGTACACCTAAGGTGGCAGGTTCGAATCCGCAGCCCAGACCCGCCAAACAACAATGACGGCTGCAACCAAAAAATAGGTGGGCGTTGTAGCGGGCGACTGTGGTCCCAGCTACTTGGGAGGCAGAGGCAGGAGACTCGCTTGAGCCCAGGAGTTGGAGGTTGCTGTGAGCTGTAATGCCATGGCACTCTGCCCAGAGGGACAGCTTGAGGCTCCGTCAAAAAAAAAAAAAAAAAAAAAATACTAATCACACAGCAGTAGTGTAAGATTTTTGTACCAGGCGCTGTCAAGAAAGGCTGGGGGAAAAAACCAATCTTGATTTATTTCTCAGATGCAGTTCTGTCATTCAGTTCATTTCCTAAGTCAGCAGTAACAGAGTTATTAAAACATTTCCCTGTGGAAAAGTTTACAAGATAAAATTTTTGCTTTTGAAACTTATTTCATTTTTGGAATCACAATAAAGGCACTTGCAATACTTGATAACCAGAATTCCCTTGCCACAAAAAAGTCTATAGCAAATGGATTACAAAGGGAAGCATAGGCTAAGAAGATACTCAAAGAGTTGGGAATAAGTTCAGGCAACTATCCAGAAGTTCCTTGTTTCATTATAAGAAACTATCATCACATAATACATAGTTCCGTATATTTATACCTGGTGGTTTATTTTACACTACATAGGAAACAAGTTTTTTAAGATTTGACTACAGACAGAAAATTATTTTATTGTCATAGGTCTTTATGTTTCCTAAAAAAAAGTTCTTCCTTTTTAAAAATTTCTAACCCAAGTTCTTGGTCAATGTGATCAAGACCTAAAATTAAAAAAAAAAAAAAAACTATCAATATTTTACATCATTTTATAACCTTCTTGGTCTGAGACTCTCGCAAATTCCTCTGACCTGGGTTACTCATGTACTTACGGGTACTAGTCCTTCAATAGGTTTCTGGGCTTAGGTATGACCTGTAATACCTCCCAGACTCCCCTGGATTCTGTACCTCCTCTTTGACAGTGCCAAACTCAGGATCCAGGGCTTTGAAGTGATACCGGTGATTCCCTTCCCGATCAATAGCTGCTTTAAAATCCTTCAGTGTCACCTCCCCCAACCTGCAACAAAAGGAGAGAACACTAAAATAGAACTGTTAATCAGTCACCTACAAAGATAAGATGTTAGCTTAAACCCTGGCCCCTGCCAAAGTCAACAGGCAGAAATAGCCCCTGGTTAGGTCACTGTCCCTAATAACCAGGACCGAAAGAGCAGAGGCTGGAGAACCAGTGACCACTGGGGAATGAAATGGCATTACATGTGAATATTTAAAGTAGAGTCATTGCTTCAGCATCAGAAAAATCACTTTTCTCTGTTCCTGTCCTGAAATCAAATTTGTTGAACAGCCATAAATACATCCAAGTTCTCTCGATTTCCTTCCTTGCTACGTACAATATCCAGTTCTCCAGGCCAATAGAATTGAATCATGTATCACCATCTTTATCCTTCTGTCATTAGGCTACTGCTTCTAACCCAGACTAAATAAGCAGACTCTTTAGGAAGAAAAATATTTTTTTTTTTTTTTTTTGAGACAGAGTCTAAAGCTGTTGCCCTGGGTAGAGTGCCGTGGTATCACAGCTCACAGCAACCTCAAACTCTTGGGCTTAAGCAATTCTCTTGCCTCAGCTTCCCAAGTAGCTGGGATTACAGGTGCCCACCACAACACCCGGCTATTTTTCGGTTATAGTTATCATTGTTGTTTAGCTGGCCCTGGGCCGGGTCTGAACTCAGTGTACATGGCTGGCGCCCTACCCAATGAGCTATGGGCACTGCCATGGGAAGAAAATTGTATATAACCTTACTAATTGGTTCCTGAGTTTAAATACCTTTATTTCAAACCATTTGCCTTAAGATGAACTATATTAACTGGGTTTTTGGAAGGGTTTTTTTTTTTTGATACACATTCCCACTTGGTCACCCTCAGTAGAGTGCTGTGGCGTGACAACAACCTCAAATTCTTGGGCTCAAGCAATTCTCTTGCCTCATCCTCCCTAGTAGCTGGTACTATAGGCACCCACCATAACATCTGGCTATTTTTAGAGGCAAGGTCTTGCTCTGCCTCAGGCTGGTCTTGAACCTATGAGCTCAGGCACTCCACCCACCTTGGCCTCCCAGAGTGCTAGGATTATAGGCGTGAAGGTTTTAAACATAATTCTCAACAGGGATTAGTTGCAGTCATCAAACAGCAAGAAATATCGATGAGTCACAGCCCTGGAATGAGTGCCAAGCTGCAATCCGTGGCTATTAGCAGAATCTATTTGAACACTTAAAATACTGTTTTCCCAGTTTTAGAGTGTATATTTGCACAGTCACCAAGATTGGAAGTACTATTATTGTACCTGGACCTCGTAGTAGGTAGGTCATGCTGTTAGGTCACAAAGCTGGAAATAGACTATCTCTTAGACTTCTCACTATATAACACTGCTTCTCAAACACCTTGCAGCTGCTCACGGTGGGCAGTGCAGTAACTAATGGTTCTGCTTTCCTTTTCTTTTTTACAGAGAAATAATGATTCCAGAATCTTACCTCTTTGGTATATTGACCATGAAGGGTGTAAGTGACCGGTCAGTGAAATACAGCACTTTAGTGCAGGTGCTGCTGACAGTTGGCGAGCTCTGTGAGTGGGGCAACTCTGGAATCAGAGAGACTTTGTAGTTAGAACATTCAGTTTCCTCCAAACCAGCCCTCATTCCCAGTGTCCCAGGAGAATGAAGCTGCCTGAGGTCACAGAGCACAGCTTCCACACCCTTGCCAAACAGCAGGCTCACTGGCAGTGATCCACAGGAAGTCACCACTAGGACCACGAGGACAAAAGGTGCTTCAGACGTGGACACTATCAATGAACAGAAAACTCAGCAGGAACGAGAACCACAGGAGTCGAGTAGCCTTAGAAACCGAAGTGCAAGACTGACCTTAACTCCCAGGTTATAGGATCTGGGTATGTTTGTCACAGGTTTCTTGATCAACATCTTTTCTCTATCCTTTAAAGAGATACTTGTGGAAAGGTATAACTAATGAATACTTATGATTATGACTTTAAGAAAATAGGAGAAAAGACCAATCAGAAACTTTTAACATAAGGACCCAAAACCAATAATTAAACTTTTGTTAAAATCTCTCCTGCAGGGACGCATTTTTCTCATATGACCTCTCGAGGCCATGTGCTCTAGGCTAGTCACATACATTTGGCTCAGAAGAAACCTCTTAAAATTAAACACACACACACACACAAACCTAAAAAAACTCTAGTGCAATTCCACCTGTACAGATTTTCTTCTTAACTTATTCCAGGCATTGGTCCCAATCACAATGGCAGCCACAGGAGAGTAGTCTTTGGAGGGGGGGTTAAAATAAGAAAGAGGAACCCACAATAATTAATGCCCAGGTAACAAAACTTAGAGGTCTCGTAATAACTAAAAATAAATTTTTTTAAAATTAAAACCCACAATAATTACAAATTTTAAAATTTCAAAAATTAAAATATGGCATAGCTTAAAAAAAAAAGAGTATGAGTGATGAATTAATACAAAAATAAAGACAAGGGAAAACTCCTCTCATTGCACAGAAATCACATTTTGTCAGTTTTCAGAATTTTTCATCCAAAGAATGCCAAGTATTGTAATCTACATGCCATGATTCTCCTTTGCCCTAGCTGGGTAGTGCACTACCTGGCACACACTGGTTGTTAAACAAATAAAATATTCACTCTTAGCGTAAGTTATATCACTTGCTCATTCAAGAAACATTTACTGAGTACCTACTATGTGCTGGATTTTGAGACTATAAAAATCAACTAAGCCCCCATGAGACCTTTAAGAATGTATAGTCAGTATGGATGACAGGAACAATTCCAAGTATTTACAAGGAACAATTCCAAGTATTTACAATTAACTAGAATCAGATTTGTACAAACTATATGGGAGAACTGAAGATGGGGAAGTTAACTCCACCTGGAAGAGGTAGAAAAGCCCCAAAGTTGGGGAATCCTTTTTGTGAGCACCTCTAAAATATCATGAGATAGTTGGGCGTGGTGGCTCACATCTGTAATTCTAGCACTCTGGGAGGCTGAGGCGGGTGGGCTGAGCTCAGGAGTTTGAGATCAGCCCGAGGAAGAGCAAGACTCTCTCTAAAAATAGCTGGGCATTGTGGCTGGTGCCTAGCGTCCCAGCTACTCAGGAGACTGAGGCAAGAGGCTCGCTTGAACTCAAGAGTTGGAGGTTGCTGTGAGCTATGACACCAAGGCATTCTACTGAGGGTGACAAAGCGAGACTCTATCTCCAAAAAAAATCATGAAATAGAGCAGTTGAAAAGGACATTCCAATAAGAGGGAATGAAAAGGGATCATGTATTTATAAGACTGTAAATAAACTAGTACGGTTGGAGTATATGAATATATTGGGCAGTTGTGGGGTAATAAAGCAAGTAGAGGCCAGATCACACAGGACTCAGATTGACAGGCTTAGAGTCTGAGGCTCTAAGAGATACAAAAAAGGATCAGACTAGCATTTTAAAGAGGTTAGTCTAGCAGCAAATTAGGTATGGACTGGATAAGTGAAACTCTTGAAACTGTTGTCGTCTTGAAGTCTGTCCCCCCAACCTCATAATGAAATTTGATCCCCACTGTTGGAGGTGAGGCCTAGTAGAAGGTCTTTGGATCTTCATGGGTGGATCCCTCAAGAATAGTTTAATGGGCCTCACGCTTGTAATCCTAGCGAGCTGGGAGGCTGAGGCAGGTGGATTATTTGAGCTCAGGAGCTTAAGACCAGTGTGAGCCAGAGTGGTCACATCATGATTTCTCTAAAATAAGCCAGGTGTTATGGCGGGCACCTGTAGTCCCAGCTACTCCAGAGGCTGAGGCAAGAGAATCGCTTGAGCCCAAGAGTTAAGAGGTTGCTGTGAGCTATGAGAGCTCTACTGAGGGCAACAAAGTGAGGCTGTCTCAAAAAAAAAAAAAATAATAAATAAGAATAGTCGAATGCCTGGGAGTGAAGACTAAGTTCTGTTAGTTCCCATGAAAATCAGTCGTGAAAAGGACCCTGGTGCCTCCCTCCCCCTCTCTCACTTCCTCTCTCTATGTCACATCTGCACACACCAGCTCCCTTCTACCATGAGTAGAAGCAGTCTGAGGTTGTCACCAGATGCCCAGTCTTCCAGCCAGCAAAATAGCCGAGGAAACCTCTTTTCTTTATCAATTACCCAGCCTCCAATATTCCTTTAAAGCAGCGGTTTTCAACCTGTGGGTTGCAACCCCTTTTAACTGTACTAAAGGGTTGCAGCATTAGGAAGGCTGAGAACCACTGCTTTAAAGCAGACTAAGACATCCTGTGAAGAGGCAATTAAAACTATCTGAACGATTAGGCAGCCCTGGAGCCAGAGAAGGGATGGATTGGAAAGACCTTTTTTTTTTTTTAAGAGATAGAGTTTCACCTCGTTGACCTCAGTAGAGTGCCATGGCGTCAGAGCAACCTCCAGCTCTCGGGCTTAGGCAATTCTCTTGCCTCAGCCTCCTGAATAGCTGGGACAACAGGCGCCCGCCACAATATCTAGCTATTTTTTGTTTGCAGTATGGCCAAGGCCGGGTTTGAACCCACCACCCTCAGTATATGGGGCCAGTGCCCTACTCACTGAGCCACAGGTGCTGCCCTGAAAGACCTTTAGAAGTTAAAGTCTTAGTACTAGGGATATGGTTGAACATAGAATAGAAAAAATAAAAGTCAAAAAATGCTGAGATTTATAAGCTGGGAAGATAAATGCATAGTAATACCATTACTTAAGTTAGGGAAGTTAGTCATGTCATTTAATTATTCATTTAAAATACTTATTGGGGCCGGGCAGGGTGGCTTACGCCTATAATCCTAGCACTCTGGGAGACCAAGGTGGGTGGACTGCTTGAGCTCAGGAGTTCTTGAGCAAGAACAAGACCCTATTTCTGCTAAAAAAGAAAAAAAATAAAAGAAAGAAAGAAAGAAAAAAAAAAACTAGCTGAGTGCTGTGGCTGGCACCTGTAGTGCCAGCTGCTTGGGAGGCTGAGGCAAGAAGATCACTTGATCCCAAGATTTTGAGGTTGCTATGAGATATGATGCCAGGGCAACAGAGTGAGACTCTGTCTAAAAAAATAAAATAAAATAAAATACTTATTGGGTTCCTATTGTGTACCAAGTATTAGAGATGCACAGTTGATACAATCCCTACCCTGAAGGAGCTCAAAGTTGTGGAGATAAAAAACAGTTACAATACAATAAAATAAATGTGAAAATAAATTTGGTACTTCATATGGAATAAACTGTGTCTGTCCCAAATTCCTATGTTGAACTTCTAACCTGTCATGTGACTGTACTGGAAATAGGGTCTCTAAGGATGTGATTGGATGATGGGCAAGCACAGCGGCCTGTCATCCCAGCACTCTGGGAGGCCAAGGCAGGCGGATCACTTGAGGCCAGAAGTCCAAGACCAGCTTGGGCAATGTAGTGAAACCCCACCTCTACAAAAAAACAAAGAAGTGTTTTACAGCCAGACGTGATGGCACAAGCCTATAGTCCTAGCTAGTTGGGTGGCTGATGCAGGAAGATCACTTGAGCCCAGGAGTTTGAGGCTGCAGTGAGCTATTGTTAGACCACTACACTCTAGCCTGGGTAACTGAGCTATACCCTATCTCAAAAAAAAAAAAAAAAAGATTAAATGTGGTCAGAAGGTGAAGCCCTGATCCAATAGACTGGTGCCCTTACAAGTAGAGGAAGGGCATGTAAAGGCGCAGGGAGAAAGTGGCCTATTGCAAGCTAGGAAGGGAGCCCTTGCTGGAACCTAAGCATGCTGGCGCCCTGACCTCATACATCCAGCCCCCTCCACTTCAGAACCCAAGGTGGCAGGTTCGAATCCAGCCCGGGCCCACCAAACAACAATGACGGCTGCAACCAAAAAATAGCCAGGCATTGTGGTGGGCGCCTGTGGTCCCGGCTACTTGGGAGGCTGAGGCAGGAGACTCGCTTGAGCCCAGGAGTTGGAGGTTGCTGTGAGCTACGATGCCACAGCACTCTACCCAGGGGGACAGCTTGAGGCTCTGTCTCAAAAAAAAAAAAAAAAAAAAGAAAGAAAGAAAATACATCTGTGTTGTTTAAGACATCCAATTTATGGTGTTTTCCTGGATTTTATGGTATAGTGCCCAAGCTCACTAATACAAACATTATGTACACCTTGGGGGAAAATTTCAAAGAAAGAGTAATCACGATGTGAAATACAACACAGGAAAAGACTGGTTTGGTAAATAGTTCATTGATGATACTAGTGAAAGCTGATTCAGATTACCAAAGAATAAGTTTGAATGCACAGACTTTTCAAATGAAAAAGAGAATAAAGAATAATAATGAGGGAGAACTCTTTTCACCCTATATTAAACCATATGATAAAAAGATTATTACATCATTGTGGAGTTTCTATAAAAAATAGAGTAGAGGGTGGCTCCTATGGCTCAGGGGGTAGGGCACTGGCCCCATATACCAAGGGTGCCAGGTTCAAACCCAGCCCCGGCCAAACTGCAACAAAAAAATAGCCGGGCCTTGTGACTGGCGTCTGTATTCCCAGCTACCTGGGAGGCTGAGGCAAGAGAATCGCCTAAGCCCAAGAGCTGGAGGTTGCTGTGAGCTGTGATGCCACAGCACTCTATTAAGGACAACAAAGTGAGACTCTGTCTCTAAAACAAACAAACAAACAAAAAAAAACAGAGTAGGACCACCCAAGGGACTGTAACAAACTGGCCAATACAGAGATGGTCAACATAAGGAACATCAGACCATACTGATATGTACCATTGATGCCTATCATGTCTATGAAAATTAGGTCAACTTAAGGAGGTGGTCAATGTAGGAAAGTGGTCAACAATGGAGGTTCTACTACTATACAAGGGAAGCACGAAAAGAAAAATTCTATCTCAAAATATTGGTAGCTGGAAAAATACTAAATTTCTGGTCTAATATGCTAAGAGTCTCTATTGAGCAAAAATGAGTACTTACTTGAATTAGGGGGCCAGGACTCCCGGTATTCACTACCTGCTTGAGTTCTGGGTGACTTGCCCCGGACCTGGCAAGCCACACAAAAATCGCAAGAGTTATGATCAACGGGAGAACTTAAACGAGAAATTTAAATCATAAAACTATACCTAAAATATATACTTTCCTGTGACTTTCTACAGTATATAAAATTGAATATATTATCCTAACAATAATAATTTACATGTATTGTAAGTCTTGTAATTTCCAGTTCATTTTCCATGTATCGTCCAGTGCTAAACACATTCACAAGGTAGGGGAGAGAGGAATAAATAGCGGAGACCCTGGTGGGATTAAGAGCCACAATTCCAGCCTGGGTGCCATGGCTCTTGCCTGAAATCCCAGCACTCTGGCAGGCCAAAGTGGGAGGATCATTTGACCCCAGGAGTTCTAGACCAGCCTGAGCAAGAGTAGACCCCGTCTCTACAAAAAATAGAAAAGTTAGCTGGATGTGGTGGCACACACCTGTAGTCTCAGCTACTCAAGGAGGCTGAGGCAGGAGGATCGCTTGAGCCCAGGAGTTTGAGGTTGCAGTGAGCTATCATGACGCCACTGCACTCTACCCAGGGTGACAAAGTAAGACCCTGTCTCAAGAACGAAAAAAAAGAACCAAAGTTCCTTACACAGCTACATAGTTACCGGGAGCAAGGCTGCCCATGAACTCTTTGCCTCGACTGTCCTACTATGAATAGTCAGCTCCCTTGAGTGGAAAGCCAAAGTGAAAGGCAAGCGTAACCTTCAGCAGGGTCTTGCGTCTTTTAATACTGCCTTCATCTAAACGAAAATTCTTAACCCTCAGCTTCCTCGCCCTCAGAGAGACACCACAGCCAGAGGATTACCTTTCTCTCCTGCTTCTTCTGGGTTTCCATGACATGCAGGCGCTCCATGAGGCTGGAGATGCCCTGCTCCAGGCTGTCAATGGTGTGGTGCTGAGGGTCATGGCCGCTGAAGCTGTTTCGCAGACTGCGCAGAGCATCTCGAACAAGCTGCAGGTCGCTGGTCTACGGGCAAAAATAAGGTGCTGCAGGCCTGACACAGCACATATGAAACACATCCCAGCTGCTAGGCATAAGAGGACATAGGACAGAGGTTGCCATAATACATCTTTAATTTTTGTGAAGGTTATAAACGGTAGAAATTTTCCTCCACCAAAAAGGAGGAAACTCATCTTCTACTACTACTGTTTACACACTAATTCATTTTTTTTTTTTTTGAGACAATCTCACTGTGTTACCCTGGGTAGAGTGCTGTGGCATCATCATAGCTCATAGCAACCTCAAACTCTTGGGCACAAGAGATCCTCTTGCCTCAAGCCTCCTGAGTAGCTGGAACTATAGGTGCCTACCACGACTCCTGGCTAGTTTTTCTATTTTTGGTAGAGACAGGGTCTTGCTCTTGCTCATGCCTTTCCAGAATGCTAGGATTGCAGGTGTGAGCCACCACAGCAGAATACCCACTAATTCTTAACTTTGGATACCAAGTGCCTCATACATCTTTACACACTCGACAGATACAATTATTAAGAAACTGTACAAAAGGTGCAGTCGACTGGCAATGGCTCTGACTGTCTTCTGGTTTCAGCTGACAGAGGCAAGTCTGTACTCATACCCAGCCACCTACCCCTCTGTGAGTGACTGAAGCAGCTCCTTGTCCTGCCACGGGAAGGAGAAAACCATTGCTTTGAGAGTTGTGACTGTTGTAGTTGGTCACCTACAACAGCATGAAGAAAAATTGCTTGTTAAACCAAGATGTCTTATTTTTATTCTTCTCTTTCTCTCTTGTTTTTTTTTTTTTGTTTGTTTGTTTGTTTGGTCGGTTGGTTGGTTGGTTTGGTTTGGTTTTTGAGATAAATCTTTACTCTGTCCCCCTGGCTAGCTGACTAGATACCCTGGCCATCATCATAGCTCACTGCAACCTCAAACTCCTGGACTCAACTGAGTCTCTGCCTCTGACTCTTGAGTAGCTGGGACTTCAGGTGAGCACCACCATGCCTGACTACTTTGTTTTTTCTACTTTTTGTAAAGATCCTCCCAGAGTGCTAGAATTACAGGCCAGAGCCATTGCACCCAGCCTTATTTTTCTTCTTTACATTTTTTTTTTTTTTGAGACAGAGACTCAAGCTGTCCCCCTGGGTAGAGTGCTGTGGCATCACAGCTCACAGCAACCTCCAACTCCTGGGCTCCAGCGAGTCTCCTGCCTCAGCCTCCCAAATAGCTGGGATCACAGGCGCCCGCCACAACGCCCAGCTATTTTTTGGTTGCAGCCGTCCCGGGCTGGATTCAATCCCACCACCTTAGGTGTATGTGGCTGGCGCCTTAGCCACTTGAGCCACAGGCGCCGAGCCATTCTTCTTTACATTTATCACTTTCTGCCACAGTATATAAGTATTTATTTGCTTAATGGCTCTCTCTATTAAAGTGTATCCTTCCTAAGTGTAAGTTTTTTCCCTTTTGTTTGATGCTGTATCCCCAGCACATGGGACTTAGGCGGGATTGTTGAATGTGGGATGAATGAAATGATAACCTGAGCCTGGAGGCCTCAACCTAGGCTCTGCCATGGCCACAGGAGGGCCTCAGAATGCTCCTCTGGCACCATCTGCCTTTGCCTTATAATAAAAGAAATAGTGGCAATATTGTTTGAGCCTGACTCTGTGTCAAATGAATCTAACAGAGCAGCATTTAGTTTTTTATGTACATTGTCTTATATGGTCTTCATGAGGAAGACTGGGTCACTATTATTTCCATTTTCCAGATGGCTCAGTAGCTAAGCCTCTTACAGTCACATCAGTGTAGAAGTTGTAAAGCTGAGATTCCAAACCAGATTTTCTTATCCTGGAACCTGAAATCTTAACTCCCTCAAACTATAGCCTCCCAACAAAGAAGCCTGTGGCCTTGGTTCAGCTAAGTCAGAAATACAACTTCCCCATTTGTCTCATAAACGTGGGAGGGAGAACCCAAGTTCTAGTTTACCTCCTCTGCCTCTCTTTTCATACAGTGAGCCAAAAGGACATCTTTGTGTTCCAGCTCCCGCTCTAGGTCCACCTGCAAAACAGAGGCTACATTGGAAAAGGATCTCTGCAGGCCAAAGGGGCAGGAAAGTCCGTGGCTGAGTATGTTCCCACCTGGTGGTAACTGGCATCAGAGAGTTTCCGGAGTGCTTCTTCTAGCTTGGCCTGGTGCTGCTGCAGGAGGCGGTCCTTCTGCCCCAGCTCTTTCTGCAACAGAGAGAGAGCTAGTCCATGTGTGGCAAAAACAAGGCCACGGGATCATTCACCTGCAACACAGTTCCACGCGAGTAAAGGAGAGCTGCAGAGGCAACAACCCTGTCCTCAAGATAGATCAGGAAGACTTTAAACAACGTAACAGTCTTACACAGTGCAAAGGATTTGGGGAAAGGTACAAAGGAAGGGAACTACCATTTGTAGGAGGACCGCTATGACCCATCCCTACATGTAAAGAGGGAAAGGTACGATTAGAACTAAAGTTTCTGCTGTGCTCCTTGTACTAGCTGTGCTATTCTTTTTTGTCATTGTGTTTATTTTTTTGTTTTTTGTTCTTTGGGGGTTTTTTTTTGAGACAGAGTCTCACTCTGTTGCCCTGGTTAGGAGTGCCACAGTGTCATAGCTCACAGCAACCTCAAACTCCTGGGTCCAAGTGATTTTCCTGCCTCAGCCTCCTGAGAAGCTGGGACTTCAGGGGCCTGACCCTATATGCCTGGCTAGATTTTTCTATTCTTATTAGAGATAAGGTCTCTCTTGCTCAAGCTGGTCTCAAACTCCTAAATGTAAGCAATCCACCCACTTTGGCTTCCCAGAGGCTGTCTATTCCTTAGCTCTAGTGAATCAGGGACAAAGAAAAAGTTTCCCTTCCAGAAAGTAAAGGTAAGAATAAAATACTAAAGTACTCTTTGCACAACAGCAACAATAGCCTGTTTATCAACATTCAGATGAACGTCATTTCCAAACCAATACTCATTCTCACTTTATATTCTCCCAAGAGCCGGTTCCTCTCATCTAGCTTCCGCTGCAAATCCACCTGCAAAGATAAGGAAATTCACTGGCATGAGGTATTGTCTACCAGTTCTCAAGGAAGAACCTTGTTAATGTTGGCAGTTAGGGTGGCACACAGCACAGAGAGAGCATGGTCATGGTCAAATACACAGCTGTACTCCATGTCTTTAGTCAAATAATCACCATAGAACCGTGATTTTGCCTCAGTGTCCTCAAAGCTGAAGAAGAGCTCAGGGACCTTCTTACCCAGCATGGTATGTGCTTTACTGAGGAAAGAGATGAGTCTAATGGGGGATAAACGTAACTGCAGGCACTCAGGGCAGGCTCCCCAGCAGCAAGGTAAACGAGATGAGGACGGCAAATCTCGCAGCACTCCATGCAGTATGCCATCCTGCTAATGGGGCTCAGTGAGGTCAGAGTTCATGCATTGAACTCACATTCTGGTTGTGTAGCTCATCTTTGTCCATGTTTGCCCTTAGCAGTTCTTGTTTGAGCTGAAGAACAGATGAGTCCTGCTGAGTCAACCTCTGCTGCAAAGCATCCTGGGGGGGAAATGTAGACTCATTATTGCGGTCTCAATTTTTGGGGGGGTTTTGTTTTTTCTCTTGCTCTGTTGCCCTGGGTAGAATACAGTGGGTGTCATCACAGCTCACTGCAACCTCAAACCCCTAAGCTCAAGTGATCCTCCTGCCTAAGCCTCCTAAGAAGCTGAGGCTACTGGTGCATGCCACACACTCAGGTACTTTTTCTATTTTTTAAACTCCTGGTCTCAAATGATCCTCCCAGCTCAGCCTCCAAAAGTGCTAAGATCACAGGCGTAAGCCACCGTGCCCAGCTCACGGTCTTGATGAATCTATCGGCCAATTATATACATCTTTCACTGTGTGCCCAACATTGTTCTGTCAACTGGGAGACCAAAGGAATGTAAGGTTCTTGCCACAAGTTGCTGACCAGGGGTTTTCTTGTCCCCCTCTAGGACACTAGCATATCAAGAGAAATCCTAACCAAGCTGAATGCAATTTGATGTTTCCTCCACCTACTACTTAGCCCTACCCTGCACTTCACTACCAACATCATGGTGTCTAGGGAGAGAATGAGCAGGCTTTTGGATCAGATAGACCTACATTCAAATTACGAGTCTGCCACTTACTACATTTGTGACACTGACCTTGGAAAATGTGCTCTCCTTCCTCTCTCTCTGGCTTTCTATCTATATCTTAGGCATATGGATACTCAGTCTGAATTAGCTCTTTTTCCTCTACCTCTGTGCTCAGTCCCCATGTCCTAGAGCCGTGGTTCTCAACCTTCCTAATGCCCTGAGTTGTTACCAATTGAACAAAGCGGGCACGACTCACAGGTTGAGGACCGCTGTCCTAGAGGGATGGGCCCTATTCCTGCTCACCTCTCTGTTCATGAAGAATCCCTGGGAGCTCCCACTCTGGCCTTCAGAGCCTCCTGCTGACCTGCTTCCATCAGTTTCCAATGCTTAGTCTGGACTGGGCTTGGGATTGTATTTCCCACTACTCAGGATTGTTCTTGGACTGATGGTTCCTCTTCCTAATTTCCTAGGATCTTGCCAGCTTTAGACTACCTTTCCCTCAGCTTGAACCCTCATACCTATAATCTTAGTACTCTAGGAGGCTAAGACAGGAGGATCACTTGAGGTCAGGAGTTCACGACCAGCTTGAGCAAGAACAAAAAATACCAAAATCGGGCAGGTGGGATGCCATGCACTTTTAGTCCCAGTGCACTTGTAGTCCCAGGAGGCTAAGGCAGGAAGATCACACATAAGCCCAGGAAGTTGAGACTACAGTGAACTATGATGATGCCACTGCACTCTAGCCTGGGTGACAGAGCTAGACTCTGTCTCAGAAAAAGAAAAAATAGGCTCGGTGCCCATACCTCAATGGTTAGGGCACCAGCCACATACACCAGGGCTGGCGGGTTCAAGCCTGTTAAACAACAATGACAACAGCAATATAAACAGAGCGGGGCACTGTGGTGGGCGCCTGTAGTCCCAGCTCCTTGGGAGGCTGAGGCAAGAAAATCGCTTAAGCCGAAGAGTTTGAGGTTGCTGTGAGCTGTGGTGCCACAGCAGTCTACCGAGGGTGACATAGTGAGACTCTGTCTCAAAAAAAAAGAGAAAAAATACAAAGAAAAAGAAGGCTTGATATATTTACGTATAGGGTCCAGCTATAACACATTACTACATCAACCACAGTGACTTCAAATGGAAATAATGGACTGGGGAGGCATTCCATATTTGTTCTGATTTTTCTCTCTTTATAGATCACAAAGAAATAGTGCAGACTCTGGAGAATGTGGGTGCTCATTCTTAATTATGCCATCTGGTATGATGGTACATGACAAAGGTAGTCTAAGATGTCCTTGGCATTAGTAGTTTAGAGGAATATTTCCCAGGGAGGGCTCCCCAGGATGGTCGATAATGAGTTCCACATAATTCTAAACTTTTCTTCAGCCAACCTCTTGGTGACAGGCCTCAGATCCTTTAACATGTTACTGTTCACTAGGACTCTTCAAGCCTAGGGCATTTCTCAAACTTATCTGACCCTGGAATACTCTTGTTTTCTGAACTATTTCAAAAGCACTAAGCCTACAGAGTACATTTTGGAAAACACTGCCGAGTTATACGCTAGTTTAGCCTATGAATAGGTGTAGAGGGAAGAGGGAAGAGGGGAAAGGCAACAGTTTAAGAAGATCCTCTTCTCCTCTGAGGTGTTTATTCAGCAGATATGCTCCCACTTAGGTGAACCACATACGTTCATGCTTGTTGGTTAGACCCCTGTTTATATTAGAAAAGACTGTCAATAACCTAAAATGCCTTCAAGAAGATATATCTCATATATGATAATTGGTTTAATCTGCATATGTGGTGGGAGAAAAGTAATATACACACATACTTGCCGATAACTGATAAATTACCTTCAGGAAAGAGAACGGGGTGAATGGGGGAGACAGGGCCAGTAGGCTGACTTTTCTCAGTTTATCCTTTCATGCCTTAATTTGGTGGTGCTGCTGTTTTTATTTTTTTGTTTTTATTAAATCGTAACTGTGTACATTGATGCATTTATGTGGGTCAGTGTACAGATTTCACATGCACTGTGAAATGTTTAACATTGAACAGATTAACACATCCGTCACAATTATACTCTTTTCTTAACAGTTTTGAAATGCCTTTAAACCACTTGAGTGTTGCTTATGATTTTTTAAAAGGAACATTTGAACTGAAGAG
Source organism: Otolemur garnettii (assembly GCF_000181295.1). Lineage (NCBI taxonomy): Eukaryota > Metazoa > Chordata > Mammalia > Primates > Galagidae > Otolemur > Otolemur garnettii. The sequence goes on along the minus strand of NW_003852481.1, from coordinate 3,779,677 downwards.
GAATATTTGATAAACAGTCAGTCGAGTTGGCACAGAGGGAAGTGGCAACAGCATGAGTCGCGAATACTAGAAATACTCCTCAGCAAAAGAGAGGTGTATTCCTGAAAGTCTCACTTCCCTCCCACCAAGTCCTTTCTTTCCCAGTAGCACAAAGCCCGTTACAGGCCCCCAGAAAATCTCAACCATGCTAGTACCCAATCCTCCCCACTCACCCATAGACTACTTTATCTAATGAGACTTTAAAGAATTAAATGTCTTTTCCTTTTTACCTTTATCCCCTGTAAGTTTCTGGCTTCTTGTTTACATTTCAGCAGCTCTTTCTGCAACCAAATATAGTTAGATCAGATGGTGGCATCTGGGTTGCTTCAGAAAGCATTACCTCATTCTGTTAGCAAGAAGACAAAACCCAGTTCATCATTCCATGAAAAATTAACCCTCTGAGGCAGAAAGCAGGTCTGGTCCAGTGCGCAGTAAAGGCTGATCCGTACACACAAGAACAGAACCCATTCCATTGTGCCCGGTGGCACCCAGGCTCAACTGCCCAGTTATAGAAGAATCTTGTCAAAAAGATACGGTTGTAGAAGCTCTTGCTTCTGTGTTTAGCGATCTTCTCTATCAGGAAAACCTAATATAATAACCTAATCATAATAATCTACATCCCTTTCAATGAAATATGTGATCGTATTTAAATAGGCCTACCCCCAATGTCATTAAACAATTACCTCAGCATTTTTCCCTTTTAGAGATAGGGTCTTGCTCTGTCTCCCAGGCTAGAGTGCAGTAACACAAGCATAGAACTCCTGGGCTCAAGTGATTCTCCCACCTCAGCCTCCCAAGTATCTGGGATTGTAGGCACAAGCCACTGCACCCAGCTTAATTATCTCAGTTCTTAGTGCTCATTAAAGGGCTGGAGAACTTCTGATTCTCCAAGAGGGTACTATTCTCTGTGGACCAAACAAAAACACCGTTAGCCTAATAATAAAGTACTAATTAACCTTCCCTTACAATAGATAAAAGTATCTGTATGATTGTCACTAGGAAATAGATTTTAGAAGGGGAATACACATAACTCAGACTCCAATCTCTTTTTTCCTTATTGCATCTCATAAAGAGTTTAAAATTAACATATCTAAAATGGGGATGCTTAACTTGGACTCTACAGATGGGTCCAAGAGTAGCTCTATTAAAAATTCAGGTCTGTGAGTGTGAGTGCATCCCATTTGCATATTTCTAGGAAAGAGGGTTTATGCCTTCAGTCAGACACTTACCGACCTAAAGGAGTTCTAGGAAGTGTCCATTAAAAAAGACCACACTGAAAGCAGATCCATTTTTTTTCTTGTAATTAAAAAAGAAAAACTATAAACTATTTCTAACCTATAGAAAAGTATGATCAATAATGACACACATGGCTTGGTGCCTGTGGCTCAAGTGGCTAAGGCGCCAGCCACATACACCTAAGGTGGCGAGTTCGAATCCAGCCTGGGCCCGCCAAACAACAATGATGGCTGCAACCAAAAAATAGCCGGGTGTTGTGGCGGGCGCCTGTGGTCCCAGCTACTTGGGAGGCTGAGGCAGGAGACTCGCTTGAGCCCAGGAGTTGGAGGTTGCTGTGAACTGTGATGCCACGGCACTCTACCCAGGGTGACAGCTTGAGGTTCTGTCTCAAAAAAAAATAATAATGATAATGACACACATACCTATGACCCAGCACCAAGATTAAGAAGGTGTTATCTTCATGACATATTTGAGGTATAGCTCTCTCTTTCAATTAAAGATATAATACACATACAGATACATATAACATTCCAATTCTGAAATCCCCTTCCTTCCTGAAGTTGGGTGTTAACATATCCATAATTTTTTTCAAAGGTAAAATGTACATACCTTTAGGTCCTGGTTCTCCTCCACACTCTGATCCAGACGACTCTGGATTATAATCTGAACATGAGATAAAAAGAGCTGGTTGTGCACCCATGCTGTGAAGTTCAGAGGCCACTCATTCAGTATCTACTAAGCACCTACTAAATGCCAGCTCTCAACTGTGGATACGAAGAATAGGAAACACTTCCTGGCCACAGATGACTCTTGGTACTGGTGCAGCGAGTGCATCTACTTGATAAAGCTTACAGTATATGTGGGATGCAGAGGATGGGGTGAAGGGAAGAAGAAATGGAAAGAGATGAAATTGGAGACGAAAATAGAGGCCTGATCATGAAGGGCCAGTGAGGGCAATGGAGACTTGAAAATGAAATGAGAAGTTTCACGTATAAGGATAACAAATGAAGTTTGTCTTTAAGGTAAATTATTCTTGCTGTTTGACAGAAAATGAATTAGAAGAAGACAGGAAAGGAATCAGGAAAATCAGTGAGATGATAACCAGGATACTAAATGAAGGCCTGAATTAAATGGTTGTGAGAACGGAGAAAATTGGACAAAGACGTTAGAAATGTAAACCGATAAAACACGGTGACTGGATGGAGGGGGAAGAGTCAGAAAGGATTCGAGGATGGTACCCAGATTTCTGCTTGGGGCATTTGGGAATCCAAAACAGATATCCAAAAGAACAAGGAGTTTTAGTGGTTGGGCAGAGAACAGACAAACTTTATCTTAGGAGTTAGTGAAACTGAGGTGTTTATGGGACTCGTAAACAGGAGATAACCAGCAGGCAGCTGCACGTTCCTTTTACAAATCCAGGACTCCACAGGAGGAGTTGAGACGCGGGTAGGAAATAAGTGAACATATGGAGGCACATGATACTGCCCAGGTGAACGGACAAGAGAGGGCCCAGGGTGGACTACTAAGGAGCAAAAATATTAAAGGTATAGGCAGAGAAAGGAAAGCTTCCAATGAGGACTTGGATGTCAATCCCATGAGATAGGGTCTTAGGTCTGCTTAGTCACTACCCTGTCTCTAGCACATTGAATAGTGCCTGGCGTACGGTCAGCACTCAGTATTCTAAATGAAGAAAGAAGGAAACAGTAGTCAAAAACATAGGAGAAAGCCAGGCATGGTGGCTGACTCCTGTAATCCAAGACAGGAGGATCACGTGAGCTCAGGAATTCAAGACCAGCTTAAGCAAGAATAAGATAATAGAAAAAAAACTAGCCAGGCATCATGTTTACAGCTACTTGGTAGACTGAGGCAGATGGATCACCTGAACCTACATGTTTGAGGTTGTTATGAGCGAGGCTGATGCCAGGGCACTCTAGCTTAGGCAACAAAGTGAGACAGAGTCTCAACCTGTCGCCCTGCGTAGAGTGCCCTGGCCATCATAGCTCGCAGCAACCTCCAACACCAGCTCAAGCGATCCTTTTGCCTCAGTTTTTCTATTTTTAGTAGAGACAGGGTCTCACTTTTGCTCAGGTTGGTCTCGAACTTGTGAGCTCAAGCAATCCACCAGCTTCTGCTTCCCAGAGTGCTCGGATTACAGGTGTGAGCCACCATGCTCGGCCAAAAAAAAAAATCATTTTAAAAAAATGAAGGAAAAACAGAACTGGAGTCAGGGAGCTATGGATAGCATGTCAAATGCTAAAAATAAGTCAAACACATAGGCAAGATTCAGTGTCTAGTCACGAAAGATGGAAGCTCACCAGCTGTTCCTCTGGATTGACTCCTGGTTGACAAAGGGCCAACGGCCGCTCCTGTTCATCTTCAGGTAAGGATCCATTGAGTAGTAAGGCCTGAATAACCAACAAAGGCAGAAAGGAACTTAATTCCCCATAAGACGAACTTAGTCTAGAGTTGGACTTAGCAAGCTCATCCTAAATTGAAATCACAACCCAGCTTCCTCAAGAAAACTCCTTGGTTATTTGCTCCTCAGATACTTCCAATTGTTCATCTTGGGATTAGTTCCTTCTGTCCTTTTTGCCAGGTCAATGCTAGGCCTCTTTCAACTCTCTGGATACCTGACTCCTTTGCTTCAAGCCTCCTTGGCCCAAGGAGGACATTTAAAAACAAACCTTCCTTTCAGAAGTAACCAAACACATTTCAAATTGGAGCTCTTTAAACTAAATTTTAGCAGCTGAAAAGTAATCCAAAAGCATGGGATTATCCTGGCTTAGAAAAGTATATTATAATGAATTATCTGGAATACATTTAGAGCACTGAGTTAATAATTGTGGATTTTTACTCCCTAAGGCAACTTGTATAGAACAAGAAGGAAAACATATTTGAAGATGTCCTCATTTATTTCAGCTCTTGTCACCAGTCTGCTTTTATTAGAATATTAGTAAGTAGGGGAGGCAGATTTACCCTGAAGCTAAGGAAGCGCCAGAGCCTACTGTGTGCACTGCCCCTCCCAAGGCCCTATACCCAAAATTGTATTTATAATTTTGTAATTTTATTCTTAAAGAAGGCCCCTAAATTATATACTTTAGGTCTCACAAAACTTGGATCAGCCCCTGTAGGTAAGTGTTATGAGACCTATTCGATCAGTGAAACACTGAAAATGTGCCATTTTATACCATAATTCCGTCTCAATTTGAAAGAGAAGTGTTAAGAGAGATTAATTCCTGTTTCAAAAAACGCAACACAAATTCATCATCGATGTTGGCAGAAAACATTTTAAAATCTAGCCAATGGCTGATTTACCAAACACTAATAATAAAATTTCGGTAAATCAAATGAATTCGGCTATTTCACCAGGTCATAACAAGAGGTTCGGACATGTTATAAGAAGCCACGGGGCTGCAGGAGGCTAAGGGCAGTCAACATTTACAGAAACATTGACTCTAACTAAAGCACACTAATAAGTCAGATGTCCTGGATGTGGCAAAGCGTGCAACTAGTTCATCACTAAAAGCGTTAAGAAGCCTTGTGGATGCTGTGAGCCCCTTTGTATTCTACAATGGAACTGAATTCTCATTGTGATCATGTGGCTGTGAATTAAAACTCCTCTGTTTGCAGGGAATATTAAGATGCTGACTTTCTGCCTGTCAGTTCTCCTCTTTTTCTGTCTAATCTGCCATCAAATTTCTCCCAGACTAAGAAACGAAAACTAAACGGAGAGCCAAACTGATTAGTATCTATTTCCATATAATGCAAATTATCCTGGGCACAACCTGGTTGGGTATAATCCCAAAGTTTTCCCTGGCATACTTCCTATTAAAAGCACAACACACGCACACATTCCATTAAGCAAAGGGGGGAACCAACAACTTTCTTTGGGAATGTTGAGGCAGGAAACATTCCTCCAACCCTTCTCAATTCCTGAGGCATACATTATGCAAATTGTTTTACCCCAGCACCAATCTTTTTTCTGTAGGATCCCTTTGTGTCCCCACCCAGTTGCTGGCTGGCTGGGAGCACGCCCTCCACCGCCTGCCGGCTGCCCGAACCACACACATAATGTGGGCTTTGTTTATATGTCCATAAATATTTGACAATTCAGAGGCAGTGCAGTTCCCAGTACAAACAGAAAGGAATATTCCTAGGCACTTTCAGGGTCACCGGCACACTATAAGAGCTCCCCCAAACAGAGACTGATGCATAAAGACAGAGGAATGAGAGGGTCGCTCGGGGTGGAAACTATGTCAAGTGGGTCAGCCAGTCCCTGGGGGAGATTTGCCGCGCTGGCACTGCAGGTATTGGAAAAACTGAAGGGCTTTGTTGCCCCAGGAAAGCTCTTCTACCTGATCATTATGCCACTTGCGAATGCATTAGGAGAGAGCTAAATCCCTTAGCTGGACTCAAATGGAAGCCTGGCAGCTTTACTGCCTCTCACACTCCTCCTGCTGGAGAGTTCCTGGGAGAAAAAGCCCTGACTTCACGGTGCCATTCTTTGGTGAAAGATGGAATTGCCTACAAGGTAGAAACCCACTTGTGAAGCACAGTCAGAATAAGGGTTTGATAGGGGCCGGTAATGGCTCCTGGGCTTGCTGAAATCCCAACAGCTGCACCATACATGAGACTTCCTAAAGGCCACTCAGAATACTCACAGATAGGGAATTTCCTGCTCTTTCTGTACTACGCCATCTATCAAAACTCCCCACTCAGTGCTGACCTCATACAAAACCAAAATCAGTTTATTTTCAATTGATATTAGTGACTTAAAAATAATAGTCCAGTAGCGTACCAAGGACAAACTCTAAGAGAAAGACCCACCTGGAGTCCTGATATCATTTTCTTTGCTTCCTCCATTTCTTTTTCCAAATGTTCTTGTTGTTCTAACAGCTGTTCTTCCCATGAGGTCTCCAGATAGGCTCCGGGGCTCGCTGGCCGCCAGTCTCGAGATAATGGAGAATCTGTTTCTTCTGCAAAATGAAAGTAGGGAGGACAGTTCATGCTGAACAAACTGATTTCAGGCAGAAAGCGGCCTCAGGTTCGCGTTCCCAGGTTCAGGCCACCTGCCTTCTGAACCTGTCCTCACAGCACAAACTGGACTCTCCACCAGGTGGGGTTGTGAGGCAGAAAGAACTGGCTGTTTGACTCCCAGCCAAAGCAGCATCACTTACTTGCTAGAAAAATCTGTCCTCTTTAAAACCCTTAAGAAGCAGTAAGTCTTCCTCCATGGGAAGTGTGGCATGGGACACACAGATTTTACTCTTAATTCTCTACAACTGGCATTTCCAGAGCCTGATTTTATCAGTTACAAAGAAAGGAGCTACCAGATGCAAAGAAAACAAAATTCCTATTGGTTATTTTGGAGCTTTAGAGGGGAGGCCTTAATTCAATTTTCCTTTGACCATTCAGTCATCGTTGAACCAACTCCATAGAGAACGCTGTGTGAGTCACACAGGAGACAAACCAGTAAAAGCATACTTGCACAAACCATTAAATATCTGCCCCCGGCTTTGTTTCATCCTCCTCCCTTTAAGATCTCTTTGCTGTAGCTTCTTTGTCTCCCTATGTTATACTAATTAATATGCACAGCCATTTAAATGCATTATAATTTATAATACACAAGGATATGAATTCTTTAAGTTTCTTCATTCATAATCTAAGTATAATAATCCCTGTGGGTTATTATGAAGATTAAATGAAGTGACATGTATAGGGCCCAGAGCAACACTAAATCAATGTCCCCCCGACCTCTTGCTCCCCAAGGCCCAAGAAGTTTCTGACTCGGTAACATGGCTGACTCTTTGGTGCTAATGCCAGGGTTAGAGAGGGAGCACAGGAAGGATGAATTGAATTCCAGTTTTTCTTCTGAGGGCTTTGATTTAATCACAACACTTACAGGTGAATAAAATTCTAGCTAACTCTTGGGCTTTGATTTTTCCATGTTTCCTCTAAGTTTATGTAAGAGAAAAGAACAATTGAGGGAGAGTGGGGAGAAGCCTGAACAAAGGGAAGTTTCTGTGGTTATTTCTATAGCTTCATAACAAGACCAAGCGAGGCCCATTTTCTACTGCATGTTCCCAAAGACACGTCATACAATCTATTCGTGGCCCCAATTTAAGTTGGGGAAGTATTGAAATCATTTGTATAAAGCAGAATTAATAAAATTTTTTACTTGAGTAAGGTTCCCAAAGTCACTTCCCAATTCACAGGCAGCCAGCTGAGAAAGGGTTTGTTTACAGTACTGCAAGATTCTTTTGAGACAGAATCTCACTCTGTCACCCTGGGTAGAGTGCCGTAGTGTCATTGCTCACAGCAACCTCAAACTCCCGGGTTCAAGCGATCCTCGAGCCTTAACCTTCTGAGTAGCTGCAATTACAGGCACCCGCCACCAGGCCCAGCTAGTTTTTCTATTTTAAGTAGCGACAGGGTCTTACTCTTGCTCAGACTGGTCTCAAACTCCTGAGCTCAAGCAATCTACCTGTCTTAGCCTCCCAAAGTGCTAGGATTATAGGCATGAGCCACCATGCCCCGCCTACTCCAAGATTTTTAATACTAGGACATCTAGAATATCAGAAATTACATTCTGCAAGAGGATAACCAATTAATTGGCTCAAAGGCATTACAGCCCTCTAGTGCTGACCTTGCATGCACAGACTACAGTGAGGGAGAAGGTCAGGGAGCTTACAGGGAGTCAGGACCTCTAAACTCTTCAAGCTGAGGGCTGCTCCTTACACCAACCCAGAGAGGCAGTGAAACAGTACCTGTTTTGTTCTCTATTCCTTCAGAAGGAATAATCACGAAGTCCACCTTCTCTTCTGACTGGGTTATAATGGATTCACTCTTTGCACTGTGGATTGGACTGGGTGAGGTCAAGCTGTGATTGAAGAAAAAGGAGAGAACAATTATTATGAAGAGTTGTTTGGAAGCCGACTTTCAAAATTCACCCCAGAGAAGAATGACATGTTCTGACTCATCTTACTCCATGCCTCACATAGTACCTGGGCTACAGGAAAAAAAAATATTTGTTTAATCAAGACCTTCTCTAAGGAATTAAATGAATATTGAATGAACAAATGGCCCAGTGCTGGGATCCTTTCTACAACAAGGATACCTACCTTTAGGCCTAATTCGCTGAGAAAAGACTTACGGGTAATTTTTGGTTTTTATTTCCCATTCCCTCTATCACCACCATTCCCGAGCCCATATTCAAGGACTGAGGCCAGTATGTATCTTAATAGCTTTTGGAGCTAGAAGGAAATTCTATTTCCAGTACATTGATTTCTCACAGATATAAGCAATACAAGCAGAATGATCATCAATAATTAGCTCTGGGCTGATCCTGAAGGAAAGGACAGGAGAAGGGGTGGTTCAGGGAACAGGGTTGCTGGGGCAGTGATACCTCACAAGGAAGCTAGAACATGATAAAGACAAGGGTAGTAAGTCAAAATGGGACAGCCCCCCTAAGGAATGGCAAAGGTTTACTTGGGTTTTTCCCATCAAAAAGCTATTTATATTTCTGCCACCAGATTTTCAAATTGGCATCAGGCACCTCTCAACAATTCTTAAGATATAACTACTGGCTCGGCGTCTGTGGCTCAAGTGTAAGGCACCAGCCATGTATACCCAAGGTGGCAGGTTCGAATCCAGCCGGGGCCCGCCAAACAACAATGACGGCTGCAACCAAAAAATAGCCGGGTGTTGTGGCAGGCGCCTGTGGTCCCAGCTACTTGGGAGGCTGAAGCAAGAGACTCGCTTGAGCCCAGGAGTTGGAGGTTGCTGTGAGCTGTGATGCCAGCACTCTACCCAGGGGGATAGCTTGAGGCTCTGTCTCAAAAAAAAAAAAAAAAAAAGATATAACTACCAGCCTTGGAAGTAAATGTTCAGATTTTCAGGGAAACAGAATTTTAAATGTCTAGAACAACAGCAAATCTACAAGATAAGAGGGGAATGTGAGGCTGATGCTTCCATCTGATAGAGAAAAAGGGAGGCTGAAGGATCAGTTCCTTTGTGCCGCACCTTGAGAACATCAGCACTGAAACAATCTCAGGGACTGTTGGGTCTCAGGGCCCAGCCCCCCTCTCAGGAATTCTTTCCAAATCCATCACCCAGACAACAGTGCAAGTGTCGAAGATTCACTGACCCACTTAATGTGCCCCTGAAGCCTCCCAGGCTAATCCTCACAACCTCGATCAGGAGTTAACATTTTGTCTTCCTAGAAATCAGTAAAAAACAAGAACCAAGAACAGTGGAGACAGCCAGGGATTTCAAAACCTGGGATGCAGCCCGAGGACCAGTGTCTCACCCTCCCTGTTGTCCCGAATTTCAGGGTCTTGGTGGGAACGACCTCCGGTCAGAGCCACAGAAAAAAATTCAAAGTTGTTTGCTACTTCAAATTAAAGAAACCATATCTGTAGACCAGGCAAGAGAGGCCAGGGGTGGTAAGAAGTGATATTCACAAGTGGCAATTGCTTTCTAGATCTCCATTATTAATCTTTCACCACTTAGACAATCTGGCCTCCAGGCCAACATGACTTAGCTGCTGGAAAAGCTGTCATCTAAGGGTACTATGTCACTCATAAGGAACATAGACTTGTGACTGCCCAGGCCCCAGCCTTTACCTTCTTACAGAAATGAGACTCTAAGTACAGAAAGAAGCCTGTGATGGCTGTTTCCCTTTGAGAAATAATAAAACAACACTTTCTCATCTGACAGGGTGCTATGGATGACATGTTCCTGCATTTGCTGGGTACGTGTGAGACGGAGGTGGGGGGAAGAGTCCTGGGAACCAAGGATGCTGGAAACTGCTTTCCTAAAAGCATAGAGCATGCTCAGCTCCACCTTCTCCCTCCTAAGAGAGCCCTGTCCCATATATGGGCAGAAGGAGGTGGATGTCTGGATACCCAACCCCACTGGGGGAGTGGCACAGCAACCAAAGAAAAACAACATTTCTCTTCTTGAATCGAGGCTGCCTGTGTGAGGCCACGGAGAGATGAGACCCTGAACCTAGATGGCTAAGTCAAAAGACGAAAAACCGAGGGAAGGAAACTCCTGAAGCACGTGTCAGGCAGGCCTCCCTAAGAAGTACCTCGTGGGTGAGGGAAGAGCAGGTTTAATGCCCAGGTCAGAGAAAAGAAATGTAATGCTAATTAAGTATGCATATGACTGATTAGCTTAAAAGTCCTATTTTATAAACAATTCCCTATTTGACATCACAATCCTCTCTAAGGTTGGGGATGACTGATTACGAGTCAGGTGTGGACCGACCCATACATGTCTTACTTCCCACACGGTTTGCATCTCTCCCGCCTTATCAGACCAGCAAGCCCCCAGCAAAGATACTTCCAAATTAGGCTCAAATTAATTTTTCTAAATGGTTAACGGGCCATAAGGAAGAAACGCATCAAGTGTCCTCCCCTGGAAGAGACACCGACAGGGTAAAGGGCCACTCCTCCCTGCCCTGTGGTGGCTCCAGCTTCCTACCAGCGTATTTTACAGGGATAACCCCAGGCCAGCGCCCGCACAGCCCCCGTCCGTCTCTGGCCAACAGCATCCTCCAGTCCTGGTCCTGCTCCCACCCTGCCCCCACCCCCAAAGCCGGGGTGGCTTCCGCTCACCATTTGACTTGAGTCCCTCCCATGGTCCCCTCCTGGCTCCGGCTTCAGCAAGCCTGTGTTCCTGGGTGGAGCGGGAAGCTGAGAGTCACATCGCTCCCAAATTCGGGCATGTCTCCCCGCACTGGGGACCGAAGAACGACACTACTGGCAGGCCAACTAGCAGAGCTGCTCGCCCCGACCGCGGGAGAAAGTAAAAGGGCAGAGCAGGCGCCTCCGCCCCAGCGATGAGGATGCTCCGGGTGAGGAGCGCGCCGTCCGGGCCGCTCAGACCCTGCCGCAGCCTGGCCTGAGTGGAAGCCACCTCCCCTCGCAGGCGCCGCATCGCCCCGGCCGCGCGGCGGGCACCCCCCCTGACCGAGCCATCTCAACCCATCTCCGACCCGGAGGGAGGCTCCCGGGGCTCGGGCTGCGCGCGTGCGGACGATCCCGCTCCGCGCCGCCTCCGACCCCTCCCTCCCGCCTCCCCTGCCGCCCGCCCTCCCTCCCCTGCTGTCACACGCGGGCGGCAGCGCCGGGCTCCGACCCCAGCCGGCGCCCCGCGGGACGGCTCTGCGCAGAGGTAGGCACGGGCCAGGGCCGGAGGGCAACTGGGAGCCTCAGGCTAGGCAGGGAAGGGGCCGTGCGGGTCGGCGGAGTCACCAGGAGGGCTCCGGGGGTCCTGGGGCTGGAAGCCCGGCACGAGAAACGTCGCCTTCCTCCTCTGACCCCTCCCCTCCTGGACACGTAGGTCCGGACAGGTCTAGTCCGGAGAGGGCTCAGCCGGGCTCCGGAGGGAGGGGAAGGTTGTGGGGTGAAAACCGGCTGAACGCCCATCTCCTCCCACCTTCCCCTCCAGCGTTTCCGTTTTGTGTGTTTCTTTTTTCCCAACTGAGGATCATTTTGCTTGGCTACAGGAGGAGGCTGGTCGGAGCAACAGGCTGGCAGGGCTCCCTGAGCCCTCTCGAGGTGAGGGGGAAGGGAGGAGACACCAGGGGCGGTCTTTGGTGAGCCACGCTTCGGAGAGCCACTCTTTGTCCTGAGTGAGCCACATATGGGGTACCCAGGCCTGTGCATGGGCCACTGAGCCATTAGGTGGGCTCCCTGCTGGAGGGGTGGGGGCGACAGAAAGTGCCAGAACCTGCTGGGATCCTGATAGCCTTGAAAAGCTCGCTCCTTCCCTGGGGGCTCAGTGAAGAAAAGGCGGAGTAAAAACGGAGCGTGCCAAAGCCGCGGATGAGCAGTCGGCTTTCGAAGAAAATGACAAAATCAGGAAGGAGTGAAAAATGGATAGAGGAAAGCAAACTATTCTCTCTGACCCCTGTCCTAGAAAACTGTCACCATTAGCTCAGTGCAGTCTGATTTCCTCTGGGTCCCTCATTCACACGTTTCACACAGTCACAACGCCCCTCCCACCAGGTTCCTGCTTGGCAGGAGAGAAGCAGGTGCTCTCAGGAAGAAATCTAGACTCTGCTCCCCATCCCGGCTCTGGTGGGCACTGCCTGGCTGAGAAGAGTGAAAGGCCTGCAGACATGCAGGAAGCAATACATCTCATTATACAACAAAACGGCCTTTGAATCTGTGCCAAGTGATGGTCCAAGCAGCAACTGCGGAAGAAATGATTTAGATTCTGATTTAAAGTCCAACTACTGCTTGATGGATATGGTTCTCTCATGGTTGATGCAGATATCGCACAACTGGACAGAGGTGATCACTGTGCGACACTGTGAAGGTGCTGACTGCCACTGAATTGTAAACTTTACAATCTCGAATGGTTCATTTCATGTGAATTTTGTTAAAAAGCTCACCTAAGGAGTTCCATATGTCCTCAATACATTTAGGAATGGTCCATCAAAATAGAATGGAATTTCATGAGACAGAGAAATAAGAGGAAGAAAACAAAGCCTCATAAAATACATGTAACTCAAGGAACAATTAGCCTTAAATAGAGCAGACTATTCTGTGTGGAGTAGGAGAGGAAAGGTCATAAGAACATAAATATGATTCAGCACTGAAATGAAGTTAGTAAATAAGCTGACATAATCTGGGGACTGTTTATAGGAGCATGATTTACATGAGCCAGGAAAATAGTCTTTTTCTGCCACTATCCTTGGCATTGGCAAGGTTTTTATTAGAGCACTGTATCCTGTTTTGGTTTCTGCACTTCACTCTAAGGGATAGAAACAGCCTTTCAGCTACAGTCACAAACATCATTAGCTTACTCAAATGCATGCTAATCTGCCACAATTCCCAGCCCCATAAATGAAAGCTGGAAACACACTAATGCTCTCAGACAACTCTGCTCAATGTCCACTCTTGCTATGACTGTTTCTACAGCCTTCTCAGGCCATTACTTATAGTTACACTTCAGCTCAAGGACAGTACAACCGGACTGGCTGGTATCAACCCTGGCAGCCGATATGCGAATATCAGAACCACTGGGATGGGCCCAGACAGGTTCCGCATGCCCCCATGTGGTCACAGCTAAGCATTGGCCCTGGTACTCTGCACAGTTTGCATTTGTGGGGAATTCACCAGCACCCCGCCCTCACCTTCTGCCAGCACAAAACCACAAAGCGTTGCTAAGGGCTATGCCTGTAAAACCAAACATAAACTGAGGAGATAGAAAAGGCTTAGGTGCCTTATTGCTTTTGTGTTGCTACTTGAAAGTGAGAAGCCCCAAGAATTCCGTGTTCAGAGGCGACAATTACCTGGAGCAGCTAGATTCAGACGGTGACCTTTGTTGTCCTTCGTACTGCTGCACCAGGGCCCGCACGCTCCAGTATGGGTTCTCAATCTCCTCATCCATGCTGCTGTTCCTAAAGTCAGAGGCGGGGGTAGAGGGTGGCGTGGGGGAGGTGTGTTAGTCCTTCAGTTCAGATCAACTCAACAAGCACTGATAGACTGTCGCTTTGAACACTAGAGGTATCAAGATGACAAAGGCAAAGCCCATACCGCAAAGACACTTGAAACTAGTGAGGAAGGTGGACACAAGAACAAGTACAGGCTCAGCGCCTATAGCTCAACGGGCTAAGGCGCCAGCCACGTACACCTAAGGTGGCGGGTTCGAATCCCCAGCCCAGACCCGCCAAAACAACAATGACGGCTACAACCAAAAAATAGCCGGGCCGGGCGTTGTGGCGGGCGCCTGTGGTCCCAGCTACTTGGGAGGCAGAGGCAGGAGACTCGCTTGAGCCCAGGAGTTGGAGGTTGCTGTGAGCTGTAATGCCACGGCACTCTGCCCAGGCTCTGTCTCAAAAAAAAAAAAAAGAACAAGTACAGTAGTTGACTGGCTCCCTTCATTGACTACCTCCTTAAATTGACCTAATTTCCATAGACCAGACCATGTACCACATGTACATATCAGTACAGTAAGCCTAGTTCCTACATTGACCACCTCCGTATGTTCACCGGTTTGCTACAGTCCCTTGGGAGATCAATTGACAAGAGGTTCTACTGCAATTTCACCTGTCTTTGCAACACCCCACAAAACACTTCTTGCCATGACTCTCTAGGACCAGGCATCCTCAAACTATGGCCTGTGGGCCACATTTATCCAGCCTGCTGGGTGGTTTTGCCACCGCTGCCTGTCCTGCTTAGCAGCTGACTTGTCCAGGGGCCCGCAGTCCAGCCCTCCAACGGTCTGAGGGACAGTGAACTGGCCCCCTGTTTAAAAAGTTTGAGGACCCTTGATCTAGGACAGCTTGGCCTTTTGGATACATTCCGAGGGACTTCCCCAGATGACTGGAACATTATTCCCAATGTCTCCCAGTGAAGAAAACACACTGTGCCAAAAGCATGTATTTAAAATTTGGGCACCCAGAGCAAAAAGTTACACATAAGATTCCTTTACTTTCTGCTAACTGCAAAATAAGTATCTCCCCAAAAGTGCTCTTTTGCGAGCCCTCCCCAAACTCCACTCCATGTTCTTATCAAGGACTTCTTTGGGTGCTATTTCACATCTATAATTTATCACCTCAGAAAAGAAATATAGTTCAGCAAGCAGGATCAGCTCCAGTCCCCAGATTTTTTCTCTTACCTCTGTCTGTATCGAAAGACATCCCGTCCTGACCGTGACATGTCATGACATACATCGGCCAGAGCAGCAGCTGCTCCCTGGGCAACAGCAGTGGCACAGTGTGGTTGGTGACTCTGAAGTGGGGCTCTGGAGTCCCGCCCTTGGCTCACCGTCCTGCTGGAGCCAGGTTTGAAATGAGCTGCCAAGGCAAGGACCAGCCTCATGATAGACTTCAGGTTCCCTTCCACAATATCTGAAGGATGGAAGAGACCAGAAAGTGCTAAGAGGGAGGCAAAGGCTGAGGACTGCTACATTTAATACACAGTGCTGGTGACACAGGGAAGCACGGCAAAGTCTCAGTCCTCTCGAAACTATGTTCAATAGGCTTGGCACCCCTAGCTCAGTGGTTGGGGTGCTGGTCACATACACCGGGGCTGGCGGGTTCGAACCTGGCCCAGGCCTCCTAAACAACAACGACAACAACAACAAAATAGCCAGGCACTGTGGCAGGCGCCTGTAGTCCCAGCTACTTGGGAGGCTGAGGCAAGAGAGTCGCTTAAGCCCAAGAGTTTGAGGTTGTTGTGAGCTGTGATGCCACAGCACTCTACCCAGGGTGACATAGTGAGACACTGTCTCGAAAAAAAAATTATGTTCAACAAGGGAGACAGAAGATTTGAAAGCAATTACAATAAAGTATGATACAGTGTTTTGATAAGAGAAGCGTAGGATTCTTTGGGAGCTCAGAGTAAAAGTGTCTTATGTAGTCTAGAGGGCTCAGAAAGCGAGTTCTAAACTGAGACTTGATGGATGCAGGGTGGTTCATTAAATTAAAAAAGGAAAAAGAGTATTCCAGGAAGAGGGGACAGCAGGTAGGAAGGTCTAGAGGTGAGAAAGAGCATGACATATCAGAGCAGGACTATCCGATGTGGGAGCCACTAGCCACTTGTGGCTACTGAGCACTTAAAATGTCCCTAGTCTGAATTGGAATGTGCTATGCATGTAGTCCTTACTTAGCACACACACACACACAAACAGGAGTGCAAAATATCTCAATGACTTTACATTGACTTCATAGTGAAGTTATATTTTGGATATAATGGGTTAAATGTTATTAAAATTGATTCACCTGTTTCTTTTTTTAGGCTGTGGCTCTTAGGGACCTTTATATGGCTTGCATTATATTTCTGTGGCACGGAGCTGTGGTGGAAGAACTGAAAGAAGAGCAGCCAAGCCAGAGCCCAAGGGGACAGAAGGAAAGGTGAGGGGGCAGGGGGATGAATCAGAGGGTGGGTTGTGTAGGATATGGTAAGCTACGAGAGGGACTTTGGACTTTATCCCAAGGGCACTTGGATGCAGAGGAGTGACACAAACATGTACTCTTAGAAAGATCATTCTGGGAACAGTGTGGAGAGCAGATGAGGGGGGGACAAAAATCAACGCAGGGGTTGGGCGGCACCTGTGGCTCAGAAGAGTAGGGCACCGGCCCCATATACCAAAGGTGGTGGGTTCAAACTCAGCCCCAGCCAAAAAAAAACTGCAAAAAAAAAAAAAAAAATCAATGCAGTGGGACTAATTAGAAAGCTGGTGTACTTCTCCAGGTAAAAGACAGAGGTGTCCTGAATGGCAGTGTTTCCTCAAAATAGCTGACTTTAATGGCCAGATCCCCAAGCCCACTCCAATGGGGACCAGATCAGGGAAATGATGGTATTCTAAATATTGCCCTAGAAAAAAAGAGAAATGTAGGCAAAATAGAATGTGGTAAGTCTGGTGAAAGTCAATGTAAGAAAACAGGTAAAATTTTATTTTATTTTTTTAGCTTTGTACCTTTTAAATATGCAAGGCTTGGAAAAAGATTACTTGATACCTTCCACAAGGTACTCTCAGTATTTGCCCACCTACATGAGCCAGCACAGAGACCACCAATAATCCAGCGGGAGCCTTCCTGCCCCCACTCTCATCAGACCCACAGGTAATCAACCCAGGAACTGAAGCAGATGATACTGTTAATTACATCTCCATGTAGGGCTGAGAAGAATGACCTATGTTTCCATATACTGCTGTGTTGCTTTTGATGTTGTGTTACTGTACAACAGAAATGTGTGCGCTGAGGTTCTGCGTAGGGTACGGAAGAAAAGCCTGGTAGCCCTGCAAGTTAAGAACCGCTTCCATTCATTGTTTACGCTGGAATTTTTCTCCCCATGCAGTATAAGTAAAACTTAGTGTTTGTCACCAATAAATGGTAATACTGAAAAAAAAAAAAAAGAACTGAAGCAGATCTATAGTCCTAGAGAATCAGTGAGAGGCCTGGGGAGCCTGTGTGCCCCAAGGACACCTGTGTTGCTTTTTCCTTGTAGCCTAAGCTGAAGTAGGAGGAGAGCTTGAGCCCAAGAGTTTGAGGTTGCTGTGAGCTAGGATGCCATGGACTGTACCCAGGGCAACAGAGTGAGACGCTATCTCAGTTAAAAAGAAAAGAAAAGAAACGCTGAGTGTATTCACTGACCAAGGATGGGATGAGGCACTGACCTTTGGCTGAAGTCTGGTGCATACGAATCTTTTTGGAGGCCACAAATTGTAGCACTTTCTCCACATTATTCTTCATCTCCTGTTGGTTACTGGGAGCCAGCTGTATCCCACTCAGCTTTTCTCCTGCTGTTAGAAGAAAGAAAATGTATGAAGTTAGAGGAAAGGATGTTACCAAAGTTTCATAGCAGCCAGGCACAGAGGAAGGAAAGACTTGATGTAAATACTACAATTATACATAAATACAGTATATAAGTGAGTTAAGTCCTGGTGTTTGTAATTTAGATGTCGTAGGCTACAGTGGAAGAGGATGACTTATGAGAAGTCAGATTTGGTTATATTTTGAACACAAAGCAGACAGTACATGCGAAGGATTACATCTAGGAAAAAAAGTTAATAATTAAGGATGACTTCTGAGTGTCCTGCTTTAACACCTGGGAAAGTGGCAAAGTGATGTATTATTTAGACAAAGAAACCTGGAGGATAAAGAGACTGGTAGGAAGACCAACAACCAAAGTTCTGATTGGGACATGGGAAGTTACAGTTGCATATTAGAAATCCAAGTACAGTTAGATATTCAGATCTCGAACTTGAGGGAAAGTTCCTGGCTAGAGATGCAAATTTGGGAAGAGATTACTTAGGAGTAGAGGACATTCAAGAGCTAAGGACTAACCCTGGACCGCTCTGACGTACAGAGATCAGGGAGGACAAAACTCCAGCAAAGCAAGCTGGGGCAAAACTATCGGGACCCCATCTCTACAGAAAATTCCAAGAAGAAAAAATTAGCTGATCATGGTAATGCGTGCTCAGGTACGTGGGAGGCTGAGGCAGGAGGATCGGAGGGGCCCAGGAGTTTGATCACACCACTGTACTCCATCCTGGATAACAGAGAAGACCCTGGCTCAAAAAAATTTAAAAAGGAAGGAAGGAAAAGCCAGCAAAGCAAATAGAAGCCAATGAGGAAGGTAGAACAGAAGCCAATGCGGGCGGAAGAAAACTGGAATCTAGTCTGTAGGGTCCTGGAGACCAAGTTAAGAAAAGTCCTTAAAGGAGGAGGGCGTAACTGATTATGTCAAGTACTGCTAAGCTGAATAAAAGGAAGACCAGGGCCTCGGCACTAATTTGACAAGGTGGAGGTCACAACCTGGAGGAAAGCAGTTTTGCTGGAGTAGTGGGATCAAGAATCCGATAAGGATGGCTTGGTGCCTGTGGCTCAAGCGGCTAAGGTGCCAGCCACATACACCTAAGGTAGCGGGTTAGAATCCCCAGCCCGGGCCCGCCAAACAACAATGATGGCTGCAACCAAAAAATGGCCAGGCGTTGTGGCGGGCGCCTGTGGTCCCAGCTACTTGGGAGGCTGAGGCAGGAGACTCGCTTGAGCCCAGGAGTTGGAGGTTGCTGTGAGCGTGATGCCATGGCACTCTACCCAGGGGGATAGCTTGAGGCTCTGTCTCAAAAAAAAAGAATCCGATAAGGAGAGGTTAAAGAAAGAAGAGGAAATAAGGAGGCAAAAGCAGTGAGCAGAGACGAAATCTTGGGAGGAGTTTTTCTATGTAGCAAAGTCACAATATAAAGTTGTAGTTAAGGCTCGGCGCCTATAGCTCAACGGGCTAGGGCGCCAGCCACGTACACCTAAGGTGGCGGGTTCGAATCCCCAGCCTGGACCCGCCAAACAACAATGATGGCTGCAACCAAAAAATAGCCAGGCGTTGTGGCGGGCGCCTGTGGTCCCAGCTACTTGGGAGGCTGAGGCAGGAGACTCGCTTGAGCCCAGGAGTTGGAGGTTGCTGTGAGCTGTAATGCCATGGCACTCTGCCCAGGGGGACAGCTTGAGGCTCTGTCTCAAAAAATAAATGAATAAATAAATAAAGTTGTAGTTAAAAGCCTAGTTTGGGGAAAACTAAGAATACATATGCATAATGCTTACATATGCACAGAATATCTTCTCTGGAAAGAAATACAAGAAACTGCTGACACAGGCTGCCTGGAGAAAAAATGATGGGCAGCTGGTGGAGGGACCTGAATGGAAAAAAGGCTTTGGACTTTACATGCTTCTCTAACATCTGGATTTCCTGCCAGTGCGTGTCACCAAATAAATAAAAAAAAAAAAAATTAAACGTTTAAAATGGGCTTTGGAATTTAAGTGATCTAGCTTTGAATCTCGGCTTTGGCACTTAAGAGTCAGACGACTTTGTAAAGTTGCTCAGCCTCTTTAAACCTCATAAAATAAATAGTAGTACGTGTATTCTGCACGTATCATCAGTAAAACAAAATAGCATGCTTAGCTACTTTGCTTGCCTCAAACTAAGTATTCGACAAACTTGTTTATTTTTATAAAGCCTCTCTTTGAAGCTTGTTTCCTGAAAGTGGGGATAGTATCTGTTTCCCAAGGTGCTATTACTGACATTACAAATGAACAGTCTGATGAACTCATGAGCTGGGCCAGTGAAGTATTCACAGATGGGCTCCCTGCTGTAAACCTGGCTTCTTGCAAGCTCCACATCCCTCAAGGACGGTAAGCAAGCTCAGCTGACTAGTCTAATGATAAATGTTGGAGTCCCTCTTATGTGTGCTCGGAAAGGGATTATACAACAAAAAAGGTTATGTTGTGCCTTCTCTTAAAGAGCTCAGTCTATACAGGGGAGATAGGTAAAGAAATGATTACCATCAATACTTACCATGGGAGGAGAGAAATAATAACAGAGCTATGGACAAATGCTATGGAAATAAGGTTATGGCACCATCTAGTAAGAATGACCAGGGCTTCAAGAGGGAAAACCCTTCTGCAGAGCATTACGGGGACATCACACAGGGGCCCTTTTGCTGGT
Organism: Otolemur garnettii; assembly: GCF_000181295.1. Lineage (NCBI taxonomy): Eukaryota > Metazoa > Chordata > Mammalia > Primates > Galagidae > Otolemur > Otolemur garnettii. The sequence goes on along the minus strand of NW_003852481.1, from coordinate 3,759,440 downwards.
AACATTCTTCTTTTTACCTGGTGACTACTTTTCTGGCCAAGGGTTAGCTATCAGTTCTTCTGGCAGACCTCCGTTTAGACAGCAGTTCTTCTGGTAAGCCACCCCTGGGCCCTAAGACAGGGCTGAGCATCCTTCCTATGTGCTCCCATCTGCATTTACCCATCAGAGTGCTAAGTACATCGTGGAAATGACTTCCCTTTCCAGCCTTTCCAACTGGATTGGTAGAATCTTGAGAGCACAGACTGTGCTGTCATCAAATTCCCAAACCAAACATGGTACCTGGTACACAGTGTTTATTAAATAATAAGTGAATTAACCTTGGTCAAGTATTTTACATCTTCTCTACTTTGATGCCACCTATTCTAAAGAAGAAACAATGTGCTCTGAGGGAGAAGTGGCGGATAGAGAAGGCCATATCTGGGTCTACGCTAATATCAGAATCTGGGTGCTACTGACCAACGATCTCGATGAGATACGCCAGGATCACCCCATCCCGCAGATCCTGCCGCAGGTCCTGCACAGGCTTCACCGCCGGCCTCTTCTTCAGCTGTGCATTCACCCAGGCCACATAGGCTTGTAGCTGTTGCTGGAAAACATAGGTGGAAGTAAGGAAAAGGTTGTACATTGATCTCGTCCCCTACCCTGAACCCTCTAAGGCAGCATCAACATGATGGGGTTGGACAACCTACATCAGAGGAAGGAGGAAGAGGTTTTTTAAGGACAGAAAGAAGGGGGCGGTGCCTGTGGCTCAAAAGGGTAGGGCACTAGCCCCATATGCCAGAGGTGGCAGGTTCAAACCCAGCCCCAGCCAGAAAAAAAAAAAAAAAAAGAAAGAAATTATCACTGGGCTCAGAGCCTGTGGCTCAAGTGGCTAAGGCGCCAGCCACATATACCTAAGGTGGTGGGTTTGAATCCAGCCCAGGCCCACCAAACAACAATGACGGCTGCAACCAAAAAGTAGCCATGCGTTGTGGTGGGTGCCTGTGGTCCCAGCTACTTGGGAGGCTGAGGCAGGGGACTCGCTTGAGCCCAGGAGTTGGAGGTTGCTGTGAGCTGTGATGCCACAGCACTCTACCCAGGGGGACAGCTTGAGGCTCTGTCTAAAAAAAAAAAGGACAGAAAGAAAGAAGATTATGGACAACCGACATCAAAAGAAGGAGGAAGAGGTTTGAAGGACAGAAAGAAGGAAGACAGTATATATTATGGTCAGACACAGACCTAAAATTCTCTAGTTTTATGCTAATCTTCAGGGATAAACTAACCTCTGATTTGGTGGCATTGTAACACAGTTAAGCAGATGACTCTTGCCTTTCCTTGAGTTTTGCTCTGTCGACTAGGGATGAGGGCTAGGCCCAGAACCACAGCCACTTTTGGGGTATAATCACTGCTGCCAGTGACCCACCACACTTCTCGTGTGCCATACGCTCACTGGGCTGTGATACTCATGTGAATTGCTCCAGGGGGACCAGGAATAAGCAGTAAACCCTGCCCCGAGCTGCCTCTCCAATAGCTGCTTTCTTCAAAATGAGACTTAAGCAAAACCATCTCAGAGTCAACCCAAGATTTAGTCTCCTGAGCCCATAATCCTAGGATTGCTACAGAGTTAGTTTTAATCCATGCTTTATGTTGTCAAAGAGGATCTGGTTTCCTAAAACCTACACAAAGAGGAAAAAAGATATGGCTATGGCGAGCAGTGTTATTATAGACTGAGAGGCACTTTCATTTACTTTTAGACAAAGCTAGAACCTAATATTATCAGAAATCTGTCAGGGACCTAGGAAAGAACATATAACTCATCCCAACCCTTGGACAAACATATATTCCATTTTGTCCAACAAACAGAACTTGGACGCAGATGTTTATTCTGATTATTTGGACAGAAGATGGGCACTAACATTAAAATAGCACATAAACAATGTCAGGGTCCAGGCAGCAGCTTTGTCTGGTTTCTGTAGCAGCCCAAGACTCTGAACCTAAAAATTAAGTTCAAGGGCTAATTATATTAAATTATAATTTGGTTAAAATACGGTTGATTTCTAAGCCCCAAGTACTTCCTTAATGAAATGATGCTGGAAATTACTCACTGGCTGCTTCCGGAGAGAAAATTAAGTCTTGTCTGTTTTCTCTCTGTTGACTTACGGGAATGAATAAAATCCTTTGGAAGACAGTACTGAACAGCCTATTAGCTACAGACAAACTGCAGGAAATACAATGATCAGGAGGAGGTAGGAGCAGGAATCTATTACTTATTCAGAACTACCATGAACTCAACACCTTTTAATATTCCACAAGTTTTAATTGGTTAATTAATGTACTTGACACAGGGCCCAACCCACGATTGATACATCCTAAGTAGTCATCAACTTTATCATCATGGGCTCGGCACCTGTGGCTCAAGCGGCTAAGGTGCCAGCCACATACACCTAAGGTGGCAGGTTCGAATCCCCAGCCTGGGC
>NW_003852481.1:3747870-3756792 GCF_000181295.1 Otolemur garnettii | reverse complement strand
AAAAAAAAAAAAAAAAAAATTTTATCATCATGAAATTCAATCCCCTAAAAGCACTGAAGAGTCAGCTTTATCTCCATTTTATGGATGAGGTTCTGAAAAAATACATGACTTCTCCAATGTTCCCTACAGCTGGGACACAGGAGACCTGGGATTGAAACCCAGTAAATGTCCAAGAAGTTACCAAGGATCCAGCTCACTCCTTAGAACAAATATGGCTGCATCTTTTGCCTAAGACGGGCCAGAGGCCCATCCCCAGGACCAACTGGGCTATGTAATGCTCCAAGGCAGTGATTTTCAACCAGTGCAAAATGAGAGGATCTTAGGTGTGCCACCGAAAATGTTAAAGATCATTAATTATTTTCCAAAGAACTTCAAAGCACAGTAAGTATATTCTTTTTTTTTTTTACTCTTTTTTTTTTTTGGATCAACATAATTTAAGTGTTCCACAGAAGTTTAACTATAGGCTCAAGTGTGCAGTTAGATAAAAAGGTTGAAAACCTGCTCTAAGGTCAAAGCACTGGTGGAGGCAGACCAAGCAAAGGGCGCCTCTGGAGGGAACCACTCTGTTCTGAGTAAAAGGAGTTAAGGCCAGAAAAGGCATTAAGGTAACAGCTGGGCTCTGATTACCTGGCTTATGTATAAAACTCCTAACCAGTTTCTCTTTATCTGATATCACCCCCAACCCGCCCTCCACACATTCCTGCTAAAAACCCATCCCTGGTCTCCTATCATCCTCAAGATAAAGTCTAATCTCCTTAGCTGCCGTTACAATCTGTTACATGCTAGCCTTCACCTGTACTCCAGGTTCACCCACTATTCCCCCAAACACTCCATGCTTTTTTTTTTTTTTTTGAGACAGAGTCTCAAGCTGTCACCCTGGGTAGAGCACAGTGGCATCACAGCTCACAACATTGTCAAACTCCTGGGCGTAAGCAATTCTCTTTCCTCAGCCTCCCAAGTAGCTGGGACTACAGGCACCCACCACAACGCCCAGCTATTTCTTGATTGCAGTTGTCACTGTTGCTTAGCAGACCCGAGCCGAGTTGGAACTGGCCACCCTTGGTGTATGTGGCCGGCGCCCTGCAGACTGAGCCACGGGCCCTGCCTGAACATCCAGTGCTTTGGCTCCTCCAAACCCTGTACAGTTCCCCAAATGCACCGTGCTGTCCAGTTACTCTGTTCCCCCTACCTGCTGTCCCTTTTTACCTCTCAACCCAAGCATCACCTTTTCTGGAAAGCATTCCTTGAGCTCTTACACCCTTCAGACTCTGATCTCCTTGAAAGCATCTCTGTGATAATCATTTCAACAATAATTAGGTGCGGGTACTGTACCAAGCTATGGGGCTACAAAGAGCCCTATGCCTTCAAGAACCTTGAAGATAAAAAAAGAGGAGAAGCCTGCAGGCTTATGGAGACAAGGTCATGATGGGGTGCACAGGGTGCTGACAGAGTATTTGCCCAACCTGAAGCCCAAGTCCCTAAACGAGGGAGGGGGGGTCTCTCAAAGGAGAAAAGGACGCAAAGAGCTAAGCTCTGAAGTATGTTTTTAGTGCATAGAGAGTCACAATAGTTCAGAATTATTTGACTCAGAGTAATAGGTGCTGAACAAATATTTATTTCAATCAGTGGGTCATTTGTCATATTTTATCAGGCCAAGACCTGAGATGATTGCAAAAATTAATTATGCAGAAGCAAACAAGAACAAGTAGAGCAGTTTTCATTAGGTCAAGATAATTTCTACCAACTTGGCACCTGTAGCACAGTGGTTATGGCACCGGCCACATACACCCAGCTGGCGGGTTCAAACCCAGTCCAGGCCAGCTAAACAATGACAACTACAACAAAAAAATAGCCGGGCATTGTGGTGGGCACCGGTAGTTCCAGCTACTTGGGAGGCTGAGGCAAGAGAATTGCTTGAGCCCAAGAGTTTCAGGTTGCTGTGAGCTGTGACGCCATAGCACTCTACCGAGGGTGACCTAGACTCTGTCTTTTAAAAAAAAAAAAAGATAATTTCTACCTTAAGTAACCATAGCTTTTTCTTGGCTGTACAACAGAAGTATGTCTCTGAAGCAAAACTACTTAAAGGTTCCTAACAATACTTTCTATGCACATTAATACAAGTTTACAGTTTGGGTCTTCCAACAAGAAAAGGACTCCACAGCATAAAGAATAATAATTGCACTACTTTTCTGAACCCCTGCTCTGTGTTAAGACCTATGCTAGGTCCTTTAAACACATTTTCCCTAATGCTAATCTGCCAAAGAGATGTTATTGTATCTATTTCGCCCATTGGAAAGTAAGACATAAAATGAAGAAATAACTTGTTGAAGGAGACCCAGATGGTAAATCAGGAATATGGGAGTCGGATCTAACTCCTAAACCAACACTCTTTCCCTTCCACCACGTTATTTCCTAAATAAATACATATCTGAGGTTTAAACGACTTCTCTGAAACTCTCAGGATGCTCTGAAGCAGGCGTCCTCAACCTACAGCCCGTGGGCCACAGGCAGCCCGCCTAGGACATTTATCCAGCCCGCAGGGTGTTGTTTTTGCAGCCACTGCCTGTCCTGCTTAGCATCCGACTTGCCCGGCGGCCCACAGTCCGGCCCTCCAATGGTCTGAGGGACAGTGAACTGGCCCCCTGTTTAAAAAGTCTGAGGACCCCTGCAGAGTCTAAACCACCCCCTTCACTATACTCCATTCCTGAGTCTCTTGTGTGATAAGCTCTACTAAGTGGCTGTCTACCACTCAAAGTGGCTCCCACATCGCAGCAGCGCCATCACCTGGAGGCCTGTTAGAAATGCAGACACCCAGGCTCCTCTCCAGCCTAAGGAATCAGATCCACATTGAACAAGATCCTCTGGTGACTCACATGCACAGTAACGTTTGAGAAACACTGATCCAGACCACTGTTCCCATAGCGGCTGTACATCAAAGTCACAAGTGAAGCATTTCAAAAACAGAGCTCACCCGAAATCCACCCAATTCTCTCCAGAGGGTAAAAATTTGGTAAGCTTTATTTCCCCAGCTTCCTCGTATGAGTCTTACATTATAAGCTAAATTTTATAGCTAAATATTCCACTTTCCTTGACCAAGGGGTTCATAGCCCTGACTACACATCAGAATCACCTGGAAAGCTTTTATGAAATACTAATATCTGAAGCCCATCATATATCAGTCAGAATTTCTTTTCTTTCTTTCTTTTCTTTTTTTTTTTCTGAGACAGTCTCACTATGTCGCCCTGGGTAGAGTACTGTGATGTCACAGCTCACAGCAACCTCAAACTCTTGGGCTTAAGTGATTCTCTTGCCTCAGCTTCCCAAGTAGCTGGGACTACAGGCACCCACCACAACACCCGGCTATTTTTGGCTGTAGTTGTCGTTGTTTGGCAGGCCCAGGCCGGGTTCGAACCTGCCTGCTCTGGTGTATGTGGTTGGCACACTAGCCACTGAGCTACAGGCACCGGGCCTCAGTCAGAATTTCTAAGAGTAGGAAGCAGCTCTATCAATACTCCTCAATTCCTCCCAGATATGTGCAGAGACGTGAGCCAAGGTTAACCACTCCTTACATATACAACTGTCATGAGTATTACTGCTTTTCTGGTCAAACTAACTCTCTATGAACTCATGACGCCTAAAACCTAATACGGTAAGTTTTCTGGAAGTAAAGGAGATGGACAGCTTCTACATTCAAAAGACCGTGTTTCTGTCTTTTTTCTTTCCTTCTTTCTTTTCTTTGGTGACCAGATCACACTGTTAATTCATATGAAAGGGTCGTCCAAAACCCCAAGTATTATTTTCTAATTGACAAATCTTTCATTTTAAAATAACTTGAGGCTTACAAGAAAAGGTAGCACAAATGGTACAAAGAGTCTCCCTACACCAATCACCCATCTTACCTAACCACAGTACACGGTTTGATCCTCGATCAAAACAGGAAGTTAACACTGACATAATACCATCAACTAACCCAGAGATCACGCTCAAATTTCACCAACTGTTCCACCAACGCCCTTTATCTGGTCCGGGATCCAATCTAAGGTCTCACACTGCAGTGCGTGGCCACGTTTCTTTAGCCTCCGACAATCTGGGACGGTGGCTCGGCCTTTGTCTCTCACGACCTTGACAATTTTGAAGAGTACTAGCCGGTTATTTTGTACAGTGGCCCTCGATGTGGGTTTCTCTGAAGTTTCCTCCTAATTAAATTCAGGTTATGGATTTTTGGCAAGAATATCAAAGAAGTCATACTGTGCTTTTCCTGGTGAATCACAGCGAAAGGCACGTGATGCCAAAACGTCTCGCTACTGAAGTTCACTTTGATCCCTTGGTTAAGGCAGCGTCTGCCAGGTTTCTCTGTTGTAAAGTTGCTATTTTTCCTTTAATTAGTGAGTATCCTGTGGGAAGATGCTCTGAGGATGTGAAAATATCTTCATCATCACTTTTCCCATCCGTTGAATTTTTCTTTCCTGCAACAACTACTATTACGGTGGTTCCCAAACGATGATTTTCTAATTCTGTCATTCCTTTGCTTATTAATTGGAATTCTTACGGTGAGAGAGAGTTCTCTCTTTCCTCCCACTTAGTAATTTGTGTCAGGATGGACTCATAAATATTTATCTTATTCTTATTCATTACTTCTATTAGTCCCTTTCTATCCATTACTACCATCATTTATTTTGCTGTTCAGATTGTTCCAGAGTTGCCCATTGAGACGCCTTCGTGATGGCTCCTGTATCATTATCACACGCCTAGGTCATTTCTTTAAATTATGACTTTTAAAAAACACATAAGATTTTTTTTGATTGTGATAAAAAACACATAACATAAAATTTACCATCTTAAATTTCAAGTGCACAAAGAGACTTGAACAGAAACTTTGATGAAGACAGGCGCGTGGCCTACAAACACATGAAAAAATGCTCATCCTTAATCATCAGAGAAATGCAAATCAAAACCACTTTGAGATATCATCTAACTCTAGTAAGATTAGCCCACATCACAAAATCCCAAAACTACAGATGTTGGCGTGGATGCAGAGAGAAGGGAACGCTTCTACACTGCTGGTGAGAATGCAAGCTAACACGACATTTTTGGAAAGAACTAAAAGTAGACCTACTGTTCAATCCTGCAATTCCTCTACTAGGCATATACCCAGATGATCAAAAATTGTTTTACAACAAAGACATCTGCACCAGAATGTTTATTGCAGTGCAATCCATAATAGCCAAGACATGGAAACAGCCCAAGTGCCCATCAACCCATGAATGGATTAACAAATTGTGATATATGTACACCATGGAATACTATGCAGCCATAAAACAGATGGAGACTTCACATCTTTTTTGTTTACCTGGATGGAGTTAGAACATCTTCTTCTTAGTAAAGTATCTCAATAATGGGGAAAAAAGCATCCAATGTACTCAATACTACTATGAAATCAATATATAATCACCTACACACTCATATGAATGGCAAAACATAACTACAGTCCAGAAAGTAAAAGGGAAGAGAAGAGAGAGGGGAGGGGAGGGGGGATATGGGAGGAGGGAGGGTATTTGCGGGGACCTCACCTAATATGCATGATGCAATGATACATTTCAAAACTATTAAGAAATAAGTATAATTGTGATGGATGTGTTACTTAGTTCAATGTAAGCATTTCACATTGTATATCGAAGCAGTATCCTGAACCCCATAAATGCATCCATGTACAAAGTTATGATTTAATAAAACATAATTTTAAAAGTAAATAAATAAACTTCAAGTGCACAGTTTGGTGGTGTTAAGTATATCACACTGTTGTGAAACACATCTGCAGACCTTTTCATCTTGCAGGCTGAAATTCTAACTTGAAACTCTGTCCTCGTTAAACAGGTCCAAACTTCCCCCTCCTCCCATCCCCTGGCAACCACCAGTCCACTCTCTGTCTCCACCATTTGACTAGTTCAGGTACCTCATGGAAGTGGAATCACACGGTATTTGTCTTTTGGTGGTGGGCTTATTCCACTCAGCACCAGGTCCTTACGGTTCATCCATGTTGGAGCAGGTGATAAGATGTCCTTACTTTTTATAGCTAAATAATATTCCATTATATGTATATGCCACATTTTCTTTATCCATTTACTTATCTTTTTCTTTTTTTGAGACAGAGTCTCAAGCTGTTGCCCTGGGTCGTGCTGGGGCGTCATCACAGCTCACAGCAACCTCCAACGCTTGAGCTCAAGTGATCTTCTTGCCTCAGTTTTTGTATATTTTTTTTATTTTTTTTTTGTTTGTTTGTTTGTTTGGGTTTTTTTTGAGACAGAGCCTCAAGCTATCCCCCTGGGTAGAGTGCCGTGGCATTACAGCTCACAGCAACCTCCAACTCCCGGGCTCAAGTGAGTCTCCTGCCTCAGCCTCCCAAGTAGCTGGGACCACAGGCGCCCGCCACAACGCCCGGCTATTTTTTTGGGTTGCAGCCATTATTGTTTGGCGGGTTCGGGCTGGATTTGAACCCGCCACCTTAGGTGTATGGGGCTGGCGCCTTAGCCGCTTGAGCCACAGGCACTGAGCCAGTTTTTGTATATTTAGTAGAGATGGGGGTCTCGCTCTTCCTCAGGCAGGTCTCAAACTCACAAGCTCAAGCAATCCACCCTAGCATCCCAGGGTGCGAGGATTACAGGCATGAGCCGCCTGCCTGCCTTTATCCATTCATTATCAATGGCCATTGTGAACAACACAGCTACATGAGTGTGAAAGCACCTCTTCAAGATCCTGATTTCAATTCTTTTAGATATATTCCCAGAAGTGGGACTGCTGAATCATACAGCCCTATCATTTCTTGAGTATTTCCCCACATTCTGGCATAAAAGTTTCCTAACTCCCTAGCTTGTACTTTCCCTGTTGAAGCTCTGGAATCAACTATTTTTCTTTTTTTCTTTAAACAAAAGTTTATTCTTCTGCTTTTTGTTTGTTTGAGACACAATCTCACTGAATCACCCTAGGTAGAGTCCATGGTGTCATACCTCACAGCAACCTCAAACTCCTGGGCTCAAACAATCCTCTTGCCTTAGCCTCCTGAGTAGCTGGGACTACAAGCACCCACCACCACACCCAGCTTAATTTTTCTATGTTTTTGGTAGAGACAGGGTCTCGCTCATGCTCAGACTGGTCTCGAACTCCTGAGCTCAAGCAACCTACCCATTTCAACCTCCAGACTGCTAGGATTACAGGCATGAGCCAGCATACCCAGCCCAAAGGTTTATTCTTAAACATACAAGAGTCTCCAAGACAACACTTCATTGTGGCTACAGGTAGCAAAAGATGGAATCAAGTCAAGGGTCACCATTCCCTGAGGTTCAAGAACAGTTTATTTTTTGCCAGATTTCTTAACTCGGCCTACGGCCAGGGACCACTCCCTACAGCCTTCACTTTTATCCCCTGGAGTTTCTTCTGCTCCTCTTTTCATTTCTGTTTGAAAGCTCAATCCTTCCTTTGCTGGACAGGGCACCTGCCGCCCTTTCCCCATTCCCCTCTGGAATCAGCTAAATCTTTCTTCTTTTTCTTGCCTACATCCTTTTCTTTTTTTTGAGACAGAGTCTCACTCTGTCACCCTTGTGCATGGCGTCATAGCTCACAGCAACCTCAAACTCTTGGACTCAAGTGATCCTCTTGCCTCAGCCTCCCAGGTAGCTGGGACTACAAGTGCCCACCACAACGCCTGGCCATTTTTTAGAGATGGATTCTTGCTCAGGCTGGTCTTAAACTTGTGAGCTCAGGCAATGCACCTGAGTTGGCCTCCCAGAGTGCTGGGATTACAGGTGTGAACCAGGGCACTTGGCTCCATTTTAATTTCAAACAAAAATAATTTATTTTAATTAAACAACTTTCTTTTTCCTATCTGAAGCAAACTCTCACTGTGTCACCCTGAGTAGAGTGCCATGGCATCATAGCTCATAACAACCTCAAACTCTTGGGCTCAAGAGATCTTCTTGTGTCAGCCCCCCATGCAGCTGGACTACAGGTGCCTGCTACAATACTTGGCTAATTTTTTTCTTTTTTTTTTTTAGTAGAGAGGCTCTTGCTCAGGCTGGTCTTGAACTTCTGAGCTTAAGCAATCCATCTGCCTCAGCCTGCCACGGCACCCAGCCAACAATTTCTTTTTTTCTCTTTTTTTTTTTTTGAGACAGAGTCTCACTATGTCACCCTTGGTCGAGTGCTATGACATCACAGTCCACAGCAACCTCAAACTCTTGAGCTTAAGCAATTCTCTTGCCTCAGCCTCCCGAGTAGCTAGGACTATAGGTACCTGCCACAATGCCCAGCTAGTTTTTTGTTTTAAGTTGTCGTTGTTTGGCAGGCCCAGGCCAGGTTCAAACCCACCAGCCCTAGTATATAAGGCCGGCACCCTAGCCTCTGAGCTACAGGCTTCGAGCCACCAAACTTGGTTTAAAAAAACAAAAACAGGGCGGCGCCTGTGGCTCAAAGGAGTAGGACGCCAGCCCCATATGCCGGAGGTGGCAGGTTCAAACCCAGCCCCAGCCAAAAACTGCAAAAAACAAACAAACAAAAAAATTGAGTGTGGTGGCAGGCACCTGTAGTCTCAGCTACTCGGGAGGCTGTGGCAGGAGGACTGCATGAGCCCAGGAGTTAGAAGGCTGCAGGGAGCTATGATAATGGCACTGCATTCCAACCTGGATGACAGAACAAGACTCTGTCTCAAAAATAAGTAAACAAATAAATAGAAATAATTTTAAAAGGCAAACCGGTCAGCTACATTAGAGATGAGATGCAGTAAAGAGCTTATGCAGCCATATGAGAAATAGTTTTTGCCACTTTGTTATTACACAGGTTGTTGTTTCCTTCTGTTAAAGCTTGGAGTATTGGCTCAGCGCCTGTAGCTCAAGTGGCTAAGGCACCAGCCACATATACCAGAGCTGGCAG
>NW_003852481.1:3742022-3747449 GCF_000181295.1 Otolemur garnettii | reverse complement strand
CATCACAGCTCACAGCAATCTCCAACTCCTGGGCTCAAGTGAGTCTCCTGCTTCAGCCTCCCAAGTAGCTGGGACCACAGGTGCCTGCCACAATGCCCGGCTATTTTTTGGTTGCAGCTGTCATTGTTGTTTGGCGGCCTGGGCTGGATTTGAACCCTCCACCTTAGGTATATGTGGCTGGCGCCTTAGCCACTTGAGCCACAGACTCCGAGCCTAAACCATCTCTCTATGCTACTGTGTTTCAGCGTTTAAGAAATGGTATTTTAGTCACAATGTTGTTTTTTGATAAAATTTAGAATTGCAGTGCGAATTCTAAGATTTGAAATAATCTGATCAGTGAAGCCGACTTGGTCCCAGTACATTCTTCAAGTCCTAATTAAAAATAAAATGATGAAATAGTTGAAAAACTGTGTGGTGTGAATACAACCCTGTACACAATCAGAGCATCAGGCAGGTTTTAGTCCCATCTGTCTCTTCAGTGGTCCATAATGTAAACCTCACTGTCTGTGTCTAACTACATAAAACTACATTTTGTTCAAAGGTATTATAGCTGCTTGTTACGTAAAGTAGCTGATGAACGGCCAGACTTTGTTTTGAAATGTAATATTTTACTTGCTGAGAAAGTGACTTTTTTTTTTTTTTTTTTTGAGACAGAGTCTCACTCGGTTGCCCTTGGTCGAGTTGCCCTCACAGCAACCTCAAACTCTTGGGCTTAAGTGATTCTCCTGCCTCAGCCTCCCAAGTGGCTGGGACTATAGGTGCCTGCCACAAAACCCAGCTATTTTTGTTGCAGTTGCCACTGCTCTTTTAACTGGCCAGGGCCAGTTTGAATCTGCCACCCTCTGTATACGAGGCCAGTGCCCTACCCACTGAGCCACAGGAGCCACCCTGAGAATGTGATTTTTAATTAGGAATTTTAATTCTAGAAATCAAATTCTGTGCTGTACTGACATATTACAATCATGAAATGTCCCCCAAATCTTTTATTCTAAGTGGCTAACCACTTGTAAACAAGTAAGGAATCAACAAACATGATTTCATCATGCAACTTATCTAAATTCATTCAGGATAGAGGTATTAAGAATATTAGTAATATGCATATGTTACTTGGTTCATACACCAATTGTCTCAGTTAAAGTGTTTCATGTAGAAGGACTTTGTCCTTTTTGATGGACAATTTCATGTATCTTGAACTCAAAAGAATACCTCGGACTTCCTCCACTACATTCCTGAACAGCAGACATGCACAATGTTCACCATTTACCAGACACATTTCTCCTTCTGTTATATTACACTTACTCAAGCTTGTCGGTGATTAATAGAATGGGTGTCAGAGGCTGGATTATTCTGACCAATGAAAACAGTTGACTCAAGGGAGTACAATCTCCTGCCAAGTAATAGAACAAGCTATTTCTTTTTTTAATTATTATTATTATTTTTAGAGACAGAGTCTCACTTTGTCACCCTCAGTAGAATGCTGTGGCATCACAGCTCCCAGCAACCTCCAGCTCTTGGACTTAGGTGATTCTCTTGCTTCAGCCTCCCAAGTAGCTGGGACTATAGGCATCCATCGTAACACCTGGCTATTTTTTGTTGCAGCGTGGCGGGGACCGGGCTCAAACCTGCCACCCTTGGTATATGGGACCAGCGCCTCAATCACTGAGCCACAGGTGCCACGCCAGAACAAGCTATTTCTTAAAAGAACTCTGGCTCCTTTTATTGTAGAACAGTTTTTAGAATCCAAGATTTGGGTAAAAGGTATGCTCATTGCTACTAGGGTAACATTCTAGGCCTTCTCAGTACATAAGGTAGGAAACATATGTATGTTTACACACATACACACATATCTGTATCTACTTATCTTCATAGCCAGATATATATGTATAATGAGAGAGAGAGTGTGTGTGTGTGTGTGTGTGTATATATATATATATATATGGCCTGACAATTAAGTTTGCAAACTTGCCACAGTGTATATAGCAGCACCATACAAACAACTCAGTAAGGGTTCAAATTCTTGGTATATCAGGGTCTCACATTTCTGTTTGTGTTGACATCTGGCAGTGTCTTGCAGACTGACATTCATTATTGTTGTCATGTGTTTTGGGGTATCACCAAGAGAATGTTAGACCTTGAATTAGAGCAATGAAACATTAAATTACTCATTAAACTTGGCAAGAGTGGAAGTGATATCAGGGACATCACTATTAGGCCAAGTTTATGGGGATAATGCCATGAAAAAAAGGCAGTGAACAAATGGACTCAACATTTTTCTGAAGGGAGAAAAAATGCCACTGATGAAGAAGAGAGGTCAGGGTGTCTAGTAATGAGCAGAACTGACAAAAACATTGCAAAAATTCATCAAATTGGGCATCAAAATCATCAGCTGACTGTAAGAAGCACAGCAGACCAAGTGAACATCAAAAGAGAAACAGGAAAATTTAACTGAAAATTTGGGGCAACAACTCACTGGTCTTGCATCACTACGATGCACCAGCTCACACGGCACTGTCGGTGAGTGAGTTTTTAGCCAATAAACCAATAACTGTATTAGAATATCCTCCCTACTCACCTGATCTGGCCCCCAAAGACTTTTTTCTTTACTCAAAGAAAAGGAAATATTGAAAGGAAGATATTTTGATGACCTTTAGGACATTGAGATTAATATGACAACCGCTGTGATGGCCACTCCAAGAAAAGAATTCTAAAATTGCTTTGAAGGGTGGACCAGGCACTGGGGTGGGTGCATAGTTCCCAAGCAGAACCCTGTGGCTTCCAAGGTGACTGCAGTGACGCTCAGTAATGAAACATGTAGTACTTTTCTAGGACGAGTTTGTGAACTCGCCAGACCTCGGATATATATTTATGTAACTTATACCATAATTATACGGATATCTCCCCCAACCCAACACCACAGGGCTCATCCTTTCCTTTTCCTTGTCTTTATTTCGAACTCCCTTCTCCCGAGAAATCTCTCGCTCTCCATAACGGATTTACTTATTTATTCAGTCCCAGAAATACACATAAAATAGTGCCAGACTTGCTAACTCGTACCTTGAGAAAAACAAATTTACTAACCACAACAGAATATTTGTATACAGTCATCCTTCAGTATCCACAGACGACTGGTTCCAGGACTTCCCCCAGATACCAAAAGATGAGGACGCTCAAGTCCCTAATATAAAACTGTACAGTATTTGCAAGTAATCACACACATCCTCCCGTATATTATCTCTAGATTACTCATAACACCTAACACGATGTCATGTTGTGTAAATAGCTGTTACGCTGTATTGCTTAGGGAATAACAACAAAGGAAAAAATACTCCATACGTGTTCGGTACCATCAGAAATTTTATCCCAAGTATCTTCGATTTGCAACTGGTGGAATTTATGAACACAGAGGGCCAACCCAAACACTGCTTTCACGGGAATGTAGGTTAGTTCTTTCCTTTGCCACCCGCTTCAACACAGTTAACGTTATTTATTTGTAATACCATTAGGTTCATTTGTTACTGTTTTTAGTCCATTTCCCCTAATCCCCATATTTTGGTTGATTTTGAATTTTTTTATTGGGGGGGGTAGATGAAACATTAACAGGATTCTAAAAGCCAGAGCTATATAAAACATATTTACTAAAGTATTTGACTGTACACAAAACCGTGCAATACAATGATTACTTCCACATCATTCTTTCCACCCACGTACCTCCCCCTTAATTAGCCAAGCTCATTAGTTTCTGGTTTATATAGGGGGGGAAAACAGATATATATATATATATATATTTTTTTTTTTTTTTGAGACAGTCTCACTTTATCACCCTTGGTACAATGCTATAGTGTCTTTGCTCACAGCAACCTCAAATTCCTGAGCTTAAGTGATTCTCCTGCCTCAGCCTCTCAAGTAGCTGGGACTACAGGCATCCACCACAATGCCCGGCTATTTTTTGTTGCAGTTATTGTTTAGCTGGCCTGGGCTGCATTCGAACCCACCGGCCACCCGGCTATTTTTTGCTGCAGTTGTCCTTGTTTAGCTGGCCTGGGCTGCAATCGAACCCACTAGCCACCCAGCTATTTTTTGTTGCAGTTGTCATTGTGTTTAGCTGGCTGGGCTGCATTCGAACCCACCAGCCACCCGGCTATTTTTTGTTACGGTTGTCGTTGTTTAGCTGGCCTGCACTGGGTTCGAACCCGCCAGCCTCAGTGTATGTGGGTACCGAGGCTACAGGCACCAAGCCAATTTTCTAATTTCTTTTGTGCGTGTGTGAATAACAGTACTATTATTTTGCACGTTCCTTTTTTCGCTTAATATTTACTTGATATATTCTGACAATTACCCCATACTGGTTTATAGAGATCTTCCTTCTTCATATTATAGCCATACAGTCCTCTGCAATGTAAATAAACCACAGTTTATTCAACCACTCTCCTATGGACGGACATTTAGATTATTTCCAGTATTTTGTAATTACAAACCATGGTGCAACAAGGAACACCACACATATAGCTTCTCCATATATATTTTTATGTTGATGAAGGTCTACCTTCAAGGCAGATTCCCAAAAGTGAGATATCGGGGTCAAAAGGCAATTAAATGGCTAAGCACCTGTAGCTCAAGCGGCTAAGGCACCAGCCACATAACACCAGAGCTGGCGGGTTCGAATCCAGCTTGGGCCTGCCAAACAGCAATGACAACTACAACCAAAAACTACCCGGGCATTGTGGCGGGCGCCTGTAGCTACTGGGGAAGCTGAGGCAAGAGAATCGCCTAAGCCCAAGAGTTTGAGGTTGCTGTGAGCTGTGATGCCACAGCACTCTACCAAGGGCAACAGAATAAGGCTCTGTCCCAAAAAGAAAAAAAAAAAAAGGCAATTAAGTATGCAGTTTATTAGATGTTGCCAAATGTATTATAACCCCTTGCATTCCCCAAAAGAACTCACTAGTGAGTGCCTGTTTTCCATTGTCTAACAGTATGTTGTCATACTTTTTAAATTTTTGCCAATGTGATGGTGAGAAATCATACTTAGTGTTGTTTTAATTTTCACTATAAAGAGTTTGAACCTCTTTTCGTAGGCTTAAGCACCTGTCTTATATATTTTTTTATATCTACATGATTTATTTGTTCATGTCTTTTTCCCATTTTTCTATCAAAGTTTTGGGTCTGCTGTCCCTACATTTTTAAGAATCCTTTATAGATTAAGAGGCTCAGCATCTGTGGCTCAAGTGGCTGAGGTGCCAGCCACATACACCTGAGTTGGTGGGTTCGAATCCAGCCTGGGCCCGCCAAACAATGACAGCTGCAACCAAAAAATAGCTGAGTGTTGTGGCAGGTGCCTGTAGTCCCAGCTACTAGGGAGGCAGAGGCAGGAGAATCACTTGAGCCCAGGAGTTGGAAGTTGCTGTGAGCTGTGATGCCATGGCAGTCTAC
>NW_003852481.1:3733425-3741098 GCF_000181295.1 Otolemur garnettii | reverse complement strand
CTCAGCCTCCCAAGTAGCTGGGACTACAGGGGCCTGCCACAACACCCAGCTATTTTTGTTGTTGTTGTTGTCATTGTTTGGCAGGTCCGGGCTGGATTCGAACCCGCCAGCTCTGGTGTGTGTGACAGGCACCTTAGCTGCTTGAGCTACAGGCGCCGAGCCTCACTTTCTAGTTTTTTATGGTTCCATTTTTTACATTTAGATCCTCGATCCACGTGAAGTTTATTCCCGTGAATGATGTGATCCAATGTATCTTTTTCTAAAAGGCTAACCTGTTCTAGCACCACTTAGTGAAAAGTCCTTCCTTCCCTCAGTGATGTGAGATGTCACTTCTATCACACAGTACATTTCCATAAGTTCTTGGGTCTATTTCTGAGCTTTCTATTCTACATCACCCATTTGTCTATTCATGCACCAGAACCACAGTGTCTCCCTTATAGAGACTACGTAGTGTATCCTAATGTCTGGTAGGGCTAGTCCCCTCTCTTTCCCCCCCAAATTTTATTTTCTTAGTGTTTTCTTCTTCTTTTCTTTTTCTTCTTTTTTTTTTTTTTTAATAGAGACATGGTCTCACTCTTGCTCAGGTTGGTCGTGAACTCTTTAGCTCAAGGGATCCTCTCACCTTGGCCTCCCAAAGTGCTAGGATGACAGGAGTGAGTCACTGCACCCAGCCCACTTAGTGTTTTCTTGACTATTCTGGGTATTTATTTCTATGCTATGAATTTTAACATCAATATGTCTAACTTCCTAAAAAAGACGGTTGCAATTTTTACTGAGATTATATTGAACTTATAAATGAACTACAGGAGGACTGACATCTTTATGATGCTGACTCATCCTACTCCAGAACAGAAGGGTATTTCCCCATTTGCTCAAGTGTGTCTTCCAGGAAAATTTGTAAGATTTCCTGCTGTAGGTTTCATGTGCCTCCTACTAAGTACATTTCTAAGTACTTCCCATCTTCTGCTTTACAAATGAGGTTTTCAGGAGCATCATGTTCCCTAACTCGTTATTGTTTGCGTATATGAAAGCTGCGAATTTCAGTATGTTGACTTTTCTCATGTTACGTCACCTTTTATTGTTAAGTTTTATCACTGCTTCTCTGTGGTTTCCAGAATTAATATTAGATCATCTAGAAGAAGAGGCAGTTTTCCTTCTTGACTAAGCTCTGAGCTCCTAATCAATTTCTTTGGTCTAATTGAATTTGACCAATCCAACCTACATTTGACCAATGGACCTACATTTTTAAGAATTCTTTATATAATAGGTCTGGTTTGATGTTTTGTTTGTTTGTTTTGTTTTTTGAGATAGTCTGACTCTGTCGCCCTGGGTAGAGTGCCATGGCGTCATAGCTCACAGTAACCTCCAACTCTTGGGCTCAAGCAATCCTCTCTAGCCTTAGTTTTTCTACTTTTATTTATTTATTTTCATTTTTAAACAGTCTCTTACTCTGTTGCCCTGGGTAGAGTGGCATGGCATCATAGCTCACAGCAACCTTCAACTCTTGCGTTCAAGTGATTCTCTTGCCTCAGACTCTCAAGTAGCTGGGATTACGGGTGCCCACCACAATAGCAGGCTATTTTTTTTTTTTTTAGGTGACAGGGTCTTGCTCTTGCTCAGGCTGGTCTCGAACCCGTAAGCTGATTGCTCGGATTACAGGCAGAAGCCACAGCTGGTTCAACATTGAGTAACAGTGGAAATATTAGGCATCCTTCATTTCTAGATTTAGAGAAAACACTTATAGTATTACCCAACTTATTAAGGTACTGATTTTAGTACTACGGTATAAATGTATTTTTTTTATGTTAAGAGAGTATCTATAAAAAAAAAAAAAAAGAAAGAAAGAAAGTATCTATCAAGTACTATTTTCCTGAGTATTTTCATGAGGGATGGATGTTGAATTATTTTTTCTTTCTTCCTAACCACTGCACCACCAGGGAAGATATTGTATTTTGACAAAAGTTGTTTCAGCATATATAGAGATAATTCTATGAGCATTTTCCCTGAGACCTATTGATATGACTTGTGACACTGACACGTTTCCTAGTAGTGAACCTACCTTGCATCCTTGGAATACAACCCACATAATCATAGTGAGTTATGTTTTTAATGTGGTGTTGGATTCCATTCACTAATAAAATATTTATTACTGCTATATTAATGCAGTATATTTGGTACTTTTTCATAGATATATCATGAGTCATATTAGTCTACAATTTTCTTTTTTGCACCATATGGGTTTTTTTTGTTTGTTTTTTGTTTTTTGGTTTTTTTTTTTAAAGACAGTCTCACTTTGTCACCCTTGGTAGAGTGCCATAGTGTCATAGCTCACAGCAACCTCAAACTCTTGGGCTCAAGTGATCCTCTTGCCTCAGCCTCCCAAGGAGCTGGGACTAGAGGCACCCGCCACAATGCCCAGCTGAGTTTTTTCTAGAGACGGGGTCTCTCACTATTGCTTAGGCTGGTCTCAAACTCCTGAGCTCAGGCAATCTACCCGCCTCAACCTCCCAGAGTGCTAGGATTATAGGTGTGACCCACCGTGCCTGGTACCATATAGTGTTTAGATATAAATATTATACTTGCTTCATAAAAATACTTGAGACAGTTCCCTTCACTTTCAGTGTTCTGAAACAGTTTATAAAAAACATTGGGACTATTTGATATCTGAAGGTTTGATAGAATTCCCCTATGGTATAATCTGATATTTTTTTTATTATTTTATTTCTTTTTTTTTTTTCTTGAGACACAATCTCATTCTATCATCCCGGATAGAGTAGCGAGGCATCAGCATAGTTCACAGCAACCTCAAACTCCTGGGTTCAAATGATCCTCTTGCTTCAGCCTCCCAAGTAGCTGGGACTACAGGCGCCTGCCAGGACACCTGGCTAGTTTTTTCTAAGGGCTTGGTACATTTCTTGGGGAATAAATACTTAACAAAGTTCTCTATTTCTTATACAGAAATTATGCTGTTTAAACTTTCTATCTGTAGCAATTTTGGTAATCGATACTTCCGTAGGAAGTTTTCTATTTCATCAAAATTATAAATGTATTTGCATAAAGACTTACGAAGCCTCTTGTAATAATCTTTTTCTTTTTCAATGGCTACTTTTGCTTTGTTATTTCTTATATTGTACACATGTGCTTTCTCCTTTTTCTTTTTATTTATGTTAGCTAGTGCTTTTTCTGTTTTAGTAATTTTTCCAAAAAACCTTCAAAACAAAAATGGTTTCAAGAATTATCACTGTTCCAGTTTAAGCCCCTCTAAAACTGTGACACTTAGAATCAAACACAGTACCGTGGGTGTCAAATGAGCTTCCTCATTCGAGACACTTCATGTTGTTTTCTTCTGTATTTTTTGTTGTTGCTTCACACTGTTGACTCGCACAAAGCTGTCAACCAAAATCCCTAAGTGATTTTTAACACATTCTGCTCTTAAAGCACATGCCTTCTAGGGAGATGCCTATGGCTCAGTGAGTGGGCCGCTGGCCCCCAATACTGAGGGTGGTGGGTTCAAACCCGGCCCCAGCCAAAACTACAATTTAAAAAAAGGACATGCCTTCTATCTTTGTGGTTATAAAGCTGGTTTTCCTGATCCACATTTGCATTTAATAAACTTCATCTCGTTAGAGTTCATCTCACAAGACCCTATGTTCCATGCATTCATTCATTCAAATCAACATTTCCTGAGTCCTTACTATCTGCTGAGCATAGAGCCAAGAGCTTGCAGGCACATCAACGACTGATACAAAGTGAGCACAAAGCAGAAATATAAAAAAAAAAAAAAAAAGTTATCTATACAGAGAAGGAGAATCAGGCAGGAATGCTGTGGGAAGCAGGGCAGAGTCCAGATGGGAGGGGATAAGTGGCTGGGTTTTTAGGGATGTCTGCCAGTTGGACAGGGGACAAGGTCAAAGGTGCTGGAAGGAGGAAGGGCTGTGAGGCATTTGACATCCTGGAGGAACAGCCAGCTGATGAGTTAGCGCGTGGACAGAGCTGAGTGGCAGGTCAGCCCAAGACCCCTGGCCCTTAGCCTAAGGCTTAAAGACCTTCAACAAGAAAGCATGGAGTCTTGAAACGGGACAGTGAAACTGCTAATCCCTCATCTTACAAGGCTCACTCTGGACACGGTAGAATGTGGGATAGAAAGAGCAGCGTGCAGATCTGGGGACGCCAATGGGGAGACCAGAAAGTGAGTCAAGTGAGGGAAGAGGAGAGCCTCGAGGGAAGCAGCACCAGTTAGAAACGGGCAAATTCAGGGCAGACGGTGGAGGGAAAAACAAACAAAAAGAAAAGGAAAATCCCAGAAAGAAGTCAGAGGTAGCCAACAAGATGGACGCAGTGACAAAACAGAGGTCCAGAAACATGCCTGATGACCCGCTAGCGATGCTGTACCTGGGATGGAAACCAGGTGAGGAGCGAGTATTGGGGGAAAGTCAACAGCTCCGTTTTGAGCAGGAGTCTGCGCTAGTTTTCAAGCATCAGGACAGGGATGGTCTACAGCCAGTTACAAAACACAGGTCTAGAGCATAAGAGATGGGGGTGGCGTGGGAGATCCAGGTTGGGGAGTACCTCCGTGTAAGTTCGTAAACAAGATAATAACTACTGCACACGTCCTACATGCCTGGTACTGTACTAAACATTCGACCACGTATCTTCCTATAAATGCATGTTTTTCTCTCAGCACTGATCCTGTAAAGAACTATTGTTCCCATTTTACAGATGTGGAAACTAAGGTTGAAGAGTAAAAACATGCCCAGAATAATAGGACTGTAAATGGCAGATCATCTGAACTCAGTACACACTCCACATCCTGGGCTCTACAACATTCCAATAG
Source organism: Otolemur garnettii (assembly GCF_000181295.1). Taxonomy (NCBI): domain Eukaryota; kingdom Metazoa; phylum Chordata; class Mammalia; order Primates; family Galagidae; genus Otolemur; species Otolemur garnettii. The sequence continues at coordinate 3,736,264 of NW_003852481.1, read as the reverse complement.
TAAGGTGATGTGTAAGAAATCGTTTGGCAGGAGAGGGAGGGGCGCGTAAGGCAAAGAAGAGAACTCAAATGTCAGCCATTGAAGGAGGCTTCCTATTTGCAGATCTCCTTTAATCCTCACACTAAACCATTAAAATCAGTATTTTTTTGTTTTGTTTTGTTTTGTTTTGTTGCAGTTTTTGACCGGGCTGGGTTTGAACCTGCCACCTTCGGCATATGAGGCCGGTGCCCTACTCCTCTGAGCTACAGGAGCCACCCCATTAAAATCAGTATTATGAGCCCCATTTTTCATATGGGAAAACTTGCTATCCAAGGTTATAGCATTGATAAGTGGTCAAAACGGAACTGGAACCCATGAATATTTCTACTGTACCAAAGAAAGTATAAAACAAGAATTAAGACGCAGAACAAGAATTGGGAGTTATCAACAATAAAATGACAAGTGGCTTGGGGCCCGATGCACAGTAGTTACAGTGCCAACCACAGACACCAAGGCTTGTGGGTTCGAACCTGGCCCAGGCCTGCTAAAAACAACAATGACAACTGCAACAACAAAAAAAAATAGTTCCAGGCTCGGCGCCTGTGGCTCAACCGGCTAAGGCGCCAGCCACGTACACCTGAGGTGGCGGGTTCGAATCCCCAGCCTGGACCTGCCAAACAACAATGACGGCTGCAACCAAAAAAAATTGGCGGGGGGTTGTGGCGGGCGCCTGTGGTCCCAGCTACTTGGGAGGCGGAGGCAGGAGACTTGCTTGAGCCCAGGAGTTGGAGGTTGCTGTGAGCTGTGATGCCACGGCACTCTACCCAGGGGGACAGCTTGAGGCTCTGTCTCAAAAAAAAAAAGTAGTCCCAGCTATTTGAGATGCTGAGGCGGGAGGATTATTTGAGCCCATGAGTTAGAGGTTTGCAGTGAGCTATGCCCACTCTACCGCACTCCAGCCTGAATGACAGAGCCAGACCCCATCTCTTTAAAAAAAATAGAGAGAGAGAGGGAGGGAGGGTAATCCAAGAGGCCAGAAAAGAGGAAGGAGAAAAAACCTGACAGGATGAAAAACTAAGATTTTTCTCTTTTTTTGAGACAGTTTCACTATGTTCCCTCAGTAGAGTGCTGTGGCGTCACAGCTCACAGCAACCTCAAACTCTTGGGCTTAAGTGATTCTCTTGCCTCAGCCTCCCAAGTACTGGGACTATAGGCACCTACCCCAATGCCCAGCTATTTTTTGGTTGCAGGTGTCAATTGTTGTTTAGCTGGCCCTGGCTGGGTTTGAACCCTCCAGCCTGGGTGTATGTGGCCGGTGTCCTACCCACTGAACCATGGGCGCCGCCCAGAATGAAAAAGTAAGTTTAATGAGAATGGAGGAATGTGAAAATTAGGGTTTAAACGCAGAGGACAGTTTTAGACATCAAGATTTCAGGGGTGGGGCAGCAATTCCATGCAGTAACTTCCAGGTGTGGCTGTGGTACGCATCCTTGTTGAAGTGGCACGGAGCGGGTTGAACATCACAGTGGGGACCACCCAGGAATAGACCGTCCTCACTGTGGATCATGCAGTTCTGCCAGCAGAGTGGCAGAGATGAAGGTGTTGAGGCTATTTACTATTCTGCCCAGATTCATGCAAATTTAAAAACCAGTAAATATGTCTTCAAGTCAATCACTGATTTAAAAAAATTAATTGAAGAAAAGCCTTTGGTGGCCAGGCACGGTGGTTCATGCCTGTAATCCTCGCATTCTGGGAGGCTGTGGTGAGTGGATCGCCTGAGCTGAGGAGTGCAAGACCAGCCTGAGCCAAAGTGAGACCTCGTCTCTAAAAAAATAGTCGGGCGTTGTAGTGGGCTCCTATAGTCCAAGCTACTAGGGAGGCTGAGGCAAGAGAATCACTTAAGCCCCAGAGTTTGAGGTTGCTGTGAGCTATAACACCATAGTACTCAACCCCAGGGTGACTGAGTGAGACTTTGACTGAGAGAAAAAAAAAAAAAGAAAGGCTTTTGACATGTCACTACTATGTCTGCATGCTGACACGGATCTGTTAAATGACATCTAATGGAGTGATCAGAGCTTCATAAGTGAATGGGGCTATTCTTACTCACAGGTGAAAGGCTATACTGCCTTCAGTAGTTCCTTGTCCCTCCCTTTAAATCTAATCCGGACAACCAGCAGCTAAAATAAATGGTTTGTTTCTCTCTGACCTGAAGATTCCATACTTCTAGCCCAAGGGACAGGCAAAACCCTGTTGTTGCTATAAATGCCCTCTGCTGGCTTTGAAGAAACTAATTTGAGGACAAAGTAAACTCTTAAAAATACCAGCAACACCACCCACTTCTCCCACAGAGACACTTGTCTTCAAAGAGGCCTGTGGGGCTAGCCTGGGCCCTCAGTAGCTCGGCTGCTTTGTTTGAACAATACATTAGGTCTTACCCTTCTATAGTAGGTAAAATACCTTATGTTTTTTATAATAGGCCATTAAATTTCTGGAGGTCTTTTTTCCTTTGGGGGGCCTCAAAATATTTAAAATTAGGGGCTGTGTGCAGTGGCTCCGGCCTGTTATCCCAGCTCTCTAGAAGGCCGAGGCAAGTGGATTGCCTGAGTTCACATGAGTTCAAGACCAGCCTGAGCTAGAGGGAGACCCTGTCTCTAAAAAAAAAAAAAAGGAGTGGCACCTGTGGCTCAGTGGGTAGGGCGCCAGCCCCATATATCAAGGGTGGCGAGTTCAAACCCGGCGCCAGCCAAACTGTAACAAAAAAAATACCAGGCGTTGTGGTGGGCGCCTGTAGTCCCAGCTACTTGGGAGGCTGAGGCAAGAGAATCGCCTAAGCGCACGAGCTGGAGGTTGCTGTGAGCTG
>NW_003852481.1:3718808-3733365 GCF_000181295.1 Otolemur garnettii | reverse complement strand
AAAAAAAAAAAAAAAGAAAGAAAGAAAGGTAAATAGTGGGGCTGGTACCGGACACTTGTAGTTCTATCTACTCGAGGAGCTGAGGCAAGAGAATCCCTTGAGCCCAAGAGTCTGAAGTTGGCTGTGAGCTGTGATGCCAAAGCACTCTACCAAAGCAAGACTATGTTTGTGACATAGTGTGACAAAGCAAGACTATGTTTAAAAATATATTTATATATATAAGTATTTAAATTATAACTTATGTGAAAGGCAAATATGTAAAATAGGGAAAAGCAGAGCGTGTCTGATTGGGGCCAAGGCGGGAGGAGACGGAGTCCAGAGCCCAGCTCACTCGCCATATTTTTCTCTACCCTCTGCCCTGCTCCTGTTATCTGAAGTAAATTGAGGGCCTCCTGCAGCAACTGAAAATAAAACCCAAAACATATACACACCAAAACAAACCCACTACATTTTGCAGAAGCACAATCATTCTATTTTTTTATATTCATGCTTTATTTATTGGATTTGTTTCTTATTCTTTCCAAGATGCCGTTGTTGTCACTGCAAATGGCACGTCAGTAGTGCAACAAGGAACTGATAAGCAAATCAATAAATGCATATCATTATAAGCAGCCAATAGGCATAAACACTCAAATGGACACAAACTTTTATAAGTCTATTATTCAGTGAAAACGAGATGCAACAGGCTCAGCAAATTAAGAAATAAATCTTGCCTCTTCTGGGGACAGTGTCTACAGGCACTGAGAAGGGTCTAGCATTGGACATACCTTCGTAGGTTTTTCTACACTATAACCTCTAATTAAACTGTCCCAAATTCCTGGTAATACAATTGTTTGCTTTGATTCCACAAAGACTGGAAAGCACCAAAATCTGCATGTGGGGCAGCGCCTGTGGCTCAGTGAGTAGGGCGCCGGCCCCATATACTGAGGATGGCAGGTTCAAACCTGGCCCCGGCCAAACTGCAACAAAAAAACAGCTGAGCATTGAGGCAAGAGAATCGCCTAAGCCCAAGAGCTGGAGGTTGCTGTGAGCTATGATGCCATGGCACTCTACCAAGGGAAACAAAGTAAGACTCTGTCTCTACAAAAAAAAAAAAATCTGCATCAGGCACGTGTCCAGGAAGACATCAAGGGGTTTATCCTGTGAGACCTAATTCTTATGAAGTTGTCTAAAATAAAAAAAAAAAAATAAAAACAAAATGTCAGCACAGCCTGTAGTGGTTCCATATGTGCTAAATGTGTCTGTGACAACAGGATCAAGCATAAAATCTTTACCAAGAAACAGAAAATCATCAAAAAAATGTTGAAGGCACAAGCATAGACGTGAGAAATCTAAACAAACAAACAAAAAGATATATATCTTGCATATACCCCTAGTTCTTGGTCTGTTTCCACCAGCTGGAGAGGCACAGTAGGACCATGACCAAGAAGCATCCTCAAACTATGGCCTACAGGCCACATGCGGCCCGCCTAGGACATTTATCCGGCCTGCCAGGTGTTTTTGCTACTGCTGCCTGTCCTGCTTAGCAGCCGACTCGTCCTGGGGCCAATGGTCTGAGGGACAGTGAACTGGCCCCCTGTTTAAAAAGTTTGAGGACCCCTGAACTAGACCCTCAGTGGTGGTGCAGCTAACAATTCTTGGGGTAGCTGCATCCCCATAATAATCCCCCTTCTTTAGGAACAGGCCCCCTGTGCACACGCAGTGGTAGGTCTCCTGAGCAGGGTAGTCTTACATCACCCCCACCACTGGCCACAGTTGATTCATCTGGACAATCTGATTCATCTGGCTAACCCCAGGTAATCACTAGAATTTTTTGACCTGGCATTTAGGAATAAAATTGGTTCCTCCTCTCTCTCCCCTGTCTCTCTCAGACAAAGTTGTAAGACATAATACTTAGAGGTTGCCATAGCCCTTGTTGCTCCCCTGAGAGAGAAAAGCCATCTTTAGTGAAATGGAATAAAGCCAGCACAGAGAGAAGCGAGGTAAGAGAGAGAGAACACAGGGGAAGGTCCTGCCAGGGTTTAAGTTCTGGATTTGCACGACTTCTCAGGCTGTTGCATCCCTGCTCTTTCCACGGTTTCATTTTTCAGCCTTTCCTGGGACTCCCTGGTCAGTAAACTCCACTTTCTATCTCTGCTAGTTCAAGTTGGATTCTCAGCACTTGCAACCAAACTGTTAAATAATTTTTTTAAAAAAGGAAAAAAAGCAAAATACTATGTTGGTCACAGTGCAGAGCTAATACCAACCCAGAGTTTCATCACTAACTCATCACGGAGAACCTAGCAGGATGCCAGTGTCATCAGGAAGACTGTAACCGAGGGGTTTTATGACTGAAAAATGAGTCAGGCCTCGGGAGAAGGAAAAGTGGACTCAGCAACAGTCAAAAGTGTCTGAGTAGGATTTTGGCTTGTGAAACTGGACCCCACTAAAGCGGTGAGAACATTGGTAGTGCCAAGGAGAGGCCGGTGTGAGGAAGCTGTAGCAATCATAATCTCCATCAGCTTCCTCCGAGACGTTGTATGTAATCCTATGATTTGAGTTAAAACTCTTCTAGTATAGACAATCCTGTCCAAATTCTTCATTTGTACAGTAAATCTTGACCTTGAAAGTTTTCTTGCCACCAAATGTTAACTTTCTTTTTGTTTTTCTCTGGGAGCTGCCCTTCCTTCCAGGTAAATTGGTAAACCCAGCCTCTGTTTTCTATTTCCTCTAAGACTCAAGGTCAAAGAGAATTCCTGCAAGGGACTTGTTTAGAGTTGCAAAGGGACTGAGGGAACTTCCCCAGGGAAGTCTGGGCTACCTGCGGTTCCTAGTGTGGAAACAGCACAGAAGTCTGCTCTGTCTCCCTGCTGGCAAACAAGAAAAGCAGAAAGTTTGTGTGGTGTGCTGGAGAGCCGGTTCAGGAGGAGACACAAATGGCTCAGGAAGGAAATTAGTTTTACAGTGAAACCAGACACCTGTTTAGAACCCCAAGACCCTCCAGCAGCAGAGGTGAGGAGATGGGGGTAGGGAAGTCACTGAGGAACTAAAAGGAAGGCCGGTGATTGGGAAACCTGAACTTATTACTGGCCTAAATTAAGCCAGCAAAAGAACATGGGATTGTATTTATTTTCTATTAACCCTTAGGCTTTTATTGAGCCTGGGGAAAGCTATTTGTTCATTGAATTTGGGGGCCAAATAGGTAAAAGTAAAGTTCACGAGTAAAAATGGCATTACATTTCTTCTTCCTCGTGTGGACACAGCTCTTTGCACAGTCGCCCTCCACATCTGGAGTTCTGCTTTCCATGGTGTGAGCTGCCCACGGTCTACTACGGTCTGAAAATATTCAATAGAAAATTCCAGAAATAAACAATTCCTAAGTTTTGCATCAGTGTGCCATTCTGAGTAGCATGTTGAAATCTCATGCTATCCCATTCGATCCCCCCTAGGACATGAATCATCCCTTTTTCCAGTGTGTCCATACTGTTCAGGCCACCTGCCTATTAGTGACCTAGTAGCCACCTCATCATCAGAATGACTGTCACAGTATGGCAGTACTGGTGTTTAAGTCACCCTTATTTTACTTAATAATGGCCCTCAAATGCTAGAACAGTGTAGCCGGCAATTCAGATACACCAAAGAGAAGCCAGGGAGTGCTCCTTTTAAGTGAAAAGTGAAAGTTCTTGACTTATTCTTTTTTTTTTTTTTTTGAGACAGAACCTCAAGCTCTCCCCCTGGGTAGAGTGCTGTGTCATCACAGCTCACAGCAACCTCCAACTCCTGGGCTCAAGCGAGTCTCCTGCCTCAACCTCTCAAGTAGCTGGGACTACAGGTGCCCGCCACAGCGCCTGGCTATTTTTTGGTTGCAGCTGTCATTGTTGTTTTGGCAGGCCCGGGCTGGATTCGAACCCACCACCGTAGGTGTATATGGCTGGCGCCTTAGACGCTTGAGCCACAGGTGCCGAGCCAAAAGTTTTTGACTTATTAAGGAAAGAAAAAAATTGTATGATGAGGTTGCTAAGATTTGCAAGAAGGAATATTCTATCTGTGAAATTGTGGAGAAGGAAAAAGAAATGTGAGCTAGCCTTACTGTCACACTTCAAGCTGCAAAACTTTTAGTAATAGCGGATGCTAATTGCTTAGTTAAGGTGGAAAAGATACTAAATTCATGAGTGGGAGACATGAGTAGAAACAGGTTCTGAGTGATGGCAAGCAGACTTGGCAGAGGCTCCAGGAGTCCACTGGGGTCATAGAACATACCCCCAGACAAGGGACGACTATTGTATTAGTATTTAGCCCACCCAGTGGTTCTGGATAATACAACAGAAAGGAGAGCTACAGATTTTCTGGAATGTATCATCTCCTAAACTTACTTTAAAATGTCCATTAGTTGTGAGCTCCCCAAATACTCTATTCCTTCCCAAGTATATGTTGTAAGGTAAGTCCTCAATAAATGCATGTGAATGAATAAATGAATGAAAGAATGAGGTACCACTTTACAGTCTAGGGGTGTCCCTTGTCCCAGAAACAGAACACATGGAGCCCATGCTCAGGGCTTCTACAATATCCCCTTTACCACACCTGGCTATTGAAGGTTCTGTCCATGACCACTTAAATGGGGCCTGGTTCGGGAGACAGCAAAAAATAAGAAAATGCATTCAGGAAAGTGTCAATTTGAGCCTTTGGTCCTTACAGCCGAGACAACAAGGCCAGTCATGGCAGATGAAACATTCCCAGTGCTCTCCAGATGCTCTGAGCGGCCTGGGGGAGTGGCACCTGGCAGACAGCGCCCTAGCACCGCTCCACACGCCTGGCCAGCCCATCGCTCACGGCAAGGAACCTAAAGCTGCCTGATAGTTTCCTGCCAGGGAGCATCTGTGTAGCTGGCAGGGACTCCTGCGGGAACAAAGCCATTGAGCCTGGGTGGGAAGAGGAGGAACCAGTCAGGGTAGAAAAAAGATAGTTGGGAAATCTGGTGCTTTGTTACACTGCGGACTTAACTGGCCTTTCATTTCTACGGCGAAGCACAGAGGAATTCACTGTGGAAGTGTCTGACAGCCTCTCGTTGGCCTGAGGATGACAAGGCTAAATCACAGAAGGCACGAGATACTCAGCACAGATGTTCCACCTGTCACTCCTCCTCCTCACTCACTCTATGTTCCCTTTACAGCAGTGGTTCTCAACCTTCCTAATGCCGTGACCCTTGAATATAGTTCCTTATGTTGTGGCCACCTGCATCCATGAGGAGCGGCATCTCGGTTCCTAAGACCATCAGAAATATGTGTTTTTCGATGGTCTTAGGGCGACCCCTGTCAAAGGGGAAAGGGTCGTTTGACCCCCAAAGGTGTCGCGACCCATAGGTTGAGAACCATTGTGTTATGGGGACAAGAGCAGATAAAGGCTTTCCCCGTATTTCACAGGGACTGCCAGGCAGATGAAAAAAAAAAATTTTTTTTTGAAACAAAAGTCTCACTCTGGCACCCTGAGAAGAGTGCCATGGAGTCATAGCTCACAGCAACCTCAAGCTTTTGGGCTCAAGCAATCGCCTTTCCTCAGTTTTTCTATTTTTAGTGGAGACAGGGTCTCGCTCTTGCTCAGGCTGGTCTCAAACTTCTGAGCTCAAGCCATCCACATACCTAGGCCTCCCAGAGTGCAAGGATTACACTCGTGAGCTACTGTAATCCTGGCAAGATAGATGAATCTTTTTTTTGTTTTGAGACAGAGTCTTACTATGTTACCCTGGTAGAGCATCGTGGTGTCACAGCTCACACCAACCTCAAACTCTTGGGCTTAAGCAATTCTCTTGCCTCTGCCTCCCAGTAGTTAGGACTACAGGCCACCACAATGCCTGGCTACTTTTCTTGTTATTGTTGTCATTGTTGTTGAGGAGTCCCAGGCCGGTGTGAACCCACCAGCCCCAGGGCACCCTAACCACTGACCTATGGGTGCCGAGCCAAGGCAGATGAATCTTAATATGGGATTTCAATTTCTACTTTTCGACTTTGAGGGAAACTGGTAGGGAAAGTCTGCCAGATCTTATGATCAAAAGGTGAAGGCTCAGAACTGATCTCTGTCAATCATCATTTTCAAACATCATCCCCACACTTTCAGCCTCTCAGGCCCTTCACACCATAGCCACACACAGGTTCACTCTTCCCAACAAGCAAGATTTCTGTGTCACAATTTTCCCAAGTTGATACACTGACTTATCTTTTTAACTTTTTTTTTTGCAGTTTTTTGGCCAGGGCCAGGCTGGAACCTGCCACTCCTGGTATATGGGGCCTGCGTCCTCCTCCTTAAGCCACAGGCGCCGCCCTATCTTTTTAACTTTTAAGAGTCAGAGTCTCTCCGTGTTGCCCAGGTTGAAGTGTACCCATCACTCCACGGTCACAGCACACTGCAGCCTTAACTTCCTGGGCTTAAGCAACCCTCCAGCTTCAGTCTCCCAAGCAGCTGGGACTACAGGCCTGTGCCCCTGCACCTGGCTACTGTATCTTCATTGGTCTGTGTCATTAGGGCACAGACTCTATGTTATTTGACTTCTACATATTTTCTGGAGTCTGGCACAGGGCCTAGTAAACATTCAGTGAATGTCTGGTGAGTGACTGACTGCAGCCATGTATAACCAGACTAGCAGGAAAAAATATCCGGCTTTAACAAACAGATGTGTCGGTAAATATTTGGTGCTTTTTATGACATCATTAACTAGACAGTATCGCCACAATCTTCCCGAAACACCACCTTTTTATGACATTTATCACATTAAGCATCCTATTGTGGTTTTTTCAGTATTCTCTGTCACTCCCTATAAATTCCTGAAAAGCAGGAACTGGGCGTTTGTTAATTATCTATCCCTTCTCCTAATCAATAAATGTTTGATTTATGATTAATTAATGAATAACTAAGTAAATGAATGCTTATTAGCCAAATTATATTATGCTTTTTTTTTCAAGAGAGAGTCTCACTTTGTCACCCTTGGTAGAGTGCCATGGGATCATAGCTCACAGCAACCTCAAACTCTTAGGCTCAAGCCATCCTCTTGCCTCAGTTTTCATTTTTAGTCGAGGCGGAGTCTCATTCTTGCTCAGGCTGGTCTCAAACTCCTGAGCTCAAGCAATTCACTCACCTCAGCCTCCCAGAGTGCGAGGATTACAGGTGTGAGCCACAGCACCAGCCACCAATGTCTTTTTTAAGAAAGTTCAGTCCCCAGACAAACACTTGCAGAAATACATGTTGCCACATTAACCAAAGGCAACATTTAGGCAACGTCAATACCAAGGAGCAGAGTTAAGCAAATAAACAATCTTAAGGTGTGTGCAGAATGGGAAAATTGTGAACTACAGAAAGCCTGGGCAAGGCCAGAACATAGGAAATATGGATGATAGCCAGAGGAGGCCACAGAATGTAGCAGTCACCAAACTGGTGACTAATTCATAAGGCAAATTAACCATGCCAAGACAAGGGACTGCACTGACAGCACTGACAAAGATCAGTTTTGTTAGTTATTTGCCAGGCATGGGGAGGCCGGTGCTAATTCTGTCCTGCAGTTATGCATAATGGCATGAAGACTGCGAACCCAGGCCAAAAGTAGGTAGAGGGAAGCCTTGATTTGGAGGGCAGGGTTACTCTCTGCTGCAGGGTTCCCTTATAATTAACCAATTAGGGCCATAGCTCCATTTCCTGTGACAGTTTTCTCTGCCATAGAGAATGAGGTCATGGTCCTGACCACACCAATCTATAAAGCATCTGGGTGATGAACAGCTTTAGATACCTTGGATCATTCCCAGGAGGTGACTAGATACGGGAGAGTATTCAGTCTCAGTAGGAAGGGTTTCTCAGGGGAATCAAAGCACACTGTGACGCCAGTGCTTAAATTCCTATTTACATCCTTATCATATAACTCTAAAAAAAGAAATTGAATATGACTGGATCTGTTAAGCAACCCTAATGGCTAGAATAAGTCAAACAGCACCCCATGAACTCTGAAATAACCAATTATACTATTCTTCAATACCACTAACTGTGATACTGCATATAAAAAGAAATATCGGCTCGGCGCCTATAGCTCAACCGGCTAAGGCGCCAGCCACGTACACCTAAGGTGGTGGGTTCGAATCCCCAGCCCGGACCCGCCAAACAACTATGATGGCTGCAACCAAAAAATGGCCGGGCGTTGTGGCGGGCGCCTGTGGTCCCAGCTACTTGGGAGGCGGAGGCAGGAGACTCGCTTGAGCCCAGGAGTTGGAGGTTGCTGTGAGCTGTAATGCCAGGGCACTCTGCCCAGGGGGACAGCTTGAGGCTCTGTCTCAAAAAAAAAAAAAAAAAAAAAAAAAAAGAAATATCATCATGTATATGAAAGAATTATTTATTTATTTATTTTTTAATTTTTATTTTTTTTGGATACAGAGCCTCAAGCTATCCCCCTGGGTAGAGTGCTGTGGCATCACAGCTCACAGCAACCTCCAACTCCTGGGCTCAAGCGAGTCTTCTGCCTCAGCCTCCTAAACAGCCGGGACCACAGGTGCCCGCCACAGCACCCAGCTATTTTTTGGTTGCAGCCGTCGTTGTTGTTTGGCGGGCTGGGGCTGGATTCGAACCCGCCACCTTAGGTGTATGTGGCTGGCGCCCCAGCCACTTGAGCCACAGGCGCCGAGCCATGAAAGAATTATTTAAACTGTACGTGACCACTTAAATTTAACATGCTATTACTAGTACCATTATTTAGATGATGCCAATTTTTCAGTGAAACCAAAAGTACTAATTGGCTCTCAGAACTCTACTAACAGAGAGGAACAGATGTAAATTAGACTGTAGAGGGAGTGGAGGGAAGTTTACAGGACAGGTAGAAAAAACAAATATCATGAAGTGGGAAAAAAAGCATTACTACCATATTCTAGAGATCAACTAATTTAAAAGTTGTGTATCTGTGGTTTTCATAAAGATTCCATTACCACCACAATGAGACAACTCTCGCTCTCCCCTTTTCCCTAATGTTTTATAAGATTTGGAGATCTGGGGATATTTATGGAAGCACCAAAGCATGAAAAAGATAGCCAAGCCTCTTGATTTATGTGGCTCTTCAGTCGAAAGGTTTGGAAATGAGAATGGGCAGAAAGCAAAGAGCAGGACTGAGTCTGTGCTGGTTTCCTCCTCCTAAACAGAGAGTAGGACCCGATACCTAGGAGTTGGGCTTAAAAAAAAAGAAAAAGCAGGATGGGGTGAAGAGAAGGCCAGGAGAAGACCCAAAGAGATTCTGCCACAATTGGGGGATGAGTCAGACTTCTGCAGCTAAGGACCAGGGAGGTCCAAAGGCAGAGAACGAGAAAAGAGGAACCAGGGATCCTGGCGGCACTCAAAGAGGTAGGCTTCCTGGCTCTTCTGGGTTTCAACTCCGAGGAGCAGCTCTTTGTTAACAAGGCCCTTCCATGTGTTGGACAGGAATGATGCAAAGAAGAGGAACCCTGCAGTGCAGACAGGATGCAAGCTCTGCCCTTCAGGGCAGGCTGTGCCACTCCTCAGCCAAGGGAAAATTCCGACTCAGTTGATTAGGCTGGGACAGCATTTCTGCAGTTCTCCTCTCTGTGTCAGGAACAAGGCTAGGGCACAGGGGCCAGGACTGGGGAAGGTTCTCAGGCAGGTCAGGCTGCAGAGCTTCTTAATTAGAAACAGGAATTAAGGAAAGAGCCTGTAGTGCAGCTGCAGAAAGAAAATCTGACACACAAATCCATGAGAATGGTTACCTCTGGGGAAAGAGCTACAATGGGGAACCATTTCAAGCTTGCCTGTAATGTTCATATTTAAGAGGAGAATGTTCACTGTTTGACTAAAAATGGACTTTAAAAAAAAAAAACTTAAATTTAAGAAAGAGAGTCATAGAGGGAAGAAAGAAATGAAGAAAGACGCCCCTAACGGAGGAGGTCTACCCTGATGTGGGTTAGGAGACCCACAGGGTGGGGCCCAGCAGCAGTGGAAGACAGATGGCACAAATCCCCAGGGGGAAGGGTCCCAAACCAGAATGTCCTGGGTCACAAGAGAAGCACATGGATTCAATAACAGAATTGTGAAAACGAGTTAGGAGAAAATGACCCTCAGTCAGCCTTAGCCCATCCTGCCAGATTGAGGCCCCAGTTCTCCTACTCTCCATAGAAGAGAGCAAATCCTGGCTCCCCTGAACTGGGCCCAGAACCCAGAGTTTCTCTCGCTGGGTAGCTCCTCTCATAACCATGTCCTTGGTTGCAGAGAAATCTACTGCCCCGATTCAGAAGGAGATTTAAACACGGAGAGGGCACTTCATATGGACCACCTTCAGTCTCCTGCCCTTTCAAACTTTCTACCAATGCAATGCCACCCCTCCCTGGGCTCAGCCGGTTAGCTCCTGAAATAGAATTAGTACGTCTGCCAAATACCCAGGGATTCCTTGAGGATTTCCTTGGGGTGAATCCCCAGGAAGAGTGGAGACCACCACCTCTTCTGGAAGGAGATAAGTTCCCGATTTGGGGTCCTGTCCTCTGGACACAGGTACGCTACCAGGGAAGGTCATGGCCCGGCTTAGCTGGAGGCAGGCAGCCCTTTTGATTTCTCCCGTTTCACCCATCTGCACCGCACCCACCGGCTCGACAGGCGATTTGCTCAGGGGTCGGGGTGAGGATGGGGGGCGGAGGGGACCTCTTCCGGAGGCTAGGGGGGAGACGACGGACGAGGGGAGCTGGGGAGTGGGAGGGGCAGGGCAGTTACCTCATTGAAGCCCTCCTGCAGGACGTCCAGTAAGTTCCCCCGGGTCAGGCAGGCAAGCATTGTTCCCGCCGGGGGCTCCCGGGGCAGGGTCTCCAGCCAGGCGGCCACCGCCGCCGTCGCCTCCCTCTGCACACAAAGGCTCTCGGTTCAGCTCATTAGGATCGCTCCGGAGTCCCGCATGCCACTTACTGGAAACCTTGACCGGAGCCAAACTAGCGGCTCGCACTGGGCATGCTCGCTCGGGGGCCTCTGCAGGAGGGGCCCGGCGCGGTCGCGGTTCCTATAGAAACAGCTGGGCGCGCACCGGGAGGAGCGCGCGGGCTGGAGGCCCCCGGCCCGGCGCGCGCGCACACGCACACACACACCGGGATTACCGGAGGGCGCGCCGCTGTTCGTGCGCACTGCGTACTCACGCACACACGCTCACACCCAGGCATGTGTGCCAGCACGTGCACGCGCAGGTCACACACACACACAGGCACGCGCGCACACCGGGCTTGCAGGCGGGTGTGCCCGCTGGAACGCGCGCTGCACACACACACACACACACACACACGTGCACACACACGAAGTCGGCTAATTTAAGGCCACGAGCACCCCACAAGGTGGGTGGAAAAGGGAGTGAATCATAGGATTATTTTTCCGCCCCAGACTAACCGAAAACAGCAACCTTTTTCCACTTGGGTCCTGGACAGGGAGGGTAGAGAAGAGGAAGCAGAAGGGAGAAAAACAAAAAGAAGAAAGATCGGTGGGAGAGAGGGAGGGGAAATAGGGGGGAAAGAAAGAACTTTGGTATTGGAACACGTTTAATAGAAGAGTGCCAAATTAATCACACGGATCACAACAGAAACATCAAGGACGACTAAGTCTTTACCAAAATGTGTTTCTCCCTTCATTCTTTTTAGAATTAACTGATAAGATTTAAACATGTATTTTTAACAAGTTTTAAAATAAATGGATTTAATTAGAATAAAGACTGCAAAAATGCCCTGGTGCATTTGAAAGAGTTAGGTAAAAGCTTCCTCAAATGAAACAAAGCTATTCCCCTCTGATTTTAGTTATTAAAGTCAGATTCAGATCCTTGATTATTTAATTTATTTTGTTATTATTTGGGGGAGGGGGTCTGGGGTTGGTATATGGGGCAGGCATACTCCTTTGAGCCACAGGCACCGCCCTGATTGTTTTAAAGAATCCTATTCATTGCGTTCTCAATTTTCTTTGTTTCTATAGGAAAACTCATCTGAAAGAACACCCATATTACATTCCACCTGGTGATCCCAGATGGGGAGGAAGGCTTTACAGAGCATTAAGGCTCAGAGAAGGTCAAGGCCTTGCCCAAGGACGCGGCTGGTTAGTGATAGGCTGCTCAAGGAGCGAGGACTCATGATTTTCCACAAAACCCATATTCCCTCCTCAAACTCTATCAGTACCTTAGCAAGAAAAGTGGGAAATGGCTCTTATTCAACATAAGACCTCCTCAGGTCACGAGAGAAAAAGAAAATCCTTACCCAGAGCAGCCAGGCTAGCAGTATCTTGTCTGAATGTCTAAAGATGCTTCTAGAAAAAGGCACACCTTCCTCTAATGACAACAGGCAGGAAGCAAAGGGCCAGCCCAGGTGCTAAGCAGCTACTGGGTTCAATTCTGCTGACACTGAGGAAAAGCTAGGACACCAAATCAAACTGGACGTGAGCAACCCACAAGTCAGAAGACCACTGTCCTTCATAATCTACCAGAGAAGTTGAACTGCCAAGAATTCCCCTTGGCACTACCATAGGTCATAATATAACATCCTCAAGAGAGTCACTAACCCATGTTAATGTAACAAGGCCCTTTATAAAGAGAAATATGAAATTTCCAAAAGCACAGAATTGATTCATGCAACAAATCGCCGCGCATAATGGCGCAAAACCAAAACGCCTAGTAGAGGTGTAGTACTTGGGTAGAGGATCCTGAATGGTTGAGAGCCCATGCTTCAGACACAGCGCAGAAAATACTGAGACATCGGAGAGAGGTCCTGCTGACAGTTATCTATGCCAAAAGATCAATGTTTCTCAAACAAGAAGTCTTTGATCAACGCATGACCTGTGAGCTTAATGTTTCCGGGAAAAGACATATTAAATCACTGGATTTTAAAGCTCAAAGGAAAAAAATCTCAATTGGCCCAACTTCCTTATCTCATAGAGGAAGGAACCAAGCCTAGGAGGGTTACTCAGCATCACTCAGCAAGTTGGGACAGAAGCTAAGATCTGAACCAAAGGCCTGGCCCTGTGCTCTTTGCACTGCCTTTTACAGCTTACTGAGGGAATTAAAAGAATTGTGGTGAATTGATAAAAGATTTATTATAGGGCATATGATCCAAGATTGCACTATTCCCTGACAATCCGTAATGTAACTACCAACCACTTATTCTAGAGCAGTGGTGTTCACTAGAATTGTCTGTGAAGATGGAAGTATTCTCTGTCAATGCCATCTAATACAGTGGCCACTAGTTGTGGCTGTTGAGCAGTTGAAACATGGTTAATGCAACGGTGAAACTCAAACTTAAACGGCATTTTTTTTTTTTTGTGACAGGGTCTTGCTCTGTTACCCAGGCTGCAATATAGTGGTACACCCATAGCTCATTGCACCCTGAACTTCTGAATGACAGGCCCAAGCCACTGTGCCTGGTAGCACTTAATTTTAGTTTAAATAGTACAGTTTCAAAACATTCTGCTCTATTATCTGCAACTATTGAGATAGTCCAAAAATCATACTCTTTTACATACAGTCTGCGTCTCACATTTGGAAAAAGCACAAATTCCCTGTTGGACCATACAATAATGTTCATTTTTTTTGCTCAGAAGGTGTGTTTACCATACTTGTCATAGTTTGCCTTGGAAAGCAGCCCACGTGAGAAACTGAGCTTCAGCTCTAAACAACACTAACATTTACTATTCCTTCCATCCTCCCTATCCCACCCTATTATCATATCAACAGAAAAGCTGAGAGAGTAAGTGGGTTACTAAAAGAACTAAGAATAACTGGGACGACGCTGAGCATTCTGTAGTGTCTGTGTGTGGGAAAACTGCAAGCCATCTGGGTAGCTGGAATCACTCCCACCGCTGCAAGCCTGTGTCATCCACTCCTCCAGGGAGCAGAAGCAAAGAAGCCTAGCAAACTGCGCTCTGCACATCTCTGCCATGCTGCTGATTCTGGAACTTAAACCTGGCCTCCTCAGTCCCACATTATTTTGGCAATAGTGGCAGGCACTGCTCACGCAAACTAAACGTTACCTAAATATCCACACATAACAATACTAATGACAAAACGTAGCTTTTACCATGTACCAAATCCTGCTGTACTCAGCATTTAGTACATTAGCTCATTTGATTGTTACAGTCACCATATAGATTTTTTACATATAAAGCGGTTTATGGGGGCTGGGCATTTGTAGCTCAAGTGGCTAAGGCGCCAGCCACATACACCAGAGCTGGCGCGTTCAAATCTAGCCCTGGCCTGCCAAACAATGACAACTACAACCAAAAAATAGCCAGGCCTTGTGGCGGGCACCCGTAGTCCCAGCTACTTGGGAGGCTGAAGCAAGAGACTCGCTTAAGCCTAAGAGTTGGAGGTTGCTATGAGCTGTGATGCCACAGCACTCTACACAAGGCGACAGCTTGAGGCTCTGTCTCAAAAGAAAAAAAAAATGTTTATGGGAAGTAATAGTCCCCAGACTCAACAGCTACTGAATGGTGAAGCCAGCATCCAAGTTCTTAACCATTATGCCATACTTTTTTTTACTTTTTTTTTTTTTTTTTTTTGAGACAGAGCCTCAAGCTTTCCCCCTGGGTAGAGTGCCATGGC
>NW_003852481.1:3716108-3717748 GCF_000181295.1 Otolemur garnettii | reverse complement strand
CCACATACACCAGAGCTGGCACGTTCAAATTCAACCCAGGCCCACCAAACAACAATGACTGCTAAACCAAAAAGTAGCCAGGCGTTGTGGCAGGGGCCTGTAATCCCAGCTACTTGGGAGGCTGAGGCAAGAAAATCGCTTAAGCCCAAGAGTTTGAGATTGCTGAGAGCTATGACGCCACAGCACTCTACCCAGAGCAACAGCGTGAGACTCTGTCTCAAAAAAAAAAAAAAAAAAGGAAACAGAAATGCAATTTGAATGAACAAATAATTAAATCTCCCTCTCCTCCCCTGCCCTTCCCTCTTCTTTCCTCCTTTCTTTCTTTCTTACACAATCTCATTCTGTTGCCCTGAGTAGAGTGATATGGCATCATAGCTAACAGCAAAGTCAAAATCCTGGGCTCAAGCAATCTTTTTGCCTCAGCCTCCCATGTACCTGGGACAACAGGTGCCCACCACAATGCCCCACTAGTTTTTTCTGGTTTTGGTAGAGAAGGGATCTCACTCTTGCTCAGGCTGGTCTCAAACACTTGAGCTCAAGCAATCCACCTGCCTCAGCCTCCCAGAATTCTAGGATTACAAGCATGATCTTTCCTGGCCCCAAATAATTAAATCTTTCAATGAAAATGTTTTAAACTACTCTCTGATATAATTTATTAATCTTTTCTGTTTTTGCACCTTAGCTGAGTTCCTTGAGGGAAATATCTATTTACGATTTCTATTACATCACCTTCAGTGATGTCAGCATAGACATAAACAAAAGGGCCCAGAACTACTAGCAAAGGTGCAAAATGTCCTGGCCTCTAAACTGTTCTCTTTTCTCCAGATTTTTCTACTTCCCAATCTGTAGTCATCTTAACCTTCCTTAGGCAATACATCGATCTTGCTGCTGTAGGCTCAATTGCCTTCAAACACTCCCTTTTCCTGCCTTGTCATATATAAAGTCCTTGAGTCCATCTCTAAAGGCCTCCCCCCAAATCACTTCTGTTCAGGTGAGAGGGATGTTCACTTCTCATAGATTTACGAGGCTCACTTTCACCTTCATGCCATTATGACTGTATCGCAGCCTAGAATGCCCCAAATGCCAACCTTCTGCTATCCAAATTGGCACTCTGCCTAGTTCAAGCTCCACCTACGCTGCAAAACTCCTCTGACTACTGTTTATTTTGATCTGTCTGAAACACTCATTTCCCAAATAACCTATGGCTTATTCCTGCTTCTCCTTCAGATTTCTGCTCAGATGTCCCCTTATATATATAAATGGCCTTCTCTGAGCATTTAGCTGACAATATCCCATCACACCAACAGTCCCAGACCTCGCTTGAACTATTTTCAGTTTCCTTTATTGTATCCATCACCATCTTACATTTTCTATGTTTACTTGTTTATTTATTTATAAATGTAAGCTCCATGAGGGCAGGGAAATTTGTGTTTTCTTACTGGTTCATCCGTAGAACCAAGAATATTGTCTGGCTCAAAGTAGATGTTCAAAAAACACTGGTTGAATGAATGAATAAATCCTTTTCTCTTTAAAATCCAAGGTCACAAAATGACATGAAGGCTGTGTTGACCAGTTGATGGAAGTATTTCAGATTGCATGTGAAAACCCCACACTGTACCCCAGAAGTGCATTAATGTACA
>NW_003852481.1:3689356-3715362 GCF_000181295.1 Otolemur garnettii | reverse complement strand
AAAAAAAAAAAAAAAAAAAAAATTCATTAAATATATGTTCAGATTATATGTCATTATATGCCAAGTCCTACTCTTTTAGCAAAAACCTGAAGAACTGACGGTTATACACAAATATACACACAACACACAGAGACAAGAAAAAAGACTGGAGGTGGGTGGCACCTGTAGCTCAAAGGAGTAAGGGCGCCAGCTCCATATGCTGGAGGTGGTGGGTTCAAACCTGGCCCCGGCCAAAAACTGCAAAAAAAAAAAAGATATCAGACTGGAGGAAAAAAGAGTAAAAGGAAGACAAGTAAAACAAAATCCAATACTGGTATATGAGGACAGAGTGTATAGGGTGAGCGTGACAGACTGAGTGGGTAGAAGGGAGAAAAGACAGAATGGTGAGAGACTAGAGGTAAGATGCTGCCAAAGTAATCACCAGAAGCAAGTGCTTAATATAAACCATACCAAAGCAGATATGCAAATACACTCTACGTGAATTTTTTAAATTCGCATTTCGAAAGTTATCTGCCAGGAAGCCTGTGGGTGAAAACTAGATTAGGACTAGCGCCATCTGGTGGATACCTTTGAAGTGATCCTTGAGTTTCTCTACTATGAAAACACCCTGAAAATGCCTCCATGCTTCCAGACTGCCTGTCATGTGTTAGGGCTGGACGTTACTAATGGCTCTATAAGAAAATCACCTTCTGCAGGACCCAGGCGAGCACTGCAAGAGATAGTCATATTTCTGCTAAGAACCTTTCTATCTCCCAGCTGATGACCAGCTGTCTTCTGAAGGATGTATACCAAATCTGACACTATAATTCTTCTTTTACAAGATAACACTACTTAAAATAGTCACATTCTTTGATGTAGTCTTAAACGATGAAATAATTATATACAATGTGGGAGGCAGAGGCAGGGGAAGCTCAAAGTCTCACCAGTGAGTTCAAGAAAATCACAGCCATTATTATGTTTACCAAATGTGTACCAACACTAAAACAAACATTTTAACAATTTTATATTAACAAATATTAAGTGGGAAAAAAGTCAAAAAATGTGCACATACTATGATCTCATGTAAAAAAATAGACATACAAAAAAATGATTAGAACATATTCCAAAATATTAACAGTGGCTGCTCTGGACAGGAGAATCATGGGGATTTTTAAAATCATAATTTGCAATGTTTTTCAAAGGCTCTGTAATTAACATACCTTCTTGTTATAACAAACTTTTACTCCTATAACCAATGCATACATTCTGATTAACTGCTAGCATTTTTCAACCTCTGACTGATTTTATTAATTCCAGAAGAAGAAAATAAATCAATCCCCACATGAGCTAGAATTTCCACAAAAAGGAGAAACAAAAGAAGGCAGCAAATATATTATAACTCTGTTGCAGCATCTGAGTCCTGATGGAGAGATCCCTCACATGTAGAACTGTATCAAAGGGAGGGAGGGAGAGATTAAAATAAAATGAAATTAAAAAGAACCATACTGAAATTCCAGTAATGTCACCATACTCCTTTCAACAATATACCAGAAACTTACAGAGGGCTCTCTTGGCAAGGAGTTACAGAATCTCATAACCACTTGGGTCCCCATCTTCAGAGTCTTTAGAAGAGCCGAAGCATGGCCACCTTTAAACAGGAAAAGTAAGAAAATGTGCAAAATGTGTAGAACAGAAAATAAAAATCTAAAAGGCTAAACCAAACTAGCAGGAGTCAGGCCACTCTCCCAAACCTACCTACTTAAATCATCCTGAAGTCTCAGAAATAGGACTTTGATCAGCAGGAAATCCAGCCCAAGAGTACAACGGGGTTATCCTAGTGGCGTTTTAAAACCCAGTCACTTAGGTTTTAATAGTAATACAGTAAAGAGCAATGCTTCCCTCTCCCTAGTCAAATAAGGATACGTTTTACCTCTGCCCTTTACTCATCGGTCTGGGACCACAAGCGAAGATAATTGAAAGAAATACTGGGAGCTCCGCTTCTGGCACTGACTTCCCTCTTTCCTCGGGAATTCAATTTTAATCTAGGAAGACAGCATTTAGTACTCTAAGGCAGAAATTGAGTTTTACAAAGTGCTATCATCTCCATCAGACTGTATTTGATCCTTACAGTAAATAACCCTTGAGATAGAGTTAATGGTTTAACCCTCACCTAATATATAAAAATAGCCTAAGGAAGTTCCTCCACCGATTAGTGGTGGAGGCAGTCCTTTAAACCCACTGCTTCTGAAACCACTTACCAGAAAACAGCCCCGAGAAACAGTGATAACGATGACGATAATGGTGGCAGCCAACGTTTGACTATAAATTATGTACTGTTCCAAGTACTTTAAATTCTCACAAATGTTCTATGAGGTTGATACCATTATTGCCAAATATTTTGTATGTGTGTGCTACGATTCTATTTTCAGTACTCTACCGCTCTCTGGGGAATCATCCCTTTTAGGGACCAACTGAGAGGCAGCGGTATTTGGGAGGATAGGGTACAGGCTGATAAAGAGAAAAGCGTTACCCCTCTTCTCCGAGCTCTGAAAGTCTGAAGCGGAAACTGCATACTAATCTACAAGGCTCAAAGCGGGTTTGGACTCTGAAACTTTAGCCTCTTTCTTCCTACCCCATTCTCGCCCCCTCCGCGTGTCCCCAGTTCTAATCTAGATACTCAACCGGCAGTAATAATATTTTCCAGTTACCCAGCACTTTTCAGTCCCTACCTCCTACATTATCGGTCCGTCAGGTTCAGCATCTCCGTCCGCAGCCCTTGTGGGCTCCGTCTGCCCCAGCTCCAGCGTTGCTGCTGCATTCCCGCTGCTATGGTGATACGGAGGCGGGCGCTGGGCCGGCCCCGCTCCCAGCCTGCCCTGGCCCCTCCCCCTGCCTTCCGCGGCCCGCCTCCTTCCAACCCAGACCCCGCCTCTGACGCGCCAGACCCGCCTCTTAACGGCCCAGGCCACACCCTTTACGGGCATTAACCCCGCCCCTGCCTTACTGGCTCGCCCCCCGCTGGCGCTTGGGAACCCCTACCCTCCCAAGCGATGTCCACATCGCTGCTCTGCCGGCGGCTGCCGCTTGTGCAGTAGGGGAGGAAGGCCTCTGCTGGCTGGACATTCAAACCGCCCTGAGGCTGGACAGGACCCACCCCAGAAAAGGCGAAAGGCACGTTCCTTAAGCAATTTATTGAACCTAGTGGCCCCACACCCTCCAGAGAACAGTCCCAACAAGGGAAACTTCTGGACCTCGCTGTGCTCTCAGAAATCAGTGACCAGTGACTGGAAGTCCTTGTAGCCAATGGTTGGAGAATGCCTTCCTCCTTGCGTCAGGCTCTGAGGCATTTGTCTGCACCCCTCGACCCAGGCAGCCACAGAGGAAAGTGCCCAAACCATCCCTGGGGGCTGTGTGCAAGAGCTCAGAATGCTTTTCCAGAGCAACTCCTGTTCAGCATTTGAGTTTAAGGTGTGTAAAAGGGATACTATTAAATAAAGTCCAACACGATCAGCCCACACACCTATAAGGTAACTAGTTCTTTTTGACCTTCTATAAAGAGCAGGAGCAACGATGGGGTTAAAGACCCACCTCCTTGCACCCTTGACCTAACCTCCTCATTTTGAGGAACTTTATCCTTCCATAGCTAACCCAACTACAACTCCTAGCCAATGGTGGCAAATAAGAAGCCTCGGGGAGAGATTGGAAACAATTCCAGGGGCTCTGGAGTTCTTTAGTTTTAAAAAATGTCCCATATCCCTGACTGCCACTCAATTCCCCAAGCAGTGGACTCCCCGCACAGGACTAGCAGTAAAGGAAGGACTGGCCCCACGTCCCCAAAGGTCATACTAGGGTTCCATTCTTGCTGTCATAGCGAGGTGTGCCCTGGGGGAAGCGAAGGGTTGCATATTCTGTAGTATTTTCCAGATGTTTCACCTCATGGGCAGGCCGTGGCTGGGTGCGGCTGCACAGTTGAATGTCTGCGTAATGTAAGCTGCTGTCCTCCACCGGGATGCTTTGACTCCTCTCGCGTGTTTCATGCCATGACACCTGCTTATACGTCCGTCGTGTTATTTTACGGCCCTGCAAGGAATGGACAGCGTTAAAGGAGATTCATGGCTGGCTTTTGCCACCCATCTCTAAAACAGGGCCAGTTAGACTGGCGTTCCTTCACTTTGTTCCTTGAGGGGAAAGTGGAGGATGGGCAAACCCAGCAGATTACACAGATGATTGTACAGGTGTCTGCTCTAGGGCCAAAAAGCTGAGTGTGGGGATTCTGTGACTGAGTAGCCCCAGAGAAGAGACAGAGTCTGTCCTTACCTGTGTGCCATTCTGCTGCAGCTGTTCCTGGTGCATCCTCAATGTCCATTTTTCTTGGCTCCCTTAGGGGAAGAAATACAACTAAAGCCATTTTCTCTTCCCCATCTCTACTGAGATGATCCTCTTCAAATCGCTGTTAAACTATTCTAACTTCTAACTAACTTTGGCCATAATATCATCTACCCTCATTTTTGCACTTGCCCCTAACATAGTTCAATAAATCTATGTTCATAGCCATTACAAGGCAGCCTCTGTGCCATGTTCTGAAGGTAGAAGGATAAGTAGGCTGTTTCCTCTGCTCTGGGGAGCTTACAGCCTACTAGAGTAGACTAATAAGTAAACAGACTATTAGAATGTTAGTGCTCAGCCACACCAGTAGGCCACTTTTAGTCAAGTCAGTATCTTCTCTCTCTTTTTTGGCCTGATCTGATTCCTCAGATTGCCTAAAAACACCCTCCCCTCCCTCCTCTGATTTGTGAACTTGCTGTTATTCCTTTGCCATCAGCGTCTTCTCTCATTCTCCCCCAGCATGTCTGTACATCTGTTACAGAACCAGATGATATTACGATTATTTGTTTACACAAATCATCTCTTATACTCGATTGTCAGCTCTTCCAGGGCTGAGATCCTATGTCCTTCCTCCTCTGTCTCTCTGCCTCCTTGGGATTGTACAGAGTGCCTCGTGTACAATGGAAGTGTGTAAATACGTGTGGGAGGAATGAAAGAATGAGCCAACTCTGCCACTTTGCAATAAGAGAAAGGATAAGATCTAGTTGAACCCAGTAAACTAAGGGCTTGCTTTGGTGTACTGTCTCCTTTTCTCCCTTCTAAGTCCACTCCTCTTTTCTATTCTTTTTTTTTTTTTTTTTTTGAGACAGAGGCTCAAGCTGTCACCCTGGGTAGAGTGCCATGGCATCACAACTCATAGCAACCTCCAACTCCTGGGCTCAAGCGATTCTCCTGCCTCAGCCTCCCAAGTAGCTGGGACTACAAGCACCCACCACAACACCCGGCTATTTTTTGGTTGCAGCCATCATTGTTGTTTGGTGGGCCCAGGCTGGATTCGAACCCACCAGCTCAGGTGTATGTGGCTGGCGCCTTAGCCTCTTGAGCTACAGGTGCTGAGCCCTCTTTTCTATTCTTGTATCTTTTCCAAAGATGCCAGTTCTGTTGTCCTCTCTTCTCTAATTTGGCTCCCCAGAGTCCCTCCCTTCCCAAAGTTACCTGTTTTCTTTTTGTTCGGCAAAGTTGATGGGCAGCTCCTGTGATAGGAAAAACAGATCATCCGTGTGCAAGAGCCCTGGGCTCTATCTTTCTTCCTTCATCACTTGCTCGGTGATCGTCTTAACATCCTGGGATGATGCTCCCCCCACCTCCCTCTAAGAAAGATTCCTTATCCAAAGCCAGGTTCAGTCCCAAAGCATTTGTCAAGGATAACCACACCTCTTCCAAATGGATGGTTCTGGAAGGTGGAGTGGTACAACTGACATAACCAAACCCAAAATACAGCCTCAGGCAACCAGGCACTTACATGCCAGGAATATAGCTGGCTTGAGGGCTATTCTGAGATTGTCTAACAAGCTAATCCCAGCAGAAACTAAGGGAAACCTGCCAAATAATGGGATATTCCGGGATCCAGAGATCCTCCTTCTTCTTCAGTGTTATTTCCCCCCCTGGGGTCTTTGCCAACCTGGGACTTTCATTCTCAGAGTCACAGCAGCTGCCACAGCCGACGCCACTAAGTTAGGGCCCCTCAAAAGCCCTTTCCTAACAAGTGACCTCTCTCCCTGTTTCCTTGTCCTTATTTTTAATTAACGGAGGAAGTGAGAGATGTTTAACCTTTAACATTCTTTGGAGAACTTTGTCTACAGAACAGGGAGTACTGAATTTGGTGAGTGACTCAGCTCTCCTGCCCTCGCTGCAGGGCAGACCTTATATATTCCTGAGCCCCCAGGGGTCCCCAGAGGAGCCTGTGTGTCTACACGATTGTCACCTGTTTGATGCCTAGAGCAACACTTGTGTGAGGAAATAAACGGAATAGTTTGGGGCTTACTCGGGATGATTTTTCTTGCTAGTACATTTCCAGCTCTGCCACAGCCAACCTTATCTGTCTGTCTGACTTCTCATTCCCCTGGGGAAGTTTCCTTTTGCTTATTAAAGAGAGAAAGAGGTAAAAGAAACTGAGTTCTAGGGCAGCACCTGTAGCTCAAAGGAGTAGGGCACCAGCCCCATATGCTGGAGGTGGTGGGTTCAAACCCAGCCCCGGCCAAAAAAAAAAAAAGAAAGAAAAGAGAAAAGAAACTGAGTTCTAAATTACATTGACTGTATTACTGTGGAGAAAAGAATCAGAATTTTCCACACACATTTGACAGAGGTTTGTGTTTGGTGCGATTTTTTGTTTCTTTCTGGCTTTTTTGTTTGTTTGGTTTTTGAGGCAAGAGTCTCACTCTGTCGCCCTGGGTAGAGTACCATGGGTCTCATAGCTCACAGAAACCTGAAATTTCAAGTCTCAAATGACCCTCTAGCCTCAGCCTCCCGAGCAGCTGCGACTACAGGTGCCCAACACCATGCCCTCCCCAGGCTAGTTCTCCTATTTTCAGGGGAGATAGGGTCTCACTCCTGCTTAGGCTGGTCTGGAACTCCTGAGCTCAGGGGATCCTCCTGCCTCGGGCCACCCCAGGCTGATTTTTTGGTTTTGATGCAGCTTGCTGATTTAAGAGCTGTTCAGTCTCCACTCAAACTCTAGAGGTGGTTCAGAAGAAAATCTACTGCTGCATTTTTCTTCTTCTGCCATTAAGCTCCTGCTTTAGCTTCCCCCCATCACCCTCAGCCTGGGAACTAGAGAATCTTCTAATTCCCTGTCCCTTGTCACTGCCCTTTTTCTACTTATTTATATTTAAAGGGATAGAGAAAATATTAATTCTAAAATACACAGATGAGGGCCATCCAACTTCAGCGAACAGAGCCTGTTCCCCGGTTGGATATTGCACAATGCCTGGACAGAACCCAAATGGAATATTCAGCGAGATTTATAAGTGACAGGGTTTTATTTTTAGATCAGAATTAAGGAAACTAAACGGGCACGCTCCCACAGTGGTAACAGCAATACAAATTCATGTAATCCTGCTAGAATGCCATTGGCAATAAGTATACATAAACATAAATGCAACTACCCTCTGAGGTAGCAATTCTACATTCTAAAAAATAATTGTACATGTACAAATATGAATATTCATCAGAGCATTATTCTCTGTTGCAAAAAATAGGAAATATCCTGAATGGCCGACGTTTGGTAACCAACTAAATAAATGGGATATCCACTTAATGGAAAACTACGTAGCCACTTAGGAAAGGCTCTTGGGAGAATACCCAACCGCATGGAAATTTTTACTTGTTATTAAGTTAGTAAATAGACAACAAGATATGTTTCGGGATAAAAAAATTGTGCACCTTGAAAAAGATGTAGAAATACATTAAAATGTTCCTGTCAGTTGTGAGAGCTTGTATTTATGGTTGCTTCTTATTTTCTGCTCTTTGGTATTTTCCACATTTTCTAAAGCGAATATTTATTACTCTGTAATCAGGAAAAAAAAAAGCAACAAAGAACATTTTAAGGCTCTGCGCCTGTGGCTTAAGCGGCTAGGGCGCCAGCCACATACACCTAAGGTGGCAGATTCAAATCCAGCCCGGACCCGCCAAACAACAATGACGGCTGCACCCAAAAAATAGCCGGGCGTTGTGGCGGGTGCTTGTAGTCCCAGCTACTTGGGAGGCTGAGGCAGGAGACTCGCTTGAGCCCAGGAGTTGGAGGTTGCTATGAGCTGTGATGCCACAGCACTCTACCCAGGGGAATAGCTTGAGGCTCTGTCTCAAAAAAATAAAAAAAATTAAAAAAAAAAAAGAACATTTTAAAATAAAATCTCTTCAGAGGTCATCGCATGTTTAAGTCTCTGGAGATTTATTGAGATAATAAAAATAGGGTAGGACAATGTTTACCTAGTATTATTAATATTTTTTAAAGGACAAATGGATTTTGGTTATAATGTCTGGCATAGTGTCTAAAGAATGGGCCCTGAATGTCAGGTTAGCTATGAGAACTTCAGCAAGTTTTTAACCTCTCTGGGCCTCTGTCTTCTTTTCTTTCTTTCTTCTTCTTCTTCTTCTTCTTTTTTTTTTTTTTTTTTGAGGCAGAATCTCACTTTGTCACCCTCAGTAGAGTGCTGTGGCATCCTAGCGCACAGCTACCTCAAACTCTTGGGCTCAAGCAATCCTCTTGTCTCAGGCTCCTGGCTATTTTTTTTATTGTAATTGTTATTTGGCAGGCCCAGGCTGGGTTTGAACCCACCAGCCAGCCCCGGTGTATGTGGCTAGCGCCCTAGCCGCTGAGCTATAGGCCCCAGCCAACACCTGGCTATTTTTAGAAACAGGGGTTTCACTCGTGCTCAGGCTGGTCTTGAACTTCTGAGCTCAAGCGATCTACCTTCTTTAGCTTCCGAGAGGGCTAGGGTTACAGATATGAGCCACTGCAACTGGCCAGAGCCTGTGTTTTCTTATTAATTAAATGAGGATATAATAGAATTCAAACCTCATGGTTTGAATCAGTAATCATGGGTTTAGTGTAAGGATTAAATGAAATAGTAGATGTAAGATATTTAGCATGCTCCTAGCGTATAACGAGCATCAGTAAAAGTTAACTACCAATGACTGTCACCATAAGAGGACTGACCAGTAGTGGAGTGAGAACACAAACACTTGGGACAAAAGGCAGGGCAAGAAACTGTCACATCATTTTCTTTGTAAGCTTTTCTAGATGTCCTGTGTCTGTAGGATATCTCAGAGTTTAAAGGATGCTTTATTTGCTTTTTCAATCCTAATAACATTCTGGGAAACACATACTTTTGTTCTCATTTTACAGATGGTTTTAACTAAGGCCCTAGATCTTTGATATCTTACTCAAGAAGGCAAAGACTGGGCAGTGCCTGTGGCTCAAAGCAGTAGGGGGCCCTCCCCATATACCAGAGGTGGCAGGTTCAAACCCGGCCCTGGCCAAAAGCTGCAAAAAAAAAAAAAAAGCAATGACCAAATTTCCTTTTATTACTATATCTTCTGTGTTTATCACAGTGCCTGGTACATAGCACATGTTCAATAAATATTTGCTTAGGAAATGAATGGATAAATGATAGTAGTAGGGATAGGGCTTGAATCCAATGTACTGACTAGCAAGCCTGTGCTTTCCAAAGTCCCTCACCTGTCTCTCTCAATATAACGATGCTTCATTTATAAATAAGACGTCCTCAATATCTGACCTGGGCACTGAATGGTGGAGCTAAGAAGGCAGTAGACAAGATAAAGCCAGGTCCAGGAACTTATGACAGTGATGAAAACTCTGGGAAAGAACAGTAACAATACCGCGAATAACTTCTTATGAATTTTTTACATATGGCATATCCTTTGCTCTTCAAAATAAACCTGCAGTCTGAATACTGGAGAGGCGTGTTATCTTTTTATTTATTTTGAGACAGAGTCTCACTATGTCACCCCCGGTAGAGTGCCATGGTGCCAACCTCAAACTCTTGGGCTTAAATGAGAAGGGGCTACTTGTAGCCCCAAGTAGCTGGGACTACAGGCACCAGCCACAACAACCAACTTTTTTTTGTTATACTTGTCATTGTTGTTTAGCAGGCCCAGGCTGGATTCAAACCCACCAGCCCCAGTATATGTGGCTGGCACCCTAGCCACTGAGCTACGGGCACTGAGCCATGCCATCTTTTTTTGAGACAGTCTTACTTTGTCACCCTTGGTAGAGTGCCTTGGCATCACAGCTAATAGCAACCTCAAACTCTTGAGCTCAAGTGATTCTCTTGCTTCAGCCTCTCAAGTAGCCAGGATTACAGGCACCAGCCACAACACCCGGCTATTTTTAGAGATAGGGTCTTGCTCTTGCTTAAACTGATCTCAAACTCTTGAGCTTAAGTAATCTACTTGCCTTGGCCTCCCAGAGGGCTGGGATTATAGGCATGAGCCACCATGCCCGGCCTCAGGCATGTTATCTTTATTTTTATACTTGAGGATGCAGAGATATTAAGGGATTTGCCTAAGGTCACATAGCAAATAAATGTGAAAGTTATATTCAGATATTTCATGGATATTTTCCTTCTTCCTACTCTGCCCTTTTAAATAAACATTTTTCCCAAGTTGATGTGCTCAATCTGGGAGGCAGAGTGGTTGAAAGTGTGGGCTCTGAAGCCAGGCAGGCCTGGGTTGGAATCTAGAGTTACTTGCTTACTAGCCATGTGACCTTAGGCAAGTTAGTTAACTGCTCTGATTCTCAGCTTCTCAACTGTCAGTAAAATGGGAGGAGGGGTAAGACCACTTACCTCCCAGAAGTACTGCGAAAATTAAATGAGATTGTGAAGTGTCTGGCACAAGAAAACTCAAATGCTACTATTATTATTATCATCTGGAGAAGGCGAAAAAGAGAAGGACAAAGAGAAACAATGCCAGTTCACCAGTCCAGCCCCGCCCTGGCCATTCTAGAGACAATGGCTTGGCTCTGTTTTCTGATGTCTCCTGAAAGGAGTGAGCAGGGGAGGAGGCGCTGCTCCAGTTTTGGAACCAGAAGGAACCAGGCCAGGACAGGTGGCAGTGGGAGGCTGGCAGACAGCTCTGCCCAGCTCTCCAGGCCCCGGATTCCCAGGGCCTCCGCATTCACCAACAGAGATGTTACCCGTTGCCCTTCGGCCCTACTCACCAGCCTCCTCCACAGCAGAGCCTGTTTCCCATGGCACTCTGTCTCCGAAGGGAGCCCAGCTGTTTTCTACTTCAAGAGGCTTGTGGATTTCCTGGTTCCAGGTTTAGCTTTCTGTGGCCGCTCCCCCAGCCTCTGTCCGTGTCAAATTTCAACCTAGCAGGTTGGACTTTGGAAGCCACCTGCTGGAAAGATTCCCAGGTGATTATTCCCAGCAAAAGGGTTGAACAATACACAGGGTTTCCAGGTGACAGCTATCTCACCTTCAGGATTTGAAGCTGCTGCTGCTGCTGCTTCTTCTTTCTTTCCTTTTTTTTTTTTTTTTTTTTGAGACAGTCTCACTTTGTCACCTCTGTTAGAGTGCCATGGTGTCATGGCCTCAGCCTCCTGAGTAGCTGGGATTACAGGTGCCCGCCAAAACGCCTGGCTATTTTTAGAGACAGGGGTCTTACTAGAACTCAGGCTGCTTTCCAACTCATGAGCTCAGGCAATCAGCCTGCCTACGCCTCCCAGAGTGCTGGATGAAGCTTCTTTTGATGAACTTGAGTTTCAAGCTTCAATGAAAAGAAACCTGAGAAAGAAAAGTGCTCTGGGTTTCTTTAGGAAACATTTCTCCACTACATCACGCTATTTTTGAAATACATCCTCTATAATGGACTAGAGTCTTACCTTATGTTTACCCACCACCACTCAGGTTTAACTGAGTTTCACTTTCAGGGTAATTGGTACCGATTTCTTACTATCCCTGTCCAGAATCTAGGTTTGGTTACTGGTGTCTCTAAGAACCCTAAATTTAGGGAAATGGATTCCTTGCATATTCTCCTCTGCCTTTTGAAGTCAATGCAGGCAAATCACTTAACCTCTTGGGGCCTAAGTTTCTGGGACTAATGGAACAACTGAACATAATCTAATTCCCTTTCTGGTGTAAAATCAGAGGATTGTGTGATTGGAATGGCCTTACCAATTCTTAGCCACTCACTTCCCCATCCCCAGTTCAGACGTACAGAATCTCCACGTAGCCCTCAACACAGCTTCTCCTTCCAATGACTGAAAGTTAGACTCACTCTACGCTCACCAGCACATGGGACGTAGCTGAGCAAATTCATCTGTAGAAAATATGGGCCTTGCCAGGAAGTACTATTCAGCCATTAAAAGAGGGTGACTTTATTTTATTTTATTTTTATTAATTATTTTTTATTAAATCATAACTTTGGACATTGATGCATTTATGGAGTTCAGGGTACTGCTTTGATATACAATGTGAAATGCTTACATTGAACTAAGTAACACATCCATCACAATTATACTCATTTTTTTTTTTTTAACTGGAGAAATATCTTTATTGACTGGGCAGCCTACTTGAGAGGGATGAAGCAGGAGGAGTGGGTGGCCCAATGCCGGGTCGGCCATGCTTCACAGGCTTGTAGGTAATGGAGAAGTCCCCTAGGTAGTGACCGATCATTTCAGGCTTGATCTCCACCTGGTTGAAGGTCTTGCCATTGTAGACACCCACCATGCTGCCCACCATTTCAGGTAGGATGATCATGTCCCGCGGATGTGTCTTCACCACTTCTGGCTTCTCCATGGGTGGTGCCTCCTTGGCCTTACCCAAGCGCTTCAGCAGTGAGTGCTGCTTGCGGCGCAGGCCTCTGTTTAGCCGCCGCCGCTGGCGGGCACTGTAAAGCTGCATCAGCTGCTCATAGGACATATCCGGCAACTGGTCGAGATCCACGCCACGGTAGGTGAACTTACGGAAGGTCTGCTTCTTCTTTTGCTCCACTTCTGCCATTTTGTCACCTTCCCGGAAAAAGCCTCATTTCTTAATAGTTTTGAAACACACCATTGCATCATGCACATTAGGTGAGGTCCCTGCAAATACCCTCCCTCCTCCCATATCCCTCCTCCCCTCCCCTCTCTCTCCTCTTCCTTCCTACTTTCTGGACTATAGTTATGTTTTGCCATTCATATGAGTGTGTAGGTGGTTACATATTGATTTCATAGTAGTATTGAGTACTTGGATGCTTTTATTCCCATTCTTGTGATGCTTTACTAAGAAGAATATGCTCCAGCTCCATCCAAGTAAACATAAAAGATGTGAAGTCTCCATCTTTTTATGGCTGCATAGTATTCCATGGTGTACATATACCACAATTTGTTAATCCATTCATGGGTTGATGGGCACTTGGGCTGTTTCCATGTCTTGGCTATTATGAATTGGGCTGCATTAAACCTTCTGGTGCAAATGTTTTTGTTGTAAAATAATTTTTGATCATCTAGGTATATGCCTAGCAGAGGAATATTGCAGGATCGAATGGTAGGTCTACTTTTAGTTCCTTGAGTGTTCTCCAAACTTCTTTCCAAAAAGGTCATGTTAGCTTGCATTCCCACCAGCAGTGTAGAAGCGTTCCCTTCTCTCTGCATCCACACCAACATCTGTAGTTTTGGGATTTTGTGATGTGGGCTAATCTTACTAGAGTTAGATGATATCTCAGAGTGGTTTTATTTGTATTTCTTTGATGATTAAGGATGATGAGCATTTCTTCATGTGTTTGTAGGCCATGCGCCTGTCTTCATCAGAGAAGTTTCTGTTCAAGTCTCTTGCCTACCTAGAAATGGGATTATTTATTCTTTTATTATTGATTAGAGTTCTCTGTAGATTCTTTGTCAGAAGCATAACCTGCAAAAATCTGAAGGTTGTCTGTTTGCTTTACTTACTGTGTTCTTGGCTGTGCAAAAGCTTTTTAGTTTGATCAGATCCCAGTGATGGATTTTTGGTGTTGCTTCAATTGCCGAGGGGGGTCCTCCTCATAAAATATTCTCCCAGGCCAATTTCTTCAAGTGTTTTCCCTGTTTTCTCTTCTAGTATTTTTATAGTTTCATGTCTTAAGTTTAAATCTTTTACCCAGTAGAATCAATTTTTGTTAATGGTGAAAGGTGGGGGTCCAGTTTCAGTCTTCTACAGGTTGCCAGCCAGTTCACCCAGCACCATTTGTTAAATAGGGAATTTTCCCCCACTGAATTTTTTTTTTTTTTTTTTTTTTTGCAGTTTTTGGCTGGGGCTGGGTTCTAACCCACCACCTCTGGTATATGGGGCCAGTGCCCTACTCCTTTGAGCCACAGGTGCCGTACCACTGCCCTCCCCCACTGAATATTTTGGATAGGCTTGTCAAAGATCAAATGACAATAAGCAGCTGGGTTCATCTCTTGTTTCTCTATTCTGTTCCATAAATCTACCACTCTGTTTTTGTGCCAGTACCATGCTGTTTTGATCACTATAGATTTGTAGTATGGCCTGAAGTCTGGTAATGTGATACCTCCTGATATGTTCTTATTTCTGAGTAATGTATTTGCTATTTGAGTTTTTTTCTGATTCCATATAAAAGGAAGTACTATTTTTTCCAAGTTCTTTAAAATATGACAATGGTGCTTTAAAGGGATTGCATTAAATCTGTAGATTTCTTTGGATAGTATGGACATTTTAACAATGTTGATTCTACCCAGCCATGAGCATGGTATGTTTTTCCATTTGTTAACATCTTCACCTATTTCTTTTCTCAGCGTTTCATAGTTCTCTTTATAGAGATCTTTCACATCCTTTATTAGGTAAATTCTCAGATATTTCATCTTCTTTGGCACTATTGTAAAAGTAATAGAGTCCTTGATTGTTTTTTCAGCTTGACTATCATTGGCGAATATAAAAGCTACTGACTTGTAAGTATTGATTTTGTATCCTGAGACACTGCTGTATTCCTTGATCACTCCTAAGAGTTTTGAAGTTGAGTCCCCGGGATTTTCCAGGTATAAGATCAAGTCATCAGTGAAGAGTGAGAGTTTGGTCTCCTCTGATCCTATCTGGATACCTTTGATCGCCTTCAAAAGAGGGCGACTTTGTATCTTTTGTATTAACCTGGATGGACTTGAAAGACATTCTTCTTAGTAAAGTACCATAAGAAAGGAAAAGCAAATACCCAATGTCCTGAATACTAATATGAAGTTAGTGGACAATCTCATACATACCCACATAAGAGAAAAACTCGATTCAATTCAAGTTGGGGGGGAGGGAAGAATGAGGGATGGGGAAAGGGAAGGAGGCCAAGGATTGGTGTGCTCCCACTTACTGGGCACAGTGTAAGGGTATATGCCACACCTCTTGGGTGTGGGACACAACTATAAGAGGGATTCTACCTAACAAATGCAAATATTACAACTTAGTTGTTTGTACCCTCACGTTAACCTGAAATAAAAAAAAAGAGAAAGAGGATATAGGCCCTAGGAGAATTTTTGAAACATAATTCTGTCTTCAGTGCCCTCATCCCATCCTTAGTATCTTGCTTTGATGCCTGGTTATTTGTATGTTCTTTACCGATGTTCAGAGCCCACCACTCAGCTCTGCACTCCAGAGTACCCTGGACTTTGAACTCGAACTCCTGTCCATTGGCTTGTAACAAATTTGTAGGAGTATGAGGAAGATTAAATGAGATCTGTGTATGTAGAGCTTTGGTCCAGAGCCTGGCACATGGAAAGGTCTCCGTAACTCTTACGGAGTTAGAGAGTTATAGTTATTATTCTTTCTTTCTTTCTTTCTTTTTTGAGACAGAGTCTCACTCTCCCACCCTAGGGTTGAATGCCTTGGTGTCATCATAGCTCAAAGCAACCTCAAACTCCTAGGCTCAAGCAATCCTCATTGCCTTAGCCTTCTGAGTAGCTGGGACTACAGGTGCCTGCCCACAAAACCTGCCTAATTTTTCTATTTTTAGTGGAGACGGTATCTCGTTCTTGCTCAGGCTGGTCTCAAACTCTTGAGCTCAAGCAATCTTCCTGCCTCAGTCTCCCTGAGTGCTAAGATTACAGGCGTGAGCCACCATACCTGCCTGACTTACTATTATTATTTCTGTTCTAAGGTGATAATCAGGTGGACCATGCATCTTATTTTATCTTGTGCTCCAGTCATTGCAGTATTTCAGGGCCATGCTTCTCCCCTGCAAACCATTCCCTGCTTCCTTTTTTGTCCTATTACCTACCTCTCCCCACACAGCTCAAAAGCCATTAATGATTTCTTCCTGTTACTTGTATCTATGGGAGAGAGCCTGGCACTCAAAGCCCACCCCCCACAATCTGGTAGTACCTTTGTAGCCACATTGTAATTTTTAAAAATAACACCTAAAGGATTGTCAGATGGCCAGAAACGCCAAAGGAACCAATAATCCAGAAAACCTGATATGCCTTAAGTAGTATTACTAGATGTCTAAAATGATAAGGGTATTGATTATTCCATTGACGTCTGTACTGGTCAACCCATGACTAGAATAATAATAACTAGGTCTACATGTTGAATTTCTTTTTTTTTTTTTTTTTTTTTTTTTTGAGACAGAGCCTCAAGCTGTCCCCCTGGGTAGAGTGCCGTGGCATTACAGCTCACAGCAACCTCCAACTCCTGGGCTCAAGCGAGTCTCCTGCCTCCGCCTCCCAAGTAGCTGGGACCACAGGCGCCCGCCACAACGCTCGGCTATTTTTTTGGTTGCAGCCGTCATTGTTGTTTGGCGGGTCCAGGCTGGGGATTCGAACCCGCCACCTTAGGTGTACGTGGCTGGCGCCTTAGCCGGTTGAGCTATAGGCGCCGAGCCTACATGTTGAATTTCAAGGTGAATTTCAATTGTTAAAAGGCAGTGTGTTCAAAAGAAAGTCGTCTGGATAATGAAATGGAAGGTGCTACAAAATACGGTAAAAGAAGTAGGCAGGTTTAGCTGGAAAAGGGGAACCTTTGAAGAAATTTAAGTCAAAGAAGGGTTGCATTTGTTTTCTGGACACAACCAAAACCAATGGGCAGAATTTATGGAAATGCAAATGTTGATTCAACAAAAGGAAGAATTTGTAATGGTTAAGTGCAAAAAGAAAATGGAGTGGGCTACTTTACAAAGTTCTAAGTTGTCTGCCACTGAAAATGTCCCAGAACTGTCATAATACCTTTAAAAGAATTTGAATGGGGTGGGGATTTGGACTAAATTGGAGATTCTCAATTTTTTTTTTCTAACTAGGAAATCCTTCTTTTAAATAAAGCTCAATTACAAAGCAAATGTTCTGGCTGAAGTCTGAGTAGAATCCTTTTATTCTTTTTCTTCTCAACTAGATATTAAGAATCCTGAAAGTAGACAGTCCAAACCCATAGTTTTTATGTTTACGATTATGTCTTCTATAGTGTATTGCTTGGGGCTTGATACATATTTATGAATGAATGAATAAATGAACACTTGAATATATCAATGTTTCTCTGAAGTAAGCTTTCATTTTTAATAGATGACAATCTTTTAACCAAAAAAATGAATTCCTCAAGTGAGAGTTGTCCTGGGGGTCCACTGATCCCTAAGAGAGGTATAGGAATGTATCTCAAGAGTTGTGGGAACCCATTCAAATTATATTACCAAATTTGGGAGCATGGGTATTTTTCTGGTAAGGCATCTACAATAGGCTCTTGTTGGATTTTCAGATGGGTCTGTAACCCTAAAAAAACACCACTTTCAGGGAAGAATTTTAGGTGTCCTCCATAGCTTGGTATAAAATATATTTTGGGGCAGGGAGGTCTTCTGGACAGTCTTCAAATCACATACACGCATGATCTCTTGAATGCAGAGAGTAATTGAGGGGACAGACCCTCAGGCTTTCCTGAGGGGTTCAGTGATAATGATAGCAGCTTCCGTGTCTGTGCCCCTCTGTGTGCATCCTCAGTCCCTCAAAATCAGTGACCATTTCAGCAGACAGGCCTTAGTGTGAGAAAACAAAGTATTCACCCCAGGGCTTTAGGCACCTATCTTCAGCCAAAAACCGTTTTCCCAACCCCTACCCAAAAAAGGGCCAGACAGTCTGGAGACCCTTGTTTTTGTGTCTCTAATCGCCAGCTCAGACAGTGCCCTCCGGGCTGTTTGGATGGCATATCCCTTTCCCTCCCAGGATCACACTCTCTTTTGTTGCATTGTGAGAAAATTATGGTGAGGAATTTGATCCGGAGCCAGGGGCAGCTTCCGGGTGTGATCTCAGCATCCAAATGCAGCTCAGGGTGCCCTGACGTTTGCACGTCTAACTGAGGAGCTCCTGTCTAGCAGGCTGGGACCACCTCCCTCCCTGCCCATTCTGTCCTCCCGGCCACGGAATAGGGAGCCGCACAAACAAGGCCCTGAGATTTGGGTTTATTCGGCTCCATCCAAAACTAAACCGAAGGCTATGACACGTCCCTTGGGACCAAACCATACATTGTGGACCATGCTTCCTTTCCTTCCCCCAGGGATGCTGCACCTCTGGCCGGCAGCTGCTGGCGTCAACGTGGGAGTTGGAAAGGGACTTGCTGGGGGCTGGGCCTGGGACCGTCAAGGCTCAACTCCGGCTGCCTCCTCCTCGTCCTCTGGATCAGGAGGTGCAGGGAGCAGGGAGATGTAGACCTCGTTGACCTCTGTGTCCAAATGTCGGCCACCCCGAGGCGCCTCCAGGTTAAGGATGCCATCATGGGAGAGGGCAGCTCGGACTCGCCAGGGGTCGACGTCCGCGGGCAGGACATAGGTGCGGCAGAACTCTCGGGCTATGAAGCCATGACGGTCCAGGCGCTGGGGGTGCCGGGCAGACACCTCCAGCAGGTTGTCCACAGTCCTCACCGTCACCTCATCTGGGGTAAAGTGGCTTACATCCAGAAACGCCTGGAACTTGCCCTCACTGAGCCTAAGCTCCGAGGCCCCTGCCCTGCTGCCCTCCCCAGCCTGGGCGGCCCGAGGCCGGACGTAGTAGCCGTGGTAGAGCGTGGGGGTCAGGATGTCTTCTGGCAGGAGGCCTGAGGGGCAGAGAGAAGGCGAGAGGCAGGATGAGGGAGGACCAGCTGGGCCCCGGGTGAAAGCAGGGGAGAGGGAGATTGGGAAGAGCAGGAGGGAGTCGGGAAAAGTAGGGAAGGGGAAAGGAGCGCACGGTAGCTCGGAGGAGAGGCAGCTGGGCAGGGTGGATTGAGAAAGGAACAGAGGTCCAGGAAAAGGCAGACCACGCTGGGTCTGGACTGATAGAACGGGAACCAGGAGGCACCTCGCGGCCGGTAAGGGGCAGGTGTCTGAGCACGGCAGGCACCTGTCTGCCCCGAGCTCAGTAAGGGGAGGGCAGAGCCCGCCCTAGGGGGTTGGGGGGGAGTCTGGGCTGGGGGACGGCCTGCCCCAGGAGATCAGTTAAGCCCCAAGTGGGGTGGAGGCCAGAAACTTTGGGTGGTCAGCCCAGAATTTCAGGAGGTGGGGGGAGAGGCAAGGGGGTGGCGTCTGTGCCATACCTTCTCCGAAGCGCTGCTCACCCAGGCGGCTCGGGTTGGCAAATTCGTACTCGGTGGTGGCCGGGTGGGCGTGTGGCACCGAGCGGCCCGACATGGCTGCGCGGTGCGGACTCGGCGGCGGCCCCGGCGTCAGGTGCAGCCCCAGGAGGCGCAGCAGGACCCCTCCGGCTGCTGGGAGAGCCCGGACTTCGTCGGAGGTGGGGGCGGGGTCTACACCACCCAAAATAGTGCGGAGCCTCTGGGGGGAGGGGCGGGGAGTGGGGGCCCGAGGGTGAGCGACAGGGTGTGACCAGCGCCGCCGGACCCCTACCCCTCCCCCCACACCTTTCAGCTGTCGCGGGGGACCGGAGAGGACAGCTGAGGGTCTTGGCTGCGGAGTGAGCTGGAGAGGGGATCTGGTGCCAGAGGACAAAGGCAGGCCTCGCTGAGACCCTCACTGACGGTTTGCACGTTTCCACACCACTTCTGTGTCCCAGGCACCATGCCCCCTGCTTCATAAAGTACTCCTGGATTATTGAATGACCTGGGAGACACATAGATGAAATATGCAACACAAGAACAAAACCAAAAATCAAAAATCCTTTTCTGTCCCTTTTGGGAATTGGGGTCTTCTGCCCAGATTAATGTCAGGGACCTCTCCTGAACCCAAGTCAACCCAGGGCACCACGAAGATGGTCCGGACATGTTGACCGTCACTATTCCCTGCCAGGGACCCACAAAGAGTTAATGTCCCTGGGGCCCAGCCTAGGAAGATTCCAGTCTCTGCCCAGGCCCAAGATAGCTGCTGGCCGATTTCCCTGGCATGCAAGACTGGAGAGGAGGAGGAGGAGGGGCACACCGCACGCCCGCTTGGGATTCCTGACTCTGTCCCAGCTTCAGAGAACCGGGTCGGGGTGGGTGCCCCTGGGTGTGGACGGACAGCGCGTGAAAGGAGACCTTGACAAGTCACTGGCCAGCTCAGACGTGTTTGGGTTTCTCTTTTCTTAGCTCAGTGAGTACTGGGTATGTGTCACACTGCCAAATCCCCGATCACAAGTCTCCATGAACCGGCGGTGAGCTGGGATAATAAAACCCCTGACATCACCATTCCAGAAGCTTCACAAGACTGCATATATAAGAGGCTGGCCTTAGCTGCGGCTGAAGGAGCTGACCAGCCAGCTGACCCCCGACATTCACCTAGCCGCCATGGACATCGCCATCCACCACCCCTGGATCCGCCGCCCCTTCTTCCCTTTCCACTCCCCGAGCCGTCTCTTTGACCAGTTCTTCGGAGAGCACCTGTTGGAGTCTGATCTCTTCCCGACTTCAACTTCCCTGAGTCCCTTCTACCTTCGGCCACCCTCGTTCCTGCGGGCACCCAGCTGGATTGACACTGGGCTCTCGGAGGTGAGTCTACCCTCTGCCAGGACAAGAGAATCAATCCTTCCTGGAACCCCTGTGAACTTTTCCATCTGTTTTTCTTTCCTTTTCTGCCTAAACCATTTTAGGCATATGTGTGTCCAAAAGTAAAGAAAAGTGAGGTTACTAGTGCCTGCCTCCCCCCACACCTGTTTCTATTTGATGGTCTCTGAATCCTATTTGTTATATTTTTCCGTGCACTGTGAAGATGACATCCTCTATGCTCTGACTTCTAAGCAGAATACCCTTTCCTGGTGTGGTTCCTAATCTGCAGGGAAGGAGCTGCCTTTGAACTCCTTTGCTCACCTCTTCTATAATATACCTCTCCCTCTTGACAAATTTTATCATCTCAAATTTCAGAGCCAGGAGAGACTCTTGCCTCATCCTGAGCTCTTCATCTCCACTGGGTGGAGCTGGAGACCACAACCACTATTTTCCTCCTTTCTATTCTCTCTTCTATAATTTCCCCTTGGGTCTGTGGGGCAGGGACCAGGAACCCGCCTGGGTCCTAGACTCATGAGGGGAAAAATATAAATCTGGTCTTGGGACCCCTCTTAGGATAAGAATGGGGTGAACAGACCAGGTACAGAAGCTGACACACATAACACTCTTGATTAAAAATACTCAAGTATGAGTAAACAGGAGCTGACTGGGCAAGGGCTTTTGGAAGGACAAGCAGGACCAGTATAACATTCCAGATTGGGTGGGTGGAAAATTTGGCAGACATCTGAGCAAGAAGAAAGGGCCTTTGTCTCACAGACAAATGACAAAGTCAGGCATTGAGGTTAGAGAGGCAACAGAAGCTATGCCCAGACCCATGCTGTGATTGGTCCCCTGTGTGATCTGTTTTATCTGTCCCTGTAAATAAAGTTTGGGCCTGATGGCCAAGAGCCCTGAGTACCATTGGCGTGCTTCCCCTGAACCAGAGAGCCATGTTTATTCAAAAAAGGATTTTTAGCAGAAAAGAGGAGAACAAATTACCTGGGGAGAAAGTAAGTCTGCAGAACGATGAGATGGGGCCAATGTTATAAACATTCTTGCCATTTTTTCTCCTTCCTCATTCCCTCACCTTGTTAATTCTAGATGCGCCTGGACAAGGACAGGTTTTCAGTCAACCTGGATGTGAAGCACTTCTCCCCAGAGGAACTCAAAGTCAAGGTGACGGGAGATGTGATTGAGGTGCATGGCAAACATGAAGAACGCCAGGTATGTCGCCTATTTCTTTCTCATTCATTCGGTGCAAACTATAATACGCCAGGCACTGTTATCAGCCTCTGAGACTAGGGACATTACAGTCCCAAGCTGTAAGGGTCTGGATCAGGGGTTATAAATCAATGCCTAGAAGACTCACTTAGGGGATAGACAATAGACCTGCTTTGTTACTGTTATTGTCAGAGAAATGGCTTCTGTTATTTTGATTTGATTGTCTTAGATGGAATGGATGGGATATTCCCTCCCCAGTTAAGCCAATGTTTTTCAACTTGGCCACATTAGAATCACCAGGAGAGTTTTCAAAAATCCCAGTACTCAGGCATTCCTCAGGCCAATTAAATAAGAATTTTAGAGATTGGTTCAAGACATCAGAATTTTTTAAAGCTCCCTTGGTAATTCTAATCTACAGTTGGACCTGGTTGCTGCACATAATTACATTAACAACATGTACCCTGAAAGCACTTGAGTTTGTGACTTTTCTTTTAGATGTTCAGAAACTTACTGCTCTTTTGCCCATCTTAATGCCGAGCTACATGGCTTGCCCATATTCATCTTCTAATCCTCTATTGCCCATGTGGAGATCAGTTAATTGAGAACCTATTTGGATAAATGCTTGAGATTCAGCAGGCATAAGGGTCAACTACTCTTTGGAAAGTTCTGATGAATGGAATGAATTCTCATGACTTTCTGTGATGGCTTTAAAATTGCCTCCTGCCAGTTAGTGGTAACTCACACACTGTGCATTAGGACAACTAGTACAGTGCGTCCTCAGGCTGCTTTGGTTTTACTTGGACTATTTCAAATCGCACATGAACTTCGTGGACACCCTGTCTGATTTAAGTTTGGGTCACAGTATCCCTACATGGAGTCACTTCTTTTTTTTAAAGCAGTAGTCTCTTGGTCTGGAACATTCTGGGACATTCCTGAAGAGTCAGGATAATTTCCTGGGCTTCCTCAGGGACTCAGATGCTCAGTACCAGGATGAGATTCCAAATCCTACGGGCCCAACCAACATTGATCTACCAGGCGTGTTCGATCTTTTTACTGTTCTGCCACACAGTGGAAGAACAAGAGTTGGGTCTTGGGTGACACATAAAATACAAAAACACTAATGAAAGCTGATGAGCAAAAAAATTAAAAAAAAGATCTGTAGATACTTTTCTTTTTTTTTTTTTGAGACAGAGCCTCAAGCTATCCCCCTGGGTAGAGTGCCATGGCATCACAGCTCACAGCAACCTCCAACTCCTGGGCTCAAGCGAGTCTCCTGCCTCTGCCTCCCAAGTAGCTGGGACCACAGGCGCCCGCCACAACGCCCGGCTATTTTTTGGTTGCAGCCGTCATTGTTGTTTGGCGGGTCCGGGCTGGGGATTCGAGCCCGCCACCTTAGGTGTATGTGACTGGCGCCTTAGCCGGTTGAGCCATAGGCG
The DNA here is from genome assembly GCF_000181295.1 of Otolemur garnettii. Taxonomy (NCBI): domain Eukaryota; kingdom Metazoa; phylum Chordata; class Mammalia; order Primates; family Galagidae; genus Otolemur; species Otolemur garnettii. Next base: position 3,691,991 of record NW_003852481.1, on the reverse strand, counting down.
CCGAGCTTTTCATAAGATGACACCACAGATAAACAAAACAGTCCTCAAATAATCTAAATGTGGCCCGTGGGCTGCAGGTTGGACACCCTTAAAACTTTTGGGAAGTACCCCTAAATGTATATGTGCCTCAGAGTTTGAAAAACTGTGAAGATCTGGGCTGTTTTATACTTCACAGACTTTTGCTGGTAGACGTGACCACCCAGGCAACTTCATCTTAGCCGCAAATCTGAAATGAGCACCTATTTTCTTTGCCTCATTTTGTGACAGCATTTGGTCTCCCCTAAGGGAGATGGGGATGCCTGAATTCTGGACAGATGATATTCTATCCTGCTCTCATCTCTGCCTTTTGCCTTGTTCTCTTGGATTAGGATGAACACGGTTTCATCTCCAGAGAGTTCCACAGGAAATACCGAGTCCCAGCTGATGTGGACCCTATGGCCATTACTTCATCCCTGTCATCTGATGGGGTCCTCACTGTGAACGGACCAAGGAAAGCGGCCCCTGGCCCTGAGCGCACCATTCCCATCACCCGTGAAGAGAAGCCTGCTGTCACTGCAGCTCCCAAGAAGTAGATGCCCTTTCTCTAACTGCATTTTTTAAAACAAGAAGGTTTCCCCATCAGTGAATGAAAATCTTATGATTAGTGCTGAAGCTTATTAATGCTAAGGGCAGGCCCAAATTGTCAAGCTAATAAAATATCATTCAGCAACAGATAACTGTCTTGTGTTTGAATATTCAGTATACTTTTATTCCATTTTATTTATGTATGTATGTATGTATGTTACCCTGGGTAGAGGGCCGTGGTGTCATAGCTCACAGCGACCTCAAACTCTTGGGCTCAAGTGATCCTCTTGCCTCAGCCTCCTGAGTAGCTGGGAGTACAGGCGCCAGTCACAACACCCAGCTAATTTATCAGTATGCCTTCATATAAATGTACAGATACAGCAGATCCCTTTAATCATCACATTATGATTTAAGGGCGTCCAGGGATTTTAGCATCAGAATGACTGTACTTACTGATGGTACAAATTTAGGCAAGTTACTTAACATTTCAGGTCTTCAGGTATTCCATTTATAAAGTGGAGTATTGAGTTGTACAGATTCGTAAGTGAATTAAGGACAAAAAGTATGCAAAGCCCCTTGCAGAGTTCAGGGAATATTGTTTCTCTCTCTACCCTCTCTGATTTTAACTGGAAGAATTCTGAATGAACGCTGGATAATACCGTATAAAAGGCCTTACTACATCTTCAAAATTAATCACATCACCAGGGAAGACACGATGACTCCAATGTTATTTGATTTTTCTGTCTTTTTGAGACCCAGGCTAGTGGTGTCTTCATAGCTCACTGCAGCCTTGAACTCCTGGGCTTAAGTGATCTTCCTACCTCAGCCTCCCGAGTAGCTGGTGCTACAGGTCACACCACCACAACTAGCTAATTTTTCTATTTTTGTGTGTCGGGGGGGGGGGCGGTGTCTCAGCATGTTGCTCAGGCCGGTATTGAACAACTGGCCTCAAGTGATTCTTCCACCACAGCCTCCCAAAGTGCTGGGATCACAGTGGTAAGCCACCATGCCCATCCTATTTGACATTTTTCTACTGATAAGCGTGCCTTCAGCTGATTCACAAGGGCAATAAATGTGACTCAGGTGATAAACCCCAACAAACCTCTGAGGTATAATCTAATTGCCCAGGAAACACTTGTTAAACTAAGATTGAGAAATATGCAATTTAAAAAGTTGAGTTTTAGAATTACAGTTAATAACTGATCAATAAGTGATTCTACTATTTAGCTTGCCTTAAACAAAGCTTTGGTAAGTAATTTATAAAAAAGATACTCTCAGCTCGGTGCCTGTGGCTCAAGCAGCTAAGGTGCCAGCCACATACACCTGAGCTGGCAGGTTCGAATCCAGCCCGGGCCCACCAAACAACAATGACGGCTGCAACCAAAAAAATAGCCGGGCCTTGTGGCGGGCTACTGTAGTTCCAACTACTTGGGAGGTGGCAGCAAGAGACTTGCTTGAGCCCAGGAGTTGGAGGTTGCTGTGAGCTGTGATGCCATAGCACTCTACCCAGGGAGACAGCTTGAGGCTCTGTGTCACCAAAAAAATAAATAAATAAATACTCTCTGGCAGCGCCTGTGGCTCAAGGAGTAGGGCACTGGTCCCATATACCGGAGGTAGAGGGTTCAAATCCAGCCCTGGCCAAAAACTGAAAAAAAAAAATATACTCACTACTCAATAATTAAAAAAATGGTGATCTAGCATCTTTTGTAACAACCTGGATGGGACTGGAGACCGTTATTCCAAGCAAGGTATCACAAAAATGGAAAAACAAACAACTCACGTACTCAATACTAAATTAGAACTAGTTAATCAACACTTATGTGCACCTGTGGGAGTAAAACTTAACAGGAATCAAGCCGGTGGGGGGGGGGGGATAAATCCACACCTAACTGGGGCAAGGGACGTATTCTGGGTGAATAACTCCAACTTAAAATGTATAGAGGGGCTCAGTGTCTGTGGCTTAAGTGGCTAAGGCACCAGCCATGTACACCTAAGGTGGCGGGTTCGAATACAACCCGGGCCCCACCAAACAACAATGACAACTATAACCAAAAAATAGCCAGGCATTGTG
>NW_003852481.1:3686190-3687981 GCF_000181295.1 Otolemur garnettii | reverse complement strand
GGAGCTATGACTCGTTGATGGCAAATGAGACCAGAGGAAAGTCTGCTGGAGATGCTTCTAGAAAAAGTTTTTAAACTAAGAAAAGGTTTAAAAAGATTCAGAGACAGACAGAGAAAAATATCTTTTTTCTTCTCTCTGAATGTTGGAGCATGAGAATGCGATGCCTGGGTTATTGTAGCCACTGTGACATGATCCAGCATCCATGATAAGCTAATGATAGTTGAAAACAAAGACCCTGAGTTCTTCATAGGTCAATGAGTTGCTGGATTAGTCAATTCCAGAGCTTCTCTTCTTCATACTGTCTTATGATGACTTGTTTCTGTTTAACCTATTAAGATAGAGGTATACACTTTTTTTTTGAGACAGAGGCATGTTGTCACCCAGGCTAGGGTGCAGTGACATGATCATAGCTCACTGAAACCTTGAAATCCTGGGCAATCCTCTCACCTCAGCCTCTCAAGTAGCTGGAACTAACTACAGGCCTTTGCCACCATGGTGGCTTTTTTTTTTTTTTTTTTGTAGAGAGGGGTCTTGCAATACTGTCCAAGCTGGTCTCAAATTCCTGGCCTCAAGCCATTTTCTTGCCTCAGCTTCCCAAAGCATTGGGATTACAGGTGTAAGCTACAGTGCCTGGCCTATTTTAACTTAATGTTAAAAAAGTTTTTGACACCAGAGTCTTATGTTACTGAGGCTGGACTTGATCTCCTGGGCTTAAGCAAACATGCCCTGTTGCTGGGATTTTAGGCACACACCACCTTGCCTGGATGTTTACTCTATTTGACATGGGTTTTCTGTTACTCGTAGGCAAAAATATTTGAACTGATAGAGGCTGAAGTTAATAGTGTAAAAAACTGAGGAATGTCCTAGAGGCTATGTATCAATTTTGTTTTAGTGAATTACCAGGAAATGTGTCAAGTAATGATTTGCTTTTATCTTTATATTTTATTTATTTTTATCTTTTTTGAGACAGAGTCTCACTTTGTCACCCTCAATAGAGCCATGGTGTCATCATAGCTCACAGCAACCTCTAACTCTTGGGCTCAAGAGATCCTCTTGCCTCAGGCTGGAACTACAGGGGCCTGCCATAGCACCCAGCTAGTTTTAGAGACAGGGTCTTGCTCTTGCTCAGGCTGGTCTCGAACTCCTGAGCTCAAGCAATCCACCCACCTTGGCCTCCCAGAGTACTAGGATTACAGGTGTGAGCCACCTCACCCAGCCTAATTTATATACATATATATATAAAATGTGCAGGATTTACTTTTCACCAGGCTGTTCTGGAAGGCTTCCTATGACATCAGAGTTATCTGGATCAACGATGGCCAGTTGTGCATACTCTGTTGTGTTTTCCCCATGCTGTGCCCAACTCAATATTATTACCACTGTAGTGATGAACACCAGTTCTGCCTAACATAGCATAGTAGTCTATTTCCAATTTTCTCAAAGCTGGGCAGTTGTTGGCAAGGATGACCAGTTTCACTTTGCTTTATCTGATCATCTTCAAAGTCTGCTTGTACCCAGCACATATTTTCCACTTTTCATAATGAACTGGAGCCTGCAGTTGACTGACTCCAGTACCGTTTTTGTCTTCTTTGCAGCCACCAACCAAGAACAGACGCCAAGATGGCTGGGGGGCAAGAAAGGAAGGAGTCCCACATGCCAAGGATTTAATTTTAAGAAAGCCACAATGGCTCAGCGCCTGTGGCTCAAATGGCTAAGGCACCAGCCACATACACCTGAGGTGGCGGGTTTGAATCCAGCCTGGGCCTGCCAAACAACAATGATGGCTGCAAC
>NW_003852481.1:3652692-3686028 GCF_000181295.1 Otolemur garnettii | reverse complement strand
AAAAAAAAAAAAAAAGAAAGCCACAACTTTGACTACTAAATAATATTTATGTTTTCAACAAATTTGTTCATAATATCCAGGGTCATGTGTTTTTGTTTGTGACCATAAAAGCCTACGTTTGACTAGTTCCTTAGTGCTCTTCTTTTCTAGATCAACCCTTTGCTATGGCTGTTCCCAGAGACAGTATAGGACTTTTCTAGTCCAGTGTATTAGAGGACTTTTTGAGCTTTATTAGGTAGCTTATCCATAATTCTACTTCACTGCCTATGTCGGAGTCATGCCAGACTTTTGTTGAAGCAATTCCAACAAGCATTTATTTTTCAGTATTAGCTAACGTTTCCTGGGTACCTACTATGTGATACTGTGCTAAGTACTTTACTTTTTTTAATTTTTTAATATATATAGACATACATATATATATATAATATATATATAGACATACATATATATGTATGTCGCCCTGGGTAGAGTGCTGTGGCATCATAGCTCACAGCAACCTCCAACTCCTGGGCTCTCCTACTTCTGCCTCCCAAGTAGCTAGACTACAGGTGCCCACCACAACACCTGGCTATTTTTTGGTTGCTGCCGTTTTTGTTGTTTGGCAGTCCCAGGCTGGATTCGAACCCGCCAACTCAGGTGTATGTGGCTGATGCCTTAGCTGCTTGAGTCACAGGTGCAGAGCCTAAATTTATATTTTGATAGATTTAGCACAACAAGTGTTTTTAGTTGAATTGTATAGTGGTGATGTCTGGGTTTCCAGGTTACCCTTCACCCAAATAGTGTAAATTATACTGATCAGTAGTTTTTCCTCTCTCCCTTCCTCCAACCATCTCCCCTTCTGAATCTCCAATGTCCATTGTACCACTTTGTATGCCCCTGTGTATCTGTAGCTTAGCTCCCATTTATAAGTGAGAACAGACAGTATTTGATTTTTCTACTCCAGCATTACTTCACTTAGGATAATGGCCTCTGGTTCCATCCAAGTTGCTGCAAAAGACATCATTTCAACATTTTTATGGCTGAGTAGCATTCCATGATATACATGTACCACATTATCTTCTTTTTTTCTTTTCTTTTCTTTTTTTTTGAGACAGAGCCTCAAGCTGTCCCCCTGGGTAGAGTGCTGTGGCCTCACAGCTCACAGCAACCTCTAACTCTTGGGCTCAAGTGAGTCTCCTGCCTCCGCCTCCCAAGTAGCTGGGACCACAGGCGCCTGCCACAACGCCCAGCCATTTTTTGGTTGCAGCCGTCATTGTTGTTTGGCAGGCCCGGGCTGGATTCAAATCCGCCACCTTAGGTGTATGTGGCTGGTACCTTAGCCACTTGAGCCACAGGTGCCAAGCCATCTTCTTTTTTCAAAAATAAATATTTACTTATTTTAAAGGCAGAGTGTCACTATTTTGCCCAAGCTGGTCTTGAATGCTTGGTCTCAAGTGATCCTCCAGCCTCAGCCTCCCAAAGTCTTGGGAGTACAGACAGGAACCACTGCACCAGGCCCTGAACCACATTTAATCTACTTTTCAGCTGGGGGGCTCTTAGGTTAATTCCATAACTTTATAATTGTGAATGTTGCTGTGATAACCATTAGTGCTGGTATCTTTTTCACTTAATCATGTATTTCCTTTGGGTAGATACCCAGTAATGGGATTGGGGATCATATGGTAGGTCTACTTCTAGTTCCTTGAGAAATCTCCAGACTCTTTTTTATAGAGGTTGTACTAATGTGTATTCTCACCAACAGTGTTCCCTTTTGCCACATCCACACCAACATCGATTGTTTTTTGACTTTTTATTAACAGCCATTCTCACTGGGGTAAAGTGGTATGTCACTGTGGTTTTAATTTGCATTTCTCTGACAATCAGTGATGTTGAGCACTTTTTCACATTTCTTGGCCATTTGTGTATCTTCTTTTGAAAAATGTCTGTTCATGTCATTTGCCCAGTGAGATTATTTTCTTGTTGAGTTCCTTATACATTCTAGATATAATACCAATATATCATCTTAATACATATAATAAACTAATGTCTTTTGTCAGATGTAGAGTTTATGAATAATTTTCCCATTCTGTAGGTTGTCTATCTATTCTGTTATTTCTTTTTCTGTGTGGAAGCCTTTTAGTTTAATTAAGCCCCATTTATTATTTTTTTTTGTTGTTGCACTTACTTTTGGAGTTTTTTTGTTTTTTGTTTTTTTTGAGACAGAGTCTTATTATGTCACCCTCGGTAGAGTGCCATGGCATCATAGCTCACAACAACCTCAAACTCTTGGGCTTAAGCGATTCTCTTGCCTCAGCCTCCCAAGTAGCTGGGACTACAGGTGCCCACAGCCTGGCTGTTTTTTGGTTGTAGATGTGATTGTTGTTTGGCAGGCCCGGTTGGGTTTGAACCTGCCAGCTCTGGTATATGTGGCTGGCACCCTACCTGCTGAGCTACAGGTGCTGAGCCTTGCTTTTGGAGTCTTTTTTTTTTTAAAGACTTTATTTACCTATTCATTTATTTGCAGTTTTTGGCCAGGGCTAAGTTTGAACCCACCACCTCCAGCACATGGGGCCAGTGCCCTACCCTTTTGAGCCACAGGCGCCACCGCTTTTGGAGTCTTAATGGTGAATTCTTTGCCTAGGCCAATGTCCATAAAACTTTTTCCTAGGGTTTCTCCTAGAATTGTTAGTTTTAGGTCATACATTTAAGTCTTTGGCCATCTTGTGTTAAGTTTTGTACATGGTGAGAGATAGGGATCCAGTTTCATTCTACATGTGGCTATCCAATTTCCCCAGCACTATTTACTGAATAGGGTACCTTTCCCAGTATGTTTTTGCCTGCTTTATTAAGTTGGTTGTAGGTAGTCAGCTTTATCTCTGGATTTTTATTCTGTTCGGTTGATCCAAATGTATACTTTTATAGCAGTTCCATGTTGTTTCGGTTGCTATGACCTTGTAGGATAATTTGAAGTCAGATAATGTGATGCCTCCAGATTTGTTCTTTTTGTTTAGGGCTTGCTTTAGCTATTAGGGCTTGGTATCTATTTGAATGAGTAGGATGAGAAAGGGGAAGCCAAAATAATTCCTTGGTTTCTGGTTTTGACAAGTGTGTGAATTTATTATACAACACACAATGTTAAAAAATAAGAAAGAGGTCAGGGGCAGTGGCTCACACCTATAATCCAGCATTTTGGGAGGCTAAGGCAAAAGGATCACTTCAGCCCAGAAGCTCAAGGCTGCAGGGAACTGTAATTGTGCTCCCACTGCATTCTAGCCTCAGCAAGAGTGAGACCCTATTTCTGAAAAAAAAAAAAAAATTATGAATACAGTTTAGATATGTTGAGTTTGTGAGGTCTTTGGGAATTCAAATGGAGATATTCAATAAATAGTTGGATATGTGTATGTATGTGTGTGTGTGTGTGTGTATATATATATTTTTTTTTAAAGACAGCATTAATAACTAGAATATATAAGAAACTCCTACAAATCAGGCGGTGTCTGTGGCTCAGTCAGTAGGGCGCTGGCCCCATATACCAGATGGTGGTGGGTTTGAACCCTTCCCTGGCCAAACTGCAATAAAAAAAAAAAAAAATAGCCAGCACTGCGGCGGGCGCCTGTAGTCCTAGCTACTCAGGAGGCTGAGGCAGGAGAATCGCCTAAGCCCAGGAGTTGGAGATTGCTCTGAGCTATAACGCCACAGTACTCTACTGAGGGCAATAAAGTGAGACTCTGTCTCTTTAAAAAAAAAAAAAAAGACACTCCTACAAATCACTAAGAAAAGGACAGCTACTCCAGCTGAAAAAAAGGCAGGGGCTATGCATGATAAATTTATACAAGTGGAAACCAAAAGCCAATGCACATGGAAAAAAAATGCTGAAAGTCATTGGTATGACTTTGATATGCAAATCAAAGTAACCAGAAGCTATCTCTTCACAACAGGATCTCTCAATAATGGCATTACTGACATTCTGGGTCAGACAACTCTTGGTTGTGGGGCTCTTCTGTGCATTATAGGATGTTTAGCTGCCCTCTACGTGCATAGAGACATTGTAGTTGTGAAAATCAAAATTGTTTTTAGGCACTGCCAATTATCTCCTGGGGGATAAAACTGTCACTGCTTCAGAACCACCACTTTACACCTATCAGCCAGACAAAAAATAGAAAGCTAATGTTAAGTGTTAGCAGAGATATGGCAGCACAGGAAGCCTCCGGCATTTCTGATGCTGTGAGTGGCACAGCCATGCCTGAGAGTAATACCTCACAACCCAGCAATTCAGTGTATGGGTAATTTACACAGGTCCATACAGGGACACATGTGACGATGTGCTCCATGTCTGGTGGCAGAATATTCTGTCCCACGAGAGCAGAGTACACATTTTTCTCAGGGCACGTGAAACCTTCTACAAGACAGACCGTAAGTTGAGCCATAGAACAAGTTTTAATACATTTTTTAAAAAAGAAATCATACAAAGTATCCTTTCTGATCACAATGAATAAAATTAGAAATCAACAGCACAAGGAAAATGGAAAATTCACAAATTAAACAATACACTCTTAACTACTAACGAAGAAATTACATAGGAAATTAGAAAGAAGAGAACACAACCTATCAAAACTTATGGGATACAGCCAAAGCATTACTGAAGGAAAATTTATAGCTGTAAATACACATAGTAAGTCCTAACATAATGTTGTTGATAAGACACTGCAACTTTAAGCAAAATGACATATAACAAAACCAATTTTACCACAGGCATACAGGTGGTATAAGGAAAAACACATTTTAGCCCCCTCCAAATAACCCCAAACTTCTAAATAAAAACCAAAACACTTACACTTTTTTGTTTATTTGTTTTTTGGAGAGAGAGTTTCACTTGATTGCCCCACACTAGAGTGCCTTGGACTCAGCCCAGCTCACAGCAACCTCAAACTCCTGGGTTCAAGCAACCCTCCTTCCTCATCCTCCTGAGTAGCTGGGACTACAGGGGCCCACCAGGAAGCCTGGCCAAGTTTTTCTGTTTTTAGTAGGGATGAGGTCTGGTCTCAAGACTCTTGAGCTCAAGCGATCTTCCTGCCTTGGCCTCCCAGAGTGCTAGGATTATAGATGTGAGCCACCACAGTGGGTCGTAACACTTCTAATATTAAACACTGAAATAAATGAGAGTAATATAATATAGACACTTAAGAAAGGTTAATTAAAACAAGTAAGGTAATTATTTACCCAAATTTTGGTAAATGAGTGAGTGACCGCAGTCACAGAGATAGTGGGCTAAATAAAGGAATAAATGTTTGCAAAGCAAAAGTTGTTAAGAAGCACTTCCTACCACCACCACAAAGTTCAAAAACAATCACAAATCTCACTAAGCAGTTTTAGAGAGTATTGTTTATTGCTATGCATTAGGAGCTTTATCAATTTTTATTTTATAGTAATTTGTATATTCATTCATTCTCTTTTTTGAGACAGTTTCTTTTTGTCACCCTTGGTAGAGTGCTGTGGTGTCAGAGTTCATAGCAACCTCAAACTCTTAGGCTCAAGTGATTCTCTTGCCTCAGACTCCAAAGTAGCTGGGCTACAGCCCACGCCACAATGCCCAGTTGTTTTTAGAGATGGGGTCTTGCTCTGGTTCAGGGTGGTCTGGAACTTGTGGGCTCAGGCTATCCACCCACCTCGGCCTCCCAGAGTGCATTCACTCATTTTCCAACCTGCTGATTCCAGTTCAGGGTCACAAGTGGCCTCAGAGAGCAAGGCAGGAATTAGTCCTAGACAGAAGGCTATTCCTCACAGGGTGCCCTCACACACACCCCCACACCAACTCAAGATGGGGACCACTGAGACACTCCAGCTCACCTAATGTGCACATCTAGAGTTTCCAGAGACAATCCATGCAGATATGGGGAAAATGTACAAACTCCACACACACATTGGCCCCTGCGGGAAGTGATTTTTTCCTCATCAACGTTATAATGAAAGAATATTGAATGAAAGGATGTTATTAAGAACCTGCTACATGTTGAAAAAAAAGAAAGACTGCAAATCAAAAACCTAACTTTATGCTCTGAGGAACTGGAAAAGAAAAGCACATACAACCCCAAAGCTTGCTGAAGGAAGAAAATAATAAAGTTTAGAGCAGAGATAAAAGAGATGAGGGAAGTACAGAAATCAATAATACCAAAAGTTGGTTCTTGAAAACATCAACGAAACTGACAAAACTTTATTCAGCTAGATTGACAAGGGAAAGAAAAAAGTCAAATTACTAAAATCAGAAAGTACAGGGGGGACATTACTACAGATTTTTCAGAAATAAGAAGGATTATATTAGATATATCCTATATACATATAGTATACACTTATACTATGAACCATATGCCAGCAAATTAGAGATATAGGTCAAATAGACACATTCTTAGAAACACAAAATTTACCAAAACTGAATCATGAAGAAATAGAAAACTTGAATAGATTTATAACTAAGGAGATGAAATCAATAATCAAACCGTCCCAACAAAAAAAAATCCCTGGCCAAATGGCTTCACTGGTGAATTCTACCAAACATATACATAAGCGTTAACCCCAATCATTCTCAAACATTTCCAAAAAATTGAAGAGAAGGAAATATTTCCTAACTCATGCTATGAGATCAATGTTATCCTGATACTAATGCCAGACAAAGACATTATAAGAAAATTGTGGGCCAATATCCCCCACAAATATTGATGCAAAAATCCTCAACAAATTACTAGCAAACCAAATTCACCATCATATTAAAGGATTATACACCATGGTAAATGGGATTTATTTCTGGAATGCAAAATTGATTCAACGTATCAATCCCCTAAGACTCTATACTAACTAAATGAAGGAAAAAACCCACAGGATCATCTGATTGATGCAGAAAAAGCATTTAATGGATTTCACATTCTTTCTCTGATAAAAATACTCAACAAAGTAGGAACAGAAAGGAAACTAGCTCAACATAATAAAGACCATATATGAAAAACTTATAGCAAACATCGCACTTAATAATAAAATACAAAAACCACAAGTTTTTACTTTAAGATCAGTCTTAAGACAAGGAGGCCTGCTTTTGCCACTTCTATTCAATATATTATTGAAAACTCTAGCCAGTGCAATTAGGCAAGAAAAAAGAAATCAAGAATGGGAAGGAAGAAGTACAATTGTTTGTAAATGACATCATCTACATGAAGAAAGTTCTAAAGATTCCACATGCACTCACAAAAAACCCCCATTAGAATATGCAAATACAACAAAATGCAGCACACAAAACCTACACACGAAAATCAGGTGTGTTTCTATACATTAAAAATTAATAATCTGGGCTTGGCACCTGTGGCTCAAGTGGCTAAGGCGCCAGCCACATACACCTAAGGTGGTGGGTTCGAATCCAGCCTGGGCCCGCCAAACAACGATGGCCGCAATTAAAATAGCCGGGCCTTGTGGCGGGCGCCTGTGGTCCCAGCTACTTGGGAGGAGGAGGCAGGAGACTCGCTTAAGCCCAGAAGTTGGAGGTTGCTGTGAGCACGGAGGTTGCTGAGTGCCACGGCACTCTACCCAGGAGGACAGCTTGAGGCTCTGTCTCAAAAAAATTTAATAATCTGAAAAGAACATTAAGAAAACAATACATTTACAATAGCATTAAAAAGACTCAAATACTTATGAATAAACTTAACCAAAGAGGCAAAAGACTTGTACACTGAAAACTATGAAACAGTACTGAAAGGTTGGGTGTGGTTGCTCATGCCTATAATCCTAGCACTCTGAGAGGCTGAGGTGGGTGGATTGCTTGAGCTCAGAAGTTCAAGACCAGCACGAGCAAGAGTGAGACCCTGTCTCTACTAAAAAGAAAAAAAAAAATAGAAAAATGAGCCTCAAGTAGTGATGCATGCCTGTAGTTCCAGCTACTCAGGAGGCTGAGCCAAGAGTATTGCTCAAGCCCAAGAGTTTGAGGTTTCAGTGAGTTATGATGCCACAGCACTCTATCCAGGGCAACAGAGTAAGACTCAGTCTCGAAACAAAAACAAAGGCTTGGTGCCTGTAGCTCAGTGGCTAGGATGCCAGCCACATATAACAGAGCTGGCAGGTTTGAATCCAGCCCCGGCCTGCCAAACAACAATGACAAGTACAACAAAAAAAATAGCTGGGGTGGGGCATGTAGTTCAAGCAGCTAAGGCACCAGCTACATACACCAGAGCTGGTGGGTTTGAATTGGCCCGGGCCTGCCAAACAATGACAACTACAACCAAAAAATAGCCAGGCGTTGTGTGGGCACCTGTAGTCCCAGCTACTTGGGAGGCTGAGGCAAGAGAATCACTTCAGCCCAAGTTTGAGTTTGCAGTGAGCTATGACGCCATGGCACTCTACTAAGGGCAACATAGTAAGACTCTGTTTCAAAAAAAAACTCCACAAGTAACAAAGACTAAATGATAAAAACTAAAATTGTAAAACTCTTAGAAAAAACAAAAGAAAAGTTTTATGACACTGAATTTGGCAGTGATTTCTTGGATATGATACTAAAAACAGAGGTAACAAAAGAAAAATAATTAAATTGAATTTCATCAAAATTAAAAACTTTAGTACATCAAAGGATTATCTAGAGAGTGAAATAGCAATCCACAGAATGAGAGAATATATTTGCAAATCTTATATCTGATTAGGGATTAATATCCAGAATATATAAAGATACACAAAGAACTCAGCTACAACTTGACAACCAATAAAGCAACAACCCAATTAAAAATGAGCAAAGGTTCTGACTAAATACTAATCCAATGAAGACGTACAAATAACCAACAGGTACATGAAAAGATGCTCAAGATCATTAATCATCAGGAAAATGCAAATCAAAACCACAATGAGATTCTACTTTGTGGTCCACTAAGATGGCTATTTAAGGCAGAGAAAAAACAAAAAATAAGAAATGTTGGCAAGGACGTGGAGAAATAGAACAAGAATACACTGCTGTTATGCTCAGAGCTTGTAGCACAGTGGTTATGGTGCCAGCCACATACACCAAGGCTGGCGGGTTCTAACCCGACCCAGGCCTGCTAAACAAGAATGACAACTGCAACAAAAAAATGGCCGGGTGTTGTGGTGGGCGCCTATAGTCCCAGGTGCTTGGGAGGCTGAGGCAAGAGAATCGCTTAAGAGCCCAGGAGTTTGAGGTCGCTGTGAGCTGTGATGCCACCACACTTCACGGAAGACAAGTGAGACTCTGTCTGGGGTGGGCAGGGGAGGGGGAAAGGAGAGGAAAGAATACACTGCCAGTAGAAACGTAAAATGGTATAGCTACAATGGAAAAGTTTGGCATTTCCAAACTATTAAATATAGAATTATCATATGATCCACCAATTAGACTCCTGAACATACACACCCAAAAGAATTGAAAACAGGAACTCAAACAGATACTTGTACACTAATGTTTATAACAGCATTTTTGTGATAATAGCAAAAGGTAAAAACAATCTAAGTGTTCTGCAACAAATGAATTAAGATGTAAAATGTATCACATACATGGGATGGAATATTACTCAATCTTTAAAAGGATACATGGCAAAACATAAATGAACCTTGAAAAGATTATGCTAAGTGAAGCAAGCCAGACAAAAAGGGACAAATGATGTACGATTCCACTTAAACAAAGTAGGAGTAGATAAAAGAAAATAGAATAGAGGTTACTAAGGGCTGGGGTTGCGGGGATGAGTTATTGTTTAATATAAAGAGTAAGTCTGAGATGATCAGAAAAAGTTCTGGGAATAGACAGTGGTGATGGTTGTACAATATTGTGAATATACTTAATGCTACTAAATTGTTTAAAGTTAACTTAACCTAGCTTAAAAATAGCTAAAGTAGAGCCAAGTGCAATGGCTTACTTTTATAATTGTAGCACCTTGGAAGGCCAAGGTGGGAGAACTGCTTGAGGCCAGGAGTCTGCAACCAGTATGGGCAACATAATGAGACTGGATATCTACTCAAAAACTTTCAAAATTAGCTTGGCATCACAGTGCATGCCTGTAGTCCTAGAGACTCAGGATGCTGAAGAGGGCAGGACTGCTTGAGCATAGGCATTGAAGGTTGTAGTGAGCTCCGATCCACCACTACACTCCAGCTTGGGTGACAGAGCAAGACCCTGTCTTCATTAAAAAAAAAAAAAAAAAAGTGGTCAGGCACGCTCGGCTCACACCTGTAATCCCAGAACTCTGGGAGGCTTAGGCAGGTGGATTCCTTGAGCGCAGGAGTTTGAGACCAACTTAAGCAAGAGCAAGATCTTATCTCTAAAAATAGCCGGGTGTTGTGGCAGGAGTCTGTAGTCCCAGCTACTTGGGAGGCTGAGGCAAGAGAATTACTTGAGCTTAGGAGTTTGAGGTTGCTGTGAGCTATGATGTCACAGCATCTACCCAGGGTGACAGAGTGAGACTCTGTTTTAAAAAAAAAAACAAAACAAAAAACAGGGCGGCACTTGTGGCTCAAAGGAGTAGGGCGTCGGCCCCATATGCTGGAGATGGTGGGTTTAAATCCAGCCCCGGCCAAAAACTGCAGGAAAAAAAAAAAGAAAGAAACAAAAAACCCCTGCTAGAATTAGAAATATAATATGCAAATTTAAAATATGTTCCTATAAAACAATATTCATGTTCAAGAAGGCACAAATAGATTCTTACAATTAATGAAACAATAATCAAATTTGAAAATTAACCTAACAATGCAATGAAATCTTGACCAATATCCTAACAGTATCTTTTGTGGAATAAGCTGAGCCTAAATTTTATATGGAAATGTAAAAGGTCGAGAGAAAAAATGGCTGTTTGGCTATTCTTTGTAGAAGAATCTCAGACGCTCTGCTGTGTCCAAGTTGTTAATAACTCCTCAGGTCCCCACCAGCACAGGTTGCAGGCTTTCTCTCAGTTTGTTGCTGAAGAATACACCAGATGTCACATCCTTTCACCAGTATAGATTATTTCATACTACATCATTGATGGCTTGGAGCCTGTGGCTCAAGTGGCTAAGGCGCCAGCCACATACACCTAAGGTGGTGGGTTCGAATCCAGCCTGGGCCTGCCAAACAATGATGGCTGCAACCAAAAAATAGCCAGGCGTTGTGGTGGGCGTCTGTGGTCCCAGCTACTTGGGAGGTGGAGGCAGGAGACTCGCTTGAGCCCAGGCATTGGAGGTTGCTGTGAGCTGCAATGCCTCAGCACTCTGCCCAGGGGAACAGCTTGAGGCTCTGTCTCAAAAAAAAAAAAAAGAGTCATACTACATCATCAAGAAAAGGACTGGAAAAATTTTTGATGACCCAAAGAATTGGGGAGAAGAAAAAGTAAAATGTGGAGCACCGTGGACCTGTCAGCAATTAAGGAACAAAAGTAATGAAGATTCACATAAACTTTGGTATTTCCTACTGCAAGAAAGAAACATGCTTTTCACCCTAGAGCAGGAGGCCAGGAGGTGGAGATTGCCAATGCCAAGTCCAGAGTGGAAGGCAATAGATTGCATGGATGCATTAGATAAAGTTGTCCAGAAAGAGAAGATGCTCTAAAACTTCTTCAGACTGGTCAAGAAAACACTAGACTTGGAGAAGAGACATCTTTGGAAGAATCATCTGGCACAAGTTCAAGCAGGGGCCTATACCTTGGTACCTAAATAAGATATAGTAAGAAACGATTGTTTGCAATGCCTTATGTGTGGAACGTTTTATCAGACTGGGACTTGAGAAGGAAGCTGGCATCAGAGCAAGGAAGAAAAGTCTGGAGAAAAAGAAAGACTAATTTCTTCCGAAGAAGTTTCCATATCTTTCTAAAGCCCAGAAGACAGTCTTGCCTAAGATGTCTGCACTCTTGAATTTACCATTTTGACTTTCTTACATAATAGTCTATACCCAAAAGTAACCTCAGCAGCTGGTTCAGCGGCTAGGGCACCAGCCGCGTATACCAGAGCTGGCAGGTCGAATCCAGCCCAGGCCTGCCAAAGAACAATGAAAACTATAACCAAAAAAATTGCCAGGTGTTGTGGTGGGCGCCTGTAGTCCCAGCTACTTGGGAGGCTGAGGCAAAAGAATTGCTTAAGCCCAAGAGTTTGAGGTTGCTGTGAGCTCTGATACCACAGCACTCTAGCCAGAGTGACAGCTTGAGACTCTGTCTCAAAAATAAATAAATAGGGCGGTGCCTGTGGCTCAAAGAAATAGGGCAACAGCTCCATATGCCAAAGGTGGCAGGTTCAAACCCAGCCCCGGCCAAAAACTGCAAATAAATAAATAAATAAATAAATGTGTTACCTGTGTGATTTATAAAGAAAAAAAAGAACTGTAAAAAGTCAAAAATAGCTTAAACAATTTTAAGGAAAACAAGGTGAAAGTACTTTATCTATTATACATTAAGACTTATAGAAAGATCTGGGCATGGTAACATGTGCCTGTAATCTCAGCTACTGGGGTGGCTGAAGTGGTAGGATCACTTGAACCCAGGAGTTCAAATCCAGCCTAGACAACATAGCAAAACCCTGTCTCCAAACAAAAAACAACTCCCCCCCAGATTTATAACATTTAAAATCATTATAATTAAGATAACAGAGGAATTAAGTATCATTAAGGTATTGTAACTAAGATAACACCAGGGGTGACAATCAGGCTAATATAATACAGATCCTAGAAACAGACCCACATGTACACAGTTAATTTACAATAAAATGGCATTGAAAAGCAATGGAGAAATTATGACCTTTTCCATAACTAATAGTGGGACAATTGGTAGCCACTTAGGAAATTAAAAAAACATAATCACTACCGAAGACAGTAGTTCTCAACCTTCCTAATGCTAAAGTAGCTAAAGTAGCAACGGAAATAATTTTATGGTTGGGAGTCACCACAACATGAGGAACCGTATTAAAGGGTCGCGGCACCAGGAAAGTTGAGAACCACTGATCTAAGATCACATACAACATAAATTCCAGATCTATATTTGGAACATAAAATAATGAAGGTTTTGGAGGTAATATATGAAGATATTTTTTGCTTCTTTAAGAAGACAACATATGAGAAATAGATCTTAAACAGACAAAAAATAGGAAATACAGGTAAGTTTAACTATCTTAAAATGAAGACTGCTGCCTCCAATGTTCACTAACCCTAAACTATTCACAGTCTTTTGTCGGTCCCTACCAGTTCCCTGCTCTGAAAGATCCATTTTAAACCAGTGGAACCCTTACCCCCAAATTCCTATAATCCTCCTTTTGAATCATAATCAAGACGTAGTATCAAGTTTATGTTCTTCGTTGTTATAGTAGTTTTAAGAAGTTTTGTTTAATTAACAGGTTTCTTTAGTGATCTTTTGGGGGGGGGTATAACAACTGATAGTCCTTCTGTCTTTGAGATATATACTAAAATCTTTATAGATGAAATTATATTTTTGACATCCGCCCCCAAATTAATTCAATAAAATAGAGAAAGTAGATCAATAAATCATAAATTGTCAATGCTGAATAATTATACATGAAAATTCACTAGACTATCCTGTCTACTTTTGTTCATGTTTTAAATTCTCCATAATAATAAACGAGTTAAGTCTCTTTTCATAGTCTTCAAGAAGGGATGCTCATTAAGGTCACAATCAAGTTATACTATTCGACTATGATTTCCTGGCTTATAACCAGAGACTCTAGTCAAATACACCCTAAGTTATGCTGGATTTTACAGTCTAGCCACTGATAGAAGGTAGGGAACAGCAGAGTGGTTGTAGATTTGAGAGAAATAATTCTTTTTAAATTAGAACACCCCTAATGTAGAACTAAGGATACATATCATTAACTTAAATTTGGCATTTAATCTTGGTTAAAACAAAGAAGGGAGAGAGAATATATTCTGTGTTTTCTACTTTATTTCTTTAGAAGTGCAATGGTGTTACAGTGAGCTAAATTTTTAGTTATGCTTAGATGTGCTCCCTCCTACACTCTACTGTGGAAAAATGAAGCTTATTCTTTCTTAGAATCCTCAACCTTGAAACTGATCAATATTAGGATCCCATACACACCCAGGAAGATGCCCGATTTGAGGTTTTGAATAGCTATTCATATAAGTTGACTTTTCTGTGCATTTGTACTGGGGAGGATCCAGTTCAGGTTGATGTCCTGGGAACCAGTGAGGCTCTCGCTTAAATCCTAAGTGGGAAAAAAAGAAGAGAAGACACATGGGAACAATTAATAGCAAGGAGTTTTAATAACTGATCTCACCCTTATTTCTGAGGGACTAGCCAGTAAGTACTGTCAAAATTGAGAAAAGATAAAAAACATTCATTCATTCACTTATTCACCCATTCGGTTTACTTTTATTTGCATCCCTTCTATGTACTAAGCACTGAGTTAGCTCTGAAATGGTAAGAATTAAAAAGAATAGTCTACATACTATGGGTTGAAAGTGGCATTTTGTTGTTGTAGCTTGTATCGTAAGTTGTTTCAAAGTAGTGTCCAAACTGGAAAGAAAAATTAATAGATTAAGAATCTAGCAGTCTATATCTAAGTCAGGAAATAAAGGATAGCATGACATGAATTCTAACAGGTCCTGTCATATTTTAGATGGACTAGAGGTCTGTATGTTGTTAATCTATGCGCTTGTAACTTTCATATCCTTTGTATGTTTATT
This sequence comes from Otolemur garnettii, assembly GCF_000181295.1. Classification (NCBI taxonomy): domain Eukaryota; kingdom Metazoa; phylum Chordata; class Mammalia; order Primates; family Galagidae; genus Otolemur; species Otolemur garnettii. The sequence goes on along the minus strand of NW_003852481.1, from coordinate 3,671,408 downwards.
TGCTTAGGAAAAATTTAAGGACAAGCATCAGATAAATGACAAGTCTAGATAGGCCAATATCAGGGGTGAACCCAGCCTGAGTCAGAAGACATTAATTATTTCTGTGGCTTAACAGATAAAGTCCAAACAGAAGCAAAATAAAAAGAGTAACCCCCATCACTTTGATACCTTACAGATAATAATAATATACAACTTGATGGTAAAGTGGGACAGGTGTGTCCAGCTGCCCTAACCACTTCACTGAACAGAAGCCTAAGAGAGCACTGTCCTGCAAGTTAGATTCCTGCCTTTCAAATGGCCACAGGCATTTCTTTTGCTAAGAGTGGCAACAAAAGAAGAGAAAATCAGATTACCTGGGAAGGCAAGGGTTTGGGCTGTACAACATTCCTTAGGTCATATCTTTCCTGGTTCCAGTTGCCTATCAGGGTACGGTTTGAATAGGAATTCTCATTAGTGGTACATCTCCATCCATACTGAAAAAACTTGGACAAAGAATTCCAATCTGTCCACACTTCACCATGGCCATCTGCATTAATGAGGCTGCCATAGTGTGGGTTTGTGAGGAAACATGCGAGGTTCTGTGTCTGGAAAAAGACAAAAGTAGAAAAAAGGCTTAATGCACCAAACAGACGAAAGGCATGTCTTTCCAACTCTCTGCTTTACACAAGCACGACTTATTAATGACCCAGGCTTTCCTCCAGATTTAATTGTTGTGGTTGTATCTTCCTCTCCAGGCCTTTGAATCCTTTTATCTAATCTCTCAACCAGCTGCAGTGATTACTATAGAGACTAAATGCCCTCCCTCAAAAAAAAAAAACAGGAAAACCTTCAATACCCCCAATACTATATGAAGAACTAGCTACATGTTTAGACAATTTAAGAGGTTTTTTTTTGAGACAGAGCCGCAAGCTGTCCCCCTGGGTAGAGTGCCATGGCTTCACTGCTCACAGCAATCTCCAACTCCTGGGCTCAAGCGAGTCTCCTGCCTCAGCCTCCCAAGTAGCTGGGACCAGAGGTGCCCGCCACAACGCCCGGCTATTTTGGGGTTGCAGCCATTATTGTTGTTTGGCGGGCCTGGGCTTGATTCGAACCCACCACCTTAGGCGTATGTGGCTGGCGCCTTAGGCACTTGAGCCACAGGCACCGAGCCCAATTTAAGAGTTTTTAAGGATTAATGGTATTGCTATAGTCAAACAGAATATGTAGAACTGAGAGGTGAATAACTAGACAACACAATAAATGACCACTGAATAATTTCCTTTTATCTAGGCCCAGCTCAAGTGCCTTCCCTGAAGTTAACTTCTCTCTTCTTTTATCTCACACAGAACTTACTACCATATCTTCATCGTATTTATAACTTTCTACCATATGTTTGAGTTCTGAGTCCACTGAACTATATACTCCTTGAGGACAGGATGTATGTTTTATTAATTTTTGTACCCTTTTGCCCACCCTCCCAATCAATAGTGGTTTCCATATACCAGACGATCAACGATCAACTATTTTCTTTTTTTCCAGAAAATGAGTCTGGTCCCCTGGCTTAGGAGCAAGGTGATGATACCTCCTCTGAAGAACAGTAACGTGGTGCAAAGGCTGAGTTGTTTGAAGAGCTCAGAAGAGAGAGACAGAAATCCTTATATAATTGTTCCATGTTTTTTAAAGGATGTCACCACACTTGGCTTTTCTAGTTCTTCAAGCAAAGAAAGAGTGCAGATCATTCAGATTTCCAAGCCTAAGTGGCCATGATTTGGGAGTCACTGCCCACCTGCTTTCCCACAGTCAGAGAAAAAACTAGTAAGGTAGCATTAAAGGATGGCATCTCAGGTAAATGCCCTCACACCATCCACCTTTGTGAAGATAGGTGCCTGCACTGATGTCACTTAACAGCATGATGACTATAGTTGTCATGACACTCAGTAACACTTCTTGAATAAGTGTAGGAGATTGAAGCACCCAACAGACTGGTGACATCCATGTCACTGTCTCTAAAACTGGAATGACAGACACTGCCATACACTTAGTTGTCCAAGCCAGAAGCCCTATGGCTTATCTTTGACTCTGCCTTCTCTTTCAACATTCTTTCAATCACTAGGTCTTGTTGATTTTTGAATCAGTCTACTATTCCGTATTCTCACTGCCAGGTTCCTACTTAGATCAGTATTAGCTTCATCACTATTTCTTCCAATTCTATCTCGCCATCAGCCTTGTTCCCTTACAATCCTTGCTCCATAAGAACTTATGAAAATGAAAGTCATCTTCCTATTTAAATTTTTTCAGGTCAGGGGCAGTGGCTCATGCCTAGAACTCTGGGAGGCTGAGGTGGGTGGATTGCCTGAGTTCACAGGTTAGAGACCAGACTGAGTCAGAGTGAGAACCCTGTCTCTAACAGTAGCCAGGCATGTGGTCCCAGGTACTAGGGAGGCTGAGGCAAGAGAATCTCCTGAACCCAAGAATTTGAGGTTGCTGTGAGCTATAATGCCATAGCACTCTACCCATGGCCACAAAGTGAGACTCTGTCTCACAATAAATAAATTAAAAATTTTCAGTAGCTCAGGCTGTTAAAATGGCTAACAAAGCTCCACATGACCCTGCTTAACTCTTCTGTGTCGTCTGTTACCCACTCTCTTCGTCTGTGTTTTTGCCAAACTCAATTATTCTGTTTTTCCATCACACTTTTGCATATATCGTTCCTTCTGCCTCTTCTCTCTTGACCCAGATTAAGGTATTTTATCCCCTTTAGCTTTCAACTCAGGTTCACTTCATCCAGGGGCTCTTCCCACTTCACCCCTAAACTCGGTGAGGTTCCCTTTCTGTGAGTTTTCACACCACCCCGGATCCTTCCCCTCATAGCACACATCCCACTCTATCTGAGTTGCCTCTTTTCCTGAGTGCATTTTCCACGAAGCTATAGGCTCAGTGAAACCATAGGCCACATATTGTTCATCCATATAGCTAACCACCCTCACAGGGGCCTGGCACGTAACGGACAGTAACACTTCTTTCACCTGGAGATATTTTGAGCAGCAGCAGCAGAGACAATGGGATTCAGCCATTTCGGACGCTATGACGGCAGGTACAAACTCCTCTGTGTTAGAAACACGCAGGATTCAGTCCAACCTTCTCCTGAGCCCCGACCCCGCCCGGTTTCTCTCACTCAGAACTCGCCTCTCCCCTCTGAGCTAGTGACTGTGACCTCACGAAGGTGTGACGAAGTCACTCAGGGTCATACTTGGGCTAGAAGGCACTTTGATCTTCCTGAAGGGACGGGAGGGTGAGCGGACAGCTAAACGAGGGTCTAGCTTTTGCACTCATGGCCATAGCCTTCCTTGGGAGTCGCTGCTCGGGTTCGTCTAGACAACGGGTCTCTGTGGTGCGTCATCACCTAGCGACGGGAAGAGGGGGAGCGGGTAGAGACCTGCTAAGGAAGTGACGTCAGAAATGAGCGCAGCGAAGAAGGAAAGAGGGAAGCAGGGGGAAGCCATGGGCCCTCGACGCCTCCTGTTGGTTGGGGAGGGGAATTTCTCCTTTGCCGTAGCTCTCAGCAGGACCCTGGACGCGAGTACTAGTCTAACTGCCACCTGCCTCCCGGGCCTGGTGGACTTGGCCCGGGATCCAGTGGCCCAGGAGAATCTGCAGCGCCTGCGCGAGCGAGGTAGCAAGGCCGGCCCCTCCGCGAAGCCACGCCCAGCTGCCAGCTCCTCCCCGCAAAGGTTGGGGGGATGTAACCCACGCGGGGATTGCTTTTTATCATCCCTTGGATATTCGCACACTGCCTGCTGTGTGACTGTATAGCTGGGCTCGTTTGCGCGGTTTAGATTAGGAAGAATTTTCTGTGGTCTTAAGACATCCTTCTGTCTATATTTCGCGCCTCCAAACTCTTTGCCAGGTGCCGAGGTTCGTTTTGGTGTTGACTGCACCCGACTGGCAGATACCTTGGAACTGCACGACAGGGGATTTGATCGAATTTATTTCAACTTTCCACACTGTGGACGCAAAGCTGGAGTAGCTAAAAACAGGGAACTCCTTGCCAGGTTTTTCCAGAGGTGAGGAAAGGAGAGCCCTCGCAAGTTAAACATTTAAGATGTCTATAACATAGTTACTGCACTATAACATTTAGTTGGGGAAATAAACGTGTGTAAGTTACTGTAATATATTTAGAAGAGAACATAAAGGTCCAGAGGAACCCACAACCTAGTTGGAAAGACAGACACATACTCCTAAATAAAGGGCAAATAGGCTGGGCGTGGTGGCTCATGCCTGTAATCCTAGCACTCTGGGAGGCTGAGGCGGGTGGATTGCTTGAACTCAGGAGTTGTAGACTAACCTGAGCAAGAGTGAGACCCATCTCTGCTAAAAATAGAAAATATAGACGGGCGTTGTGGCCCGCGCCTGTAGTCCCAGTTAATTGGGAGGCTGAGGTAAGAGGATCGCTTGAGCCCAAGAGTTTGAGATTGCTGTGAGCTGTGACAGCACCACGGGCAGTGAGCCTCTGTTCCCCTACTTCCCAAAAGAAGCGCAGTGTACTTCTTGGGTGTATTAAGGGAGGATTATTTTCTTTGTGGTAGTGCAAAATAAAGACGGCCAGTATAATTTAATGGCTAAGACTGTGGACCAAACTGCATGGATCCAAATCCTGGCCCACCACTTAACACTTGCATGATTTTAGGTTTGCTTACTTAATCTTCACCTGCTTCTGTTTTTTCATCTGTAAACTGGGGATATTAACTAACTCCTTTATCAAATTGTTGTGAACTTAAAACATTATTATTATACAAAAATGCAAGATACTATTATATTTGAGGGTCTTGTGGGTCATAGTTATCAAGAAACTTTTCACAGAGGCAGGATTTTAAACTAGTATTTGAATTGTAGAATTTGAATTTTCAAGAAGACAGTGAAGGCTCAGCACCTGTAGCTTGGTGGGAAGGCCGCCAGTCACATACACCGAGGCAGGGGGATTTGAACCCAGCCAGGGCCTACTAAACAACAATGACAACTACATCAACAACAACCAAAAAAAAAAAAATAGCAGGACATTGTGACTGGCTCCTGTAGTCCCAGTATTTGGGAGGCTGAGGCAAGAGAATTGCTTAAGCCCAAGAGTTAGAGGTTGCTGTGAGCTGTGATGCCACCCCACTCTACCTAAGGCGACATAGTGAGACTCTGTCTCAAAAAAGAAAATAATAAGGCAGTGAATAGAACTTTCAAATGGGAGAGAAACAGCCTACACTTTGCCAACATTGGTCTTTCTGTGACATAAAGATGAACAACACAAATGTCAATCAGTTGACACTCTGGTCAGCTGCTAGTATCAGTTAGTAGGTTGACCATTTAATTTATAGTCTTATTTACTTCTGGCTACTTTCCTCTGTGTTTTTGAGGTCTAATAGACCTTGTTAAATAGGTATGAGTGGGTTTTAATTTTTTCACAGATAAGCCACGTGTATGTTGCTAACTTCTTTGGTAGTTTCTACTTGAGTTTCTCTGGTAGTTTCTGATAAATGGCTGTTTTTTTCCCCCTCCATTAGTTGTGCAGATGTTCTTGTAGAGGACGGAGAAGTCCATGTGGCATTGTGTAGAGGACAAGGCGGGACTCCTGCTGATAAGCCCCAGAGAGAATGGCACAACAGTTGGCAAGTGGTTGCCATGGCAGCTTTAGGGGGGCTCATTTTAAGTGATGTGCATCCCTTCAGCTGTGAGGCTTTGCCAGGGTACAAATGCACTGGATATAGGTAAGTATAACATAGGCCTTCTCTTAACAATCTCTCTCACTATGATTGAAAATAAGAATTTTCTATCACGGTGAGACAAATTTAGCCCCTAGAAATACTTAGTTTTTTAAAAAAATGTCAGGCACAATTATAAGAGGGACTTTAACAAATGCAATCACTGTAACCTAATTCTGTGTATCCTCAATGAATCCCAAACAATAAAAAAAAAAAAGAAAAGAAAAATGCCAAATTAATATGAGGGTACAAATGTCTTGGTTGCATTGTTTTCAGTTCAAAGGTAAAGTTCAAGTTGTAATTGAGCCCTTTGCCCACGGGTGGTGGCCGTGGTGGTGGTGGTGCTGAACACCCTCACATTGTGCGCATTAGGTGAGATCCTACCAATTGCCCTCCCTCTTCCTCTTCCCTTCTCCTTCCTCTCCCCTACCCCTTGCTAGACTATGGTGGGTGTCCATAAAGTTCGTGTGCACTTAAATTGCACACAAACTTAATGGACACCCTGTATTTGAGGTTTTTTTTTTCATGTGGCGTGTTGTTATTTATATATTGGTTTTATGTTAGTATTGAGTACATTGGATACTATTTTTTCCTATTATTATTATTTTTTTTTTTTTGCAGTTTTTGGCCGGGGCTGAGTTTGAACCCACCACTTCTGGCATATGGGGCCAGTGCCCTACCCCTTTGAGCCATAGAGGCCACCCTTTTTTCCTATTATTAAGATACTTTACTAAGAATAATGTGTTTCAGCTCCATCCAGGTAAACATAAAAGGTGTGAAATCTCCATCTTTTCTTATGGTTGAATAGTATTCCATGGTATACATAGGCCACAGTTTGTTAATCCATTCGTGGGTTGATGGGCACTTGGGTTGCTTCCACATGTTGACAATTGTGAATTGAGCTGCAATAAACATTTTGGTACAAATGTCTTTGTTGTAAAATGATTTTTGTTATTCTGGGTAGATACCTAGTAATCAGGTTGTGGGATCAAATGGAAGGTCAACTTTTAGTTCTTTGAGAATTCTCCATAATTCTTTCCATAGAGATTGTGTTAGTTTACACTCTCACCAGCAGTGAAGTATTCCTTTCTCTCTATATCCATGCCAGCATCTGCAGATTTGGGACTCTGTGATGTGGGCTAATCTCATTGGAGTTAGGTGACATCTCAGAGTGGTTTTTTTTTTTTTTTTTTGAGACAGAGCCTCAAGCTCTCACCCCGAGTAGAGTGCTGTGGCATCACAGCTCACAGCAACCTTCAACTCCTAGACTTAAGTGATTCTGTTGCCTCAGCCTCCCAAGTAGCTGGGACTACAGGCGCCTGCCACAACACTTGCTATTTTTTTTGGTTGTAGCTGTCAAAGTTGTTTGATGGGCCTGGGCTGGATTCAAACCCCCACCAGCTCAGGTGTATTTGACTGGAGCCTTAGCCGCTTGAGCCACAGGCACTGAGCCCTCAGAGTGGTTTTGATCTGCATTTCTCTGATGATTAGGGATGATGAGCATTTTTTCATGTGTTTGTTGGCCATTCATCTGTCATCTTCAGAGAACTTTCTGTTCAAGTGCCTTGCCCACTTAGAAATGGGGTTGCTTTCTCTTTTCTTGTTGATGAATTTGAGTTCTCCATAGATTCTAGTTATCAGCCCTTTGTAAGATTTGTAGCATGCAACTATTTTCTCCCATTCCAAAGGCTGCTTGCTTAGGCTGTGCCTAGAAAGACTTTCTGTAATAACGGCAGACTTCATACTCGTGTCTGTTTTGTCAGGAGTCAAGATAAGTCCTTTCACATAGAAGGTGCTTTGAATCATGTCTTCACCCGGAGCTTACCCTTTGAATGTTCTCAACCCAGAATCTTCAGGATCAAACTAGGTGACCAGTGGTTTTCCTTTCTAGAACCAGAAGCACTTGTAGGAAAGTTGAACAGGTAACCTGTTATTTGCTGGAAATTGCTTCCATCTGTAATTGTATCCTGACGTTCTCATAGCAACCATATATTGAGTGGATAGTACATAAGTTATTAGAGATGCTGGTGTTTTGATAATTGTCAGTCAGTATGGCCTCCTCAACCCTCTTTATAATTGAAAATTGTCTTATTTCTTAATATATTGTAGGGATGGTGGCTGTCAGAGTTCTGAAACACATAATATCTCTCCTTATGGTAGATTATTTCATTGCTTCCTTTCAAGATTGACTTGAGGATAATTCTTTTCTATATAGTTATTCGTATTTTTAATTTTAATTACATTATATTTATTCATTATTTTAACACTTGATCTTAGCCAAAAGGCTGAGAAGCAATTATTTGTTATTTTAAGTTAGAATTTTTTTTTTATGTGTTTAAGCAGGGGTTTCCTGGAAGCACCTTCATGTCATCCTATCAAAACCATAAATGAGAAACTCATTGCTGAATTGGGCAAAATTTTCCCTCTAAAAAGGCTGAAGCATTCCTTTCCCTTGCTGCCACAGGAAGGCACCAGTGTTCTCCCTTCCTGGAACTGTGACATTCTGTCAACTGCCTTTTGGATTAATCTCCATGAAGATAACTCAAATTCTGAGTCCCTGATTGGTGGGAGAACGCAAGATATGGAGGACTTGTTAGTGTCATTTTCAGAACTCAGCCTCCCCAAAAGTCTTGGAAGAGATGGTAAGGAAGAAGCTCATGGAAGAATTTCTGGCCAGGCCAAGGTCTGCCTTAGACCCTCTCTTCTAGTTCACGTTCAGGCTGTCATCCAAGCACCAGACTTCCTCCCAGGTTCTCTGCATGTCCTCAGTGGGCCTGTCTTTCAGAAGTGCCGCATTTTGCCTTTTACAATGCCAGCATTTCATGAGACTTTACTTATCCTTGGGTTTAATCAAAGTCTGAAGGAAGACTATCTTCAGTCGCTGCTGGATCACCTGAAGAATGTCCTAGATACCCTTCTGGCCCAGACAATGCTGGAGGGCTGTAGGCTAAGCAATTCAGTAGAATTTATCCTTCAGCCAAATGGAAGAGATTATATGATTTGTGTGAAGGCTTATAATTTTGATCCAGATTGTGCCCAGGACTTAATTATTGGGTCTGTCACTACATCTGCTACAAGCATTATACATAAAGACCAGTGTTTTGTGTTTGTGTCTATGAACTTGGACTTATTAGCCATGCTTGTCTGGAGTATCTCTGACTGGAGAATGTTATGGACCTTTGATAACCGTTTCCTAAATAGTTTTGTCCCTGGAAAAGTAGAACCCTTTAAAAGCTATTCCCTGTATCCTCCATGCTATGTACATGATATTAGTTTTTGGTTAGATGAGAAGAAAGGATTTGATGAACTTGAGTTTCACACTGTGGCCCGAGCAGTGTCCCAGGACACTGTTATATCCATAAGATTCCTTAATTGTTTTCAGCATCCAAAGACTGAACAGGTCAGTCTCTGCTATAGATTGACTTACCAGACCTGTGACAAGGCACTCACCAAGCAGCAGGTAACATCAATGCAGTCCCAGTTTAGGAAGGAGATTCAACAACGACTACATGTTACACCTCGATAGTTTAATAAATTCTTTTCCATAGTGTGCTCCTTCAGTGGTGTGGATGTGGATAAAAATGACCAACTTGCAACCAGCAGTTCTTTTTGGACTGTGTTTTTTTTGTAAAATTGTTTACATTGTGACTAGAGCCACTGTTGGCTGAAGCTAAAAATGCCTTGACTCTATCACTTAAGCTTACAGGGTCCATGCGATTGATGATGTTTGGATTTGGACAGCCTTTTGATCCTGAGTGATGAGTGAGATGACAGACAGAATGGCATCTTGTACTTTAGATGCTGTATTGCTGAAGAAAAGGTAGAGCTTAAGCGTCTTGTCAAATATAAATATGTTTTCCACACTGTCAATTCCTCTTCTCTCAATTCCATTGTATCATTTCATTAAATAACTTTGTGAGAGGAGTTTTTACAGTCACACCAACATTTATTAACTTGCTAAATTGTAAGTATTCAATAATTAATATTGGTTATTTAGTAATAATAATATTATTATTGGGTGGTGCCTGTGGCTCAAAGGAGTAGGGCACCGGCCCCATATGCTGGAGGTGGTGGGTTCAAACCCAGCCCCACCCAAGAAAAAAAAAACTGCACAAAAAATATTACAATTATCATCCTATCCTACCATCATCATAATTTCTTTTCCTCTGGTTGACTATTATTTAATTCATGAAACTAATAAGTGACAAATTTAGTGTTAACATTTGGGTCTATGTTCTTTCTGTTATTTCTCCTTCCTTAGTCTTTTTCAGTAGTAATCATTTAACTGTGATTAACTTGAAACTTTTTTGCGGCCCCCCCCAGATTTGGGGGCCTTCTGTGATTGTATCTGTAAGGGACACTGGGAAATTGGGTCAGCCCAGGACTCTGCAGAATGGGGTACTCTAAAGTGAATTAATGTATGTCCCTGTTAACAGGCTCCACAGATGGGAATTATTTTGTGACCTCTGTGAAGGAAATGACTGTCTTATTTATTTTTGGAGAAAAGCATGTGAAAAGGCAAGAATGGATATAAAGACGCAAACTAGGCTCGGCGCCTATAGCTCAACCGGCTAAGGCGCCAGCCACGTACACCTAAGGTGGCGGGTTCGAATCCCCAGCCCGGACCCGCCAAACAACAATGACAGCTGCAACCAAAAAATAGCCGGGCATTGTGGCGGGTGCCTGTGGTCCCAGCTACTTGGGAGGCGGAGGCAGGAGACTCGCTTGAGCCCAGGAGTTGGAGGTTGCTGTGAGCTGTGATGCCACGGCACTCTACCCAGGGGGACAGCTTGAGGCTCTGTCTAAAAAAAAAAAAAAAAAAGACGCAAACTAGGAGGTTATTGTGATAATGACGACCTGGACCAGCATTGCATAATACTTAGAAGGACTTGCTGATGAATTAAATGTGTGTTGATGCGGGAGGTGTGGGATTAAAGACTGGGGAATCAAGCAGGATTCCTAGGTTTTTGACCTGAGTACCTAAAATAGAACTGTCATTAACTGGGATGGGAAAACTGCCACAGGAGTAAGTTTGGGGGGTAAGATAAAGAATCAGGGATTTCTTGTGTCTTGCTGAGCTCTCCACATAGACTATTTGCTAGTTGAGGTCAGGTAACGGTGATTTATACCTTTCTTCTATCTCCAGTACCTGAATGAGGTAGCACTGGAGCTGGATCTTAAGACAAGAGTAAGGAGGTGGGCTGGGTGTGGTTGCTCACATCTGTAATCCTAGCACTCTGGGAGGCCGAGGGGGGGCAGATTGCTTGAGCTCAGGACTTGGGAGACCAGCCTGAGCAAGCGCATGACCCTACTACTAAAAATAGAAAAACTACTAAAACCAGAAAAAGTAAAAATAGAATAACTGGGTGGCACATGCCTGTAGTCCCCTCAGCTACCAGGGAGGATGAGGCAAGAGGATTGCTCAAGCCCGAAAGTTTGAGGTTGCTATGAGCTATGACGCCATGGCACTCTATCCATGGCGACAGAGTAAGGCTCTGCTTCAAAAATAAACAAACAAACAAATAAATGTAAATTGGGGAAATGAGGCACGATTTGTGTAGGGGAGTGGAACATGCTGAATAGGGAAGACAGCGAAAGAAGAATGCCCAGCGTTGTAAGTAGGTGGAAGGGTCAGCCATGATGGGAAAAGTCAAGTCTCGGGTACTATATCTTTGCTACTACGGGATTTGCCCCAACTGCCCAATAACATCATAATTTAGTCCCTTCTGCGCATGTCAAGGTCTTTTGTCCCTTGGCGGACACCGTTTGCCAGCAAAGCTATGTCTCCGCGCTTGCCGACTTCCTAGGGTGCCGAATCTCACCTTTTCCTCCCAAGCTTGCCATGGCTAGCCGAGGAGCTCGGCAGCGCCTGAAGGGCAGCGGGGGTAGCGGGGGCAGCGGTGGGGACACGGCCCCGGCCGCGGACAAGCTGCGGGAGCTGCTGGGCAGCCGAGAGGCAGGCGGCGCGGAGCCCCGGACAGAGTACGTGTGCGGGCGCGGCGGGGGCGTGGTCGGCCGGCGGCTGGGCACAGGGCTGCCCCCGTGGGGGTCTCGCAGGTGCTGCGCTGGGCTTCCTGCGGCCCGGCCTCCCCATCGCCGGTCCAGGCTCCTCTTCAGCTAGGGCTGCTCTTGGCAGGTTAATGCTGAGTCTTCGCCCAGCTTTAGATCACCTCCACCTCGGGTACCTTCTCTCTTGTAAAGATAGCTGAGATGCTTCTGCCTCAGCGCCCGAGCAGGCTGGCTTGGTGTGGTGTTAGCCTGGGCAGAGGCTCTGTGGGAGATATTGGCAGGAGCAGAGAGTAAACCTTTACAGCTGTTTCTCATAGCTTCTTTTTATTCCCCCCACAAGGGCCAACTCTTTACTTTTATGTGGGCCACCCCAACCTCCAGCACCTGCTGCCGCAACCATCTCTCCCCAAGCCTGGAAGACTACATGTTAGGACTGCATTAAAGGGGCTGTCGGCATATGGAATTGGAGGAGGTTATGTACCTTGCTCATATGAGAGCTCTATTCATTTGAACTTAGGGTAAATGAATAAAGCCGTGGAGAGTGATGACCTTGTTAAGAGAAGAAAGAAAAGGCGAGTGAGAGCTTTGTGGCCTTCAAGTGAGTGATTAGTTTGGTTGGGATGGAGTGTCATGTATGCAACAAGCTAAAGTGCATGAGTTAACTTACTCCTTAAAAGTAGAAAGTAGATAGACTGACTAGGTCATTAAAGTCTAGAAGGAAGATCACTTGAGCCCTGAGTTGGAGTCCAGCGTGGGCAAAATAGCGAGACCACACACCCCTATCCTTCCTTTGAAGATTGCTTTTAAGTCTGAATTCATTCTTTATTCGTTTTGCTGAAAAAGAACAACTAGTCAAAGTGAACTAACAGTTCACTTATTTAGGAGAATACGTTAAGTGTTTTAGTCCTTCTAATTAGGAGGTCCTGACACTTTTTTTTTTTTTTTTTTTTGGCCTCTGAACAGGTTATCTGGGAACAAAGCAGGACAAGTCTGGGCGCCTGAAGGATCTACTGCTTTCAAGTGCCTGCTTTCTGCAAGGTTATGTGCCGCTCTGCTGAGCAACATCTCTGACTGTGATGAAACATTCAACTACTGGGAACCAGTGGGTGATTTTAGTATTCTTTTTTCATTATTGATTTTGCTGCTTGGTAATTATTACTAATCTAGACAAACGATACGAATGTGACTATTAGTAAAATAGTGTTTTCACTTTTGTATTCTTTTTTTTTTTTTTGAGACGGAGGCTCAAGCTATCCCCCTGGGTAGAGCGCCATGGCATCACAGCTCACAGCAACCTCCAACTCCTGGGCTCAAGCGAGTCTCCTGCCTCAGCCTCCCAAGCAGCTGGGACCACAGGCGCCTGCCACAATGCCTGGCCATTTTTTTGGTTTCAGCCATCATTGTTGTTTGGTGGCCCGGGCTGGGGATTCGAACCCACCACCTTAGGTGTATGTGGCTGGCGCCTTAGCTGCTTGAGCCACAGGCACTGAGCCTCACTTTTGTCTTCTAAGATGATGATTTACCTACTGTTGAAGGCTGTAGAAAATTTAGCTGGTTTACTCAAAGGTGTAATTTGTAATTTTCTTTTAAATTTTTAAAAATAAAAATAAGACTGGGTGCGGTGGCTCATGCCTGTAATATAACACTCTGGGAGACTGAGGCAGGAGGATCCCTTGAGCTCAAGAGTTCAAGACCAGCCTGAGCAAGAGCAAGACCCCATCTGTACTAAAAACTAAAACATTTAGCAAGGCATGGTGGGTGCCTGTAGTCTCAGCTACTTGGGAAGCTGAGGCAAGAGAATCACTTGAGCCCAAGAGTTTGAGGTTGCTGTGAGCTATGACACCACGGCACTCTACCCAGGGTGACAAAGTGAGACTCTGTCTCAAAAAAAAAAACCCAAAAAATATAAGAGAAAAGATGCTTAATGTTGGTAGGGTAAAGAGAATGTAAGATTTAGCTTTTCTCTTTTGACTAAATAAGCAGAGGATAAACTTCAAGCTTTCAGCTTTGACCAACCAACAATCTTATAGAATTTATAATATATTAATATTTTTATTATTAATATTTAATACTGGAGGGCGGCACCTGTGGCTCAAAAGGGTAGGGCGCTGGCCCCATATGCCGGAGGTGGTGGGTTCAAACCCAGCCCTGGCAAAGAAAAAAGAAAAAAATATTTAATACTGGGTCATTTTGATATTTTAAAATCCATTTATTGAAAATCTTGCCGAGAATGTCAACATTTTTGTGTGCCTTTGTCTTTTTAATGTTTTTATTCAGAAAATTCACTTGCATACTCTTAACAGGGATTTTTGGCCAGTGTAACCCTGCATTCATCTGTTTTTGTACTTTTAGACACACTACCTCATCTATGGGGAGGGATTTCAGACGTGGGAATATTCCCCAGCGTACGCCATTCGCTCCTATGCTTACCTGTTGCTTCATGCCTGGCCAGCTGCATTTCATGCAAGAATTCTACAAACTAATAAGGTAAGGGAAGACCTATCTGGAAGCCGTGACAACCGGTTAAGGGGTGAGTCTCTGGAATAGTTTTGAGGAAAGGACAAAACAGATTAGTAGTAAGAGGGGACTTTTTTTTTTTTGAAGAAGAATCATTTATTCATTCATCATTCAACAAATATTAATGGAGCAACTTTTATTTGGTAGATACTGTGTTAATTGCTGTGGCTTTAGCAATGACCAAGTTCCTAATTTTATGCAACTTACAGTTTATTAGTCATGATGGACATTGAACAGTAATTTTTTTTCCTTAGAGGTTTATTTAATAGTTTGCCTATATTACATATGCATTTTAAGAAAGGAAAAACTGCATTAAATTATAATGAAATTGTGTAATACTCAATGTATACTGATTACAGAAGATGAATACATGTCATCTTTGAGTACCTGCAATTGCAGAAGTCACCCTCAGACAGTGCCAAAGAATGTATAACATTATAAGAAAGGAAAGAACTGTATTAATTCATAATACTCAAGTCATGTTTGACTTTTGCAGCTACAAGAGGTGCTTAGTGTGAACAGTAATTCTAAACGCAATGGGGTCTTAAGGAGGAAAAGTACAATGAGTGATAATTGGAATAGCGTATTAGGAGGGGCTAATATAAAGGCAGGTGTTTATGGGACCTAACCTGATTAGCTTTTAGAAATTTGACTATGAAGTGTTTTGTCATGGATTTCTTTGGGGTTATCCTGTTTGGCGTTTTCTTTTGCCAAATTTGGGAAGTTTGTAGCTGTTATTTTTTGAGTACTTTTCCAGCTCTGCCCTGTTTTTTTCCTCTTTTTTTGGAACTTCAGTGGTATGTCAAGTCTTTTATTATTAGTTCCACAGGTCTCTGAGGCTCTGTTCATTTTTATTTTCAATCCGTTTTCTCTCTGTTGTTCATATGGAGTGGTTTCTATTCTTCTGTTTTCCAGTTCACTGATTTTTTTTTCCTTTATCCCCTCTGTTTCCTATGCCCATCTTTCCATTTTATTATTTTAAAATATAGTCTAGTTCTTTCTTTTCTTTTATTATTATTATTATTTTTTTTTTTTTTGAGACAGAGTCTCACTATGTTGCCCTTGGTAGAGTGCTGTGGCATCAAAGCTCATAGCAACCTCAAACTCTTATGCTTAAGCAATTCTCTTGCCTCAACCTCCCAAGTAGCTGGGACTACAGGTGCCCACCACAATGCCCGGCTATTTTTTGGTTGTAGTTGTCACTGTTGTTTGGCAGGCCTGGGCTGGGTTCACACCCGCCAGCTCTGGTGTGTGTGGCTGGTGCCCTAGCCGCTGAGCTACAGGCGCAGAGCCAATATATTCTATGTCTTTACTGAGACTTTCTGCTTTTTCATTTTTCTGAATCATGTTCTTAATCACTCATTAAAGTATTTTTATAATGTCTACTTTGAAACTCAGATAATTCTAGCATCTCTGTCATCTTGGTGTTGGAATCTTTTGATTGACTTTTTTCATTCAGTTTGAGAATCATCATCCTGGTTCTTGGTATGACAAATAATTTTCAGTAGAAAGCTAGATATTTTAGTACTGCATTGAGACTTTGGCTTACTACTTATAGACTCAGCATGCTTTCTTTGCACTACTGTGCTCCATAGATCATATTTAAGCCTTCTGTTTTAGCTGGCTTCTTCTTCTTCTTTTTTTTTTTTTTGTACTATTTTAACTCTGCTCTCTTGTATTCCTGCTAAACAGCTGGCTTATTTTGATACTTCTCCAGCGGGAGAAAGAAGGTTGAGAGGGAGGTCTTTACCTTGTTACTGCCAAGTGTGGGTAGAACTGTAGGTTCCCTACTAGACCTCCATAACACTTGAGGAAAGGGGTTCTCTTTGGGCAGGGGTAGGAGGTCTGGCTCCCTACGAGGCCTCCACTGATATCACTCTAGCAGGTGGGGTAGGGGTACCTTGCTACTGACAGGTTGAGGGTAGGAATGGAAATCCAGGCTCCCCAGGTGGTTGCCACTAACACCATGGTAGGGGAGCTGCTCATTGCTGTCAGTGGGAATAAAAGTCCTTCAATACGTGGGTGGCAGTGGGACCACAATGCTTTCCTAGGATTTTCGGCCAGAGTAGAGTGGTTATTGTTTAATAAGGTTTTTGTTTTTGTTTTTGAGACAGAGTCTCAAGCTGTTGCCTTGGGTAGAGTGCCATGGTGTCAGCTCACAGCAACCTCCAACTCCTGGGCTCAAGGGATTCTCTTGCCTCAGCCTCCCAAGTAGCTGGGACTACAGGCGCCTGCCACAATGCCCGGATATTTTTTGGTTGTAGTTGTCATTGTTGTTTGGCAGGCCTGGGCTGGATTTGAACCTGCCAGCCCTAGCCACTACACTACAGGTGCCAAGCTTTTTTTTTTCTAAATCATATTAGGCCACCCCTTTCTTGGTCGTTTGGCCAGAGAGAACAGGCCTGGGTTGGATATTTTTGTTTGTATTCATTGGCACTTTTGGTTGCCCGCTGCTTTAGCTTTATGTCTGGAATATGCAAGACAAAAAGAAAACCCAGAGTGTTTCCCGCCATGTTGTTCTTCATGTCCCACAGTCTGTAGCCAGTCTGCCACCTTCTCTCCACTTTTCAGAGTCTTCGTAGGTCTCTTGTAATTGTAGTGTCCAGAATTTTTGTTTTGCTTAGGGAAAATAGGGGAGAAGTCCATTTTTCTTGAAGCAGAAGTTCCTAATTAAGAGAACGGAAGAATAAGTAGGAGTTGTCTACGTAGAGAAGAATGAAGATGAGGGATGAAGTTGGGAACAACAGTCTTGGAGACTGATGACTTTGGGAAGAACACCAGCAGGGCCTCCATATAAGTAACTTTAACACTTGAGAGAGAGAGGGAGTGGTGGAGTGAATTAGATAAGGCTGAGAGGGAGGAAGAGGCCAGAATTATAGAAGACCTGGCAAGAGAGTCACTTAAGCCCAAGAGTTTGAGGTTGCTGTGAGCTGTGACGTTACAGCACTCAACTGAGGGTGACAAAGTGAGACTCTGTCTCAAAAAAAAAAAAAAATTAAAACAAATGTATAGAAGACCTGGAAGATTTACTAGGGAATTAGACTGTCCTGGTTTTTCCCCCAGCTGCCTACAGTGAAACCATAAGAAGGTTTTAGATAGAAAAGAGATGTGATTGCATTTGTATTTTAGGATGATCAGAAAGGTAGCACTTTTGTAAACACTGTCCCTCCCTTTTCTACTTAGTATCTCATTTCTAATTTTTTGAGCTTGTCAGAGGAAAGATAATACAGGATAAAGGACTCAGTAGAGAACTAACAACAGGCAGTGTGTGGGGGTTGTATTTCCACATGGACGTCTCTTGTCACTTCAAGTGTGACATTTCAGCCCAGAATTCTTCCTCTCAAGTCACTAATCCCCTCACATCACTGATGTGACAGTGAGTAAAACACACAAGATAAGTCCCCTTTCCTGTTCTTACTTCCGATCTCCTTTTCTGTCTTAGTTCTCTCAGTGGGAGCCAACAGGGAGCCACTTGGCAAAGGGGAATTAGAGCTTGTTGAATCCCAGCTCCAGCATCATAATTCTGAAAAGAGTGGTTGTTGCTGAGAGAGAATGGTGATACTTGCCACCGTTAGTGACAGCTACCCCAAATGACAGCGCCTTTGTATTTTCTCCTTACAGAATTGTGTGTGAATTTCTCTGAAGCATCCACTCAGGGTGGGATGGCGCACTTAGGCTTACAGGCGTTCTGATTTTCACTGGGTTCTGCCAGACAGCTCTCCAGATGGTTATACGACTTATGTTCCCTGCAATGATACTCTAGGTGCCATCGTCCTCACATCCCAAGTACTCGATAGTTTTGACTTTCGCATTTGTGTGAGATACTTATCTTAATTGAATATCTCTGATTGCTAGTGAGGTGGAGCATTTCTTGCTATATTTATTAGTCATTCAGATTTCCCTTCTGGGAATTATATATTCACATCCGTTGCCCATTTTTCTAGTGGGTTTTCTTTTTTTTTGTTAGTTGGACTCTTTTTTTTTCATTAAATCATAAACACATAGATCATGTATATATTAAGGCATTTATGGGGTACCCTGTGCTGATTTCATATGGAATTAGGAACTCTTACATCACACTAGTTATACCTAGGTATACCTCATCTTGTTTACTTAGTTATTGTGTTAAGACATTTATACTCTATACTAATAGATACGACATGTACCCTTGCATTATGCACCATAGGTGTGATCCCACCATTTACCCTCCCTGGATCTGACCTTCCCCCTCACTTCCCATTTCCCCTCCTCCCTCCTTCATCTTGGGCCATAATTGTGATCTATTCTTCATATGAAAGTGTGAGTGATTATAAATTGGTTTCATAATATTACGGAGTACATGGGATATTTTTCTCTTTTCTTTTTTTTTTATTGAATGGTAACTATGTACATTAATGCACTTCTGGGGTACAGTGTGGGGTTTTCACATGCAATCCAAAATACTTCCATCAAACACAGCCTTCA
>NW_003852481.1:3643946-3651065 GCF_000181295.1 Otolemur garnettii | reverse complement strand
CGCCACCTTAGGTGTACGTGGCTGGCGCCTTAGCCGGTTGAGCTATAGGTGCCGGGCCGGCACTGCCCCTCTTAATAAAATTTTTAAAAGTATCCATTTCAGTCTTCTGCAGTCTTTGATAAGTTAATGCCCAGACTTCTTTGTGCTTTTTGTTGTCATAAACGGTATCTTTTTTTCTGTTATATTTTAAGTGGGTATTTCTGGTGTAGAGGAAAACAATTGGTTTTTGTATTTTGATCTTAATATTAAATATCTCACGGAATTTCCTTACTAGTTTGTCAAGTGAATCTCAAGGTTCTTTCTTCATCTTTGTATGTTAAGTTTAGTTTAGTTTCTTCTATTCCATTCTTTACACCTCATTTCTTATTCACGTCTTTTGCGTTGACTCCAGCTTCCATTTATGTGTTGAATATCGGTAGGAAAATACAATTCTCATGTTAATTTGCTCTAATTTTTAATTTTCTAAATATTCATTTATACTCTTCCCAATTAGATGAGAAGTTTTTTGTTGTTGTTGTTGAGACAGAGGCCCTGAGTAGAGTACTGTGGCATCACAGCTCACAGCAACCTCAAACTCTGGGGCTTAAGCAATTCTCTTGCCTCAGCCTCTCAAGTACCTGGGACTACAGGTGCCCACTACAACACCCAGCTATTTTTTTTTTTTTTTTTGGTTGTAGTTGTCATTGTTGTTTGGTAGGCTGGGGCTGGATTTGAACCTGCCAACTCTGGTGTATGTGGCTGGTGTCTTAGCTGGTTGAGCTACAGAGCCAAGATGAGGAGTTTTGAACAAAGACACCTTGCACTAAAATTATCTGTATTTCTAACAGCATCTAGAATAGTGCTCAGTGTATAGTAGGTTTCCACTATGTTTTTATTGAATTACTTTAATGACTCTGTACATTCACTGGATTGCTGTATTCATCTCTTCTCGGAATTTTTTTGGTTGTAGTGATGAAAATGGAAAGTATTTCTTTCTTTTTTCTGTTTGAAACAAAGTCTCAAGCTGTTGCCCTGGGTAGAGTGCCATAGCATCATAGCTCACATCAACCTCCAACTCCTAGGCTTAAGTGATCCTCTTGCCTCAGTTTTTCTATTTTAGTAGAGATGGGGGTATCACTTTTGCTCAGCTGGTCTTGAACTCTTGAGCTCAAGCAGTCCACCCACCTCGGCCTCCCGGAGTGCTAGGATTACAGACATGAGCCACTGTGCCTGGCCCCAAAATGGAAAGTATTTCTAAGTTACATGTTCTTATATTAATTATACTATGCATTTAAGTAATGCTTATGTTTTGAGGAATTTGGTGCTCTTAAACATGGTATTCTGTAGTGTAAAAGCTATTCAGTATAATTCCCTATAGTTTTGTTATTTTTATTTTTGAATTCAATGTTCTTAATCAGCAGTTCTCAACTTGTGGGTTACAACCCACAGGAACTATATTAGAGGCTCGTGGCATTAGGAAGGTTGAGAACCATTGCTCTTGGGTTTTTTTATTTGAGACAGAGCCTCAAGCTGTCACCCTGGGTAGAGTGCTGTGGCATTATAGCTCACAGCAACCTTCAACTCCTGGGCTCAAGAGAGTCTCCTGCCCCAGCCTCCCAAGTAGCTGGGACCACAGGTGCCCGCCACAACGCCTGGCTATTTTTTGGTTGCAGCCAGCATCGTTGTCTGGCGGGCCTGGGCTGGATTGGAACCCGCCATCTTAGGTGTATATGGCTAGCGCCTTAGCCACTTGAGCCACAGGTGCCAAGCCAAAACCATTGCTCTTAATTATAAAATTAACACATTGTAGAAATTTGGAAGAATTGCAGAAAAATACTCACCTAAATCCTACCAGGCTGCTATAGCTACCCTTACCATTTTATTATATTTCTTTTCATGTGCATATAATTTATGATACATCTATACATTTCTGATGCATTAATAACATTGCATTTTGCATTTTCACTTAATATTCTGTAGTCATCAGTACCTAATATATATTGCTAAAGAAGTGGTTGTTGAATGAATATTGTGGTGAAAACTTTTTCACTGTCTTTATAACTTTAAATTTTAATATCTGTGTAATAGTCCATGACATAGATGTAGCATAATTTATTTAATAAGTTCCTTTAGTTGAACAAGAATAGTTTTTGCTAAATTAATAGTGCCGTAGTTAACATTTTTGTGAATGGATTTTGCCCTCCACCTCCTGCCTCCTGGATTGATGGATGTAAGTATACTGATACTGAGACTAGGGACATGAAAATTTGTAGAGTTCTTGCTACACAGCGTATTTGAAAGGAATTATATCAATTTATAGTTACTGATGACAAATGAGAGTGGTTTCCTTGTTATGAGTTTTTCTAGCTCATATCTATGACTCTGTTTTTTTGTCCTGGGTTTTTTTCAGATTCTCGTCTTTTACTTTTTGCGATGTCTCCTGGCTTTTGTGAGCTGTATTTGTGAACTTTACTTTTACAAGTGAGTATACAAGCTGTGCTTCTCAGAGGGCTGTGGGAAAGCCCAGTTTAGCTGAGATTATTTCTCTTGATGGTCTAGGGGGCAGTGATTAGAAATACAAATTACAGGGCGGCGCCTATGGCTCAATGAGTTGGGCGCCGGACCCATATACCGAGGGTGGCAGGTTCAAATCTGACCCCGGCCAAACTGCAACAAAAAATAGCCAGGCGTTGTGGCAGGTGCCTGTAGTCCCAGCTACTTGGGAGGCCGCAGCAAGAGAATCACCTAAGCTCAAGAGCTGGAGGTTGCTGTGAGCTGTGACAGCATGGCACTCTATGGAGGGGGATAAATTGAGACTGTCTCTAAAAAAAAAGAAATACAAATTACTTTCCTTCTAGTGCTTCATACTATATCTGCCTTCTTGTTTGAAACCAACAGTTGAAAAGGAATGGTGTACTTCTCATTATCTTTTTCTTTCCTGAGGTTCATAAATACCATACTCTCATACCATTAGTTTTAATTCTGTTAATACATATTTAACTGGTCTTTACTTGGTAAGATTTAATGGAAATTTGTTTCTGGTGCTAGGATAGATATAGAATCATAATTTACCCCTACCTAGAGCTTAGCTGATACAAAACTACTCCCAGTGTGGAACTTACTGCTCTTATTTGCACTCAGGACGTCCTTCTGTTTCACAAAGCAGCTACTGTTAACTGAATATTAGTGGAACTATTGCACACGGAAGTTTTCCAATAATAAAAATAGCCACCTTTTCTATGCGTACATGACACCTAACAAACATTTTATTAATTCTGTAATGTATATTAAGGGATATTTGGACTGACTGACCATAATTAAAAATCTTCCAATAGATAAAAATGTCAGATTGAAAAAAATCTTTAGCCTTTGTTTGGCTCCGTGTGGAACAAAGGGGAAGAAGACAAAACCAGGGTCGCCTTTGAGGATTGGAACCAGGAGTTGGTCTCTATATGGGTTTGGGCCTGAATTCCGGGCCCCAGCTCCACGCTGGAAATTTATTTTTATGTATATATCTACATTTTATACATACGTATAAAGGACATAGAAATGCAGAGAATTTATTTTAAATTGTTCTGAGTTGGTAGTGCCCTTGGAATCTGGAAAAAATTTCTCTAGAGAAATGGACCCTTAACCTAGCTGTCAAAGAATTACCAGTGATAGCGTTCTGGTGAACAAGATAGTATAATAAAATTAAATCACAAGGCACAGGAAGGAACAAGACATTCTGAGTGAGAGCCTCAGAAGTAACGATCAACAGAAAGCTGCCCTATGACAATTTATTAGGAATTATTAAAATGAGAATCTGAAATTAGAAGGACAAGAAGGAATTGAAAACATGAATAAGAAACGAATTACTACAGAAATGAACAGGTAAATTTGAAAACGAATCAGAATTTTTAAGAATCATATACGATATGTACATAATACATGTATTATACACTATTGATGCTTAAAATTCAGTGGGTAGTTTAAACAGCAGATGAGACACGGCTAATAAGTAAACTAGTAAACTGAACTGAAAGATCAATTTGAAGAAATTGCTCAGAATGAAGTGCAGAGTGCAGTCCTCTCTGCAAAAAGAAGGACTATAGAGGAGGTTAAGAAATGTGTAGAGTTGAAAGATCTAAGATACAGCTGATCAGACTTTAGAATTTTCCAGAATTAATGGAAAAAAAGATTCTAATCCATAGATTTAGTAAGCATAATATATCCCAAGCTAGACACTTAAAAGTAAATTAGCAAAATTATTTCTAACACCAGGTACAAAGAAAAAGATCTTAGAAGCTGACAGAGAACTAATAGCACACCTCCAAGGGGAGGGTAGGCAGTTAGAGACTTCTCTAGAACCAGAAGCCAAAAAAAAAGAAAATCATCAAAGTGCCAAGAGACAATTGCCGTCATCCTAAAATTGTATACTCAGTCAAACCATCCTTTAAGACCAAGAGCTAAATAGACTTTTCAATAAAAAGAAAAAAAGAAAGAAAAACCAACCAAACAACCAATAACCAATAGAATTTCCTATTAACAGATTCTCAGTAAAGGAACTTCTGAAAAATATACTTAGGAAGCCGCAAAATTATTTCAGAAAGAATTCTGAGTTGCAATAAGGAATCTGAGTAAGGAAATTGTTACATGAATATAACTGAACAAATATTGACTAAATGAAGTAAAAATGTCAAAAATGTTTAATTTATGGGGTTAAAAAAATCTACAAGGAAGAAGTAGAAGGAGATATATAATTAATCTACATTTAAGAAACACTGATTTAGATAAGAACTATTACCATTTTCATGTTTCCCAAGTCTTGTTTTTCTAACAGCTACTATTTATTTATGTTTAATTTAATTTATTTATTTGAGATATATAAAGAATTTTTTTTGGCTTCTATTTATTTTATTTTATTTATTTATCGTTTTATTAAATCATATCTTTGTACATTAATGCTATCATGGGGTACAGAGTGCTGTTGCTATATACAATTTGAAATACTTTCATCCAACTGGTTAATATATTTTTTTTGAGACAGAGTCTCACTGTGTCACCCTTGGTAGAGTGCTGTGGCATCGCAGCTCACAGCAACCTCAAACTCTTGGGCTTAAGCAGTTGCCTTACCTCAGCCTCCTAAGTAGCTGGGACTACAGGCGCCTGCCACAACGCCCAGCTGTTTTTTGTTGCAGTTGTCATTGTTGTTTTAGCAGGCGAGGGCTGGGTTCGAACCTGCCAGCCTGGGTGCATGTGGCCGGCGCCCTAACCACTGAACTATGGCACCGCCCTAGCAGCTACTATTTATTGAGAAACTATGTTCCAGACACTCTCCTAAGCACTCTGCATTGTCCTCACAGAAACCTTACCAAGTAGATCCTATTTATTATCCTCATTTTACAGATGAGGAATCTGACAGATCACGTGAGTAGGATCTCACTACTAGTATATGACAGGGCCAGAATTTGAACCTGTGCCCATCTGAATCTGAGGCTTACTGTTTTTTACCACATCATGCTGTTCTCCTATTGATGGGGACATAATCTAAGCATGTAGATATTTTCTCTTACATAGGAAGCTTCTTTTCTGTGCCAGGAATAAGAGTGTTTGGGTTTCTTACAGATGTAGAATTGCTAAACGCCTTCAAGATAGTTGTGTATTTGACTTCAGATCCTCAGTGCTGTCGGTGTTGCAGGAACGTTCTTCTCCTTTGATTTGAAGTGTCTGTCCCTACTGTCTGCTGTGCTCATCATCTTTGCTTTCCTCCTAGGGCTGTATGCAAGAAGTTTGGGCTGCACGTGAGTCGCATGATGCTGGCCTTCTTGGTTCTCAGCACTGGCATGTTTTGCTCATCGTCAGGTAAGTAAAAGGGCAGGTGAGGGGGATAGCAGGTTTACCGACAGCTCACAGATGCACTGGAAGGAAGCACACGTCCAGAAATAGGTTATATTTGAATAACATGCCAGTAATGTGCAGGGCACTGTTGTCTACATTATCTTGGTTGACTTTGACAACAGTCCTATAAGACAGACAATATTCTCTCATTTCAGATGAGGACACTGAAACTTAGGTGAAACAACTTACTAAAAGTCAGAATTCATAAGTGGGACAGCCAATAGTCTCATCAGGGTATTTTTTGTTACATTCTTCTATCAACCACCTGCTTCCTTTTTTTGGCCATTCGGGGAGGGAAGATAATTCTGTTGTTTTGTTTAAGGATGCTCTATGTGCCTAAAACCCTGTTCTTGTTGGTTCTGTTTTCTGCCCATTATTTGACGTGTGTTCTCCCGAGCTGGGCATCTTCTTTTAGGCTCTTTTCACCATAAACCCAGAAATTTAGAATACAGACCTTAATCTAGAGTGGTGGCTTTTGAACTCTCCTGCCATCCATCATTTGAACCACAGTGACCTGCCCCCAAAGGGCAGTATTTACTTTTCCCTCATTGACTATATCAGAATTGATATTGTTGTGCAGAGGTGTCAGGGCTCCACCTTGGAGTAACTTTGAGAGCCACTGTCCTAAATGCAGCTGTGCCGTACTCCCTGAGCCAGCAGAGACCTCAGAGCCTTCTGCTCCTTTCGTCCTCTACATCGACAGCTGGAATTGACAGCTTTGGACGGCGTAGATGTTATTTAGCATTTATTGGTGAAGGTGGCACCTCACATTTTTTTTAGTTTGTTTGCTGCTCTTAAAATTGATCTTTATGTGTGAGAGATTCCTGGGAGTATCTGTAATTCTATAATCTCAGTTGAGGCCCAGCTAAGTTGAAGGCATCCTTTGATACAGAGCCTCTAAACCCTTTGCTGAGGTTTTTAAACCTCACTGCCTATTCACTGTGGCTCTTTTTGGAGTTGATGCTGATTTTTTTCTTCCATAGTGAAGTGGTCTTTCCGTGGCAAGAAAGGCAGATCCACATCTCTGTGTAGAGTTAGGAGAAACATTTTGATCACTTGTGACTGTGGGAGAGACCCTGAACATGGTCAATTCTCTGCTATATACAACAGAGTTATGGTAGATGGAAATATTTAAGGGGCTGTGTAAAGACTAGACTGTCTGGGCTCGGCACCTATAGCTCAACCGGCTAAGGCGCCAGCCACGTACACCTAAGGTGGCGGGTTCGAATCCCCAGCCCGGACCCGCCAAACAACAATGAC
>NW_003852481.1:3596995-3642837 GCF_000181295.1 Otolemur garnettii | reverse complement strand
GGCTGAGGCAGGAGACTCGCTTGAGCCCAGGAGTTGGAGGTTGCTATGAGTTGTGATGCCACGGCACTCTACCCAGGGGGATAGCTCGAGGCTCCATCTCAAAAAAATAAAAAAATAATAAGTTACAGGAATCAGTTTGGCCTGCAAAGATTTAGAGAAATGGAGGAATATTTCTCTTAGTGCTTATTATTATAATTAGTTCTAATAAGAATATTAGATTATTAACATATATCACTAATTAGAATAGTGACATATGTTAGGCCCTGCTAAACCCTTTATGAATTTTATCCTGACACCTTACAACTCTATAAAAGAAGTATAAGTATTAGTCCTTCATAAATGAGAAAGTAGACTTTTAAGAGTTTGAGTAATTTGCCTTTGAGATTATGCTTGCCTTTTTTTTTTTTTTTTTTTTTGAGGCAGTCTTACTATGTTGCTGTTGGTAGAGTGTGCTGGTGTAACAGCTCACAGCAACCTCAAACTTTTGGGCTTGAGCGATTCTTTTGCCTCAGCCTCCTAAGCCTCCCATGGGATTACAGGCGCCTGCCACAACAGCCAGCTGTATTTTTTGTTGTAGTTGTCATTGTTGTTTAGCAGGCCCAGGCTGGGTTCGCACCCGCCAGCCCCAGTGTATGTGGCCGGCACCCTAACCACTGAGCCACAGACACCGAGCCTGTGCTTGCTGTTGAATCCAGGCCTTTTTGACACTATAGCTGATGGTTTTCCCACACTGCACCACCCTGTTCTGTGCACTTCTCCAGTCACTCAGGCTTGAAATCTTCTCCTTTCTTGCCCCCAGCATCTTTTTTTCCTAAGTTCCTTTTGTTTGTTCCCACCACTTCTGTTCTAGTTGTGTTGTCACAACTCTTGCCTATACCACCAGTAATTTAGAAAAATATTTTAGTTTGATGTTAAAGTTATTATAGTATTATATCTTTATTATTAAAAAGGTATTAGGGGTGGCTCTGGTATTAGGGCTATTAGGGCACTGGCCCCATATATCAAGAGTGGTGGGTTCAAATGGGTTCAAACCTGGCCCCGGCTGAACTGCAACCAAAAAATAGCCAGGCATTGTGTTGGACGCCTGTAGTCCCAGCTACTCGGGAGGCTGAGGCAAGAGGATCGCCTAAACCCAGGAGTGGGAGGTTGCTGTGAGCTGTGACGCCACAGCACTCTACCAAGGGCAATAAAGTGAGACTCTGTCTCTACAAAAAAAAAAAAGAGAGAGAGACTCTAGACCAAAAGAAAAGGTATCAGGCTGTATGAAGTAAAAAGAATTCCTACTTCTTTTCTCTAGACTAATCATCAAAGTTAGTCATTGCTAATAGTTTTGTATATATCCAGAAATTATCTTTATGTCAATTAAATGCACATACATGTACATATATATACATACCTATATTACTAAAGCAAATAGAATTATCCTATATATATGTATATCTTCTGTTGTACAAGATTTATACATGTCATTCTTTATATTAGTTGCATAGCATTCTATTATATGGAAATCCATAATTTATTTAATCATTGCCTTATTGGTAGACATTTGGTTTTTCATTTTTTGCTATTATATACAATGTTTCAATGAATATTTTTATATAGATATCTTTGTACACTTGTGTTGGGTGATGTTCTTTCTCGCGGGGAGAGAAGGACGGCTTGGCCGCGGGTGCAAGCTCGCTCCTAGAATTGTTTAAAAGCAAGAAACGACTACACACTCTTAGGTGGCATGTAGCAAAATGTCTTTATTTTCTACTCCCTTTTATTGGGAGCTAGTCACGTACACCACATTGATCGATAATCCTAACATCCTCATTTCTTATCGTAAACTATAGAAAAGAAAGAAAGTCCGGGAAAGTGAGATAGCTATCATAAGATTAGCCTAAAGAAAGAAAGTCCGGGGAAAGTAAGACAACCATCTTAAGCTAGCCTCAGGCTATTCCTCTTGGAAGATCTAGGAGAACAATACATTATCTGACTTCTATTGTTAAAGTTAAAGGTTAGGATAAACAGAGGAGTAAAACCTTTCTCTTCTATGTACTCAATTAAATTTCCGAGAAACTGGCTCCATGACTGTTTTTTTATGGTTTGGAGACCCTGCAGTTACAATGGAGTATTTTACTCGACATCATTACGATGGAGTTTTTCTTTTCACTCCCATCAACCTTTGAGTCATGTCCTCTGCACAGATGGGCCGTTTCAACCCTTATCTGACAGGCTGACTTGACTGCACAGTCGGGGTTACCTGTAAGAGGTTTTTACACCTTGCCTGCAGGCCCCCACCGTGTTTTCCCAGGTCTCTTAGGGCCTCGACAAAAGCACATAATACTCACAAGTCTTTTTGCTCAGTTCTGGAATTAAAAGAGCACATTTCATTTAATTTTTGTGGGGGTTGACCCCACACACTTGTAGAAATTTATCTACGGGGTAAATTTTTAGAAGGGAAGTACTAAGTGAATAGCCCATTTTGGATTTTCTTTTCTTTTTTAATTAATTTCTTTTTTTTTTTGAGAGTCTCACTATGTTGCTCTTGGTAGAGTGCTCAAACTCTTGGGCTGTAAGCGACTCTCTTGCCTCAGCCTCCTGAGTAGCTGGGACTATAGGTGTCTACCACAACACTCGGCTATTTTTTTGTTGCAGTTGTATTGTTTCTAGCTGGTCCGGGCTGGGTTTGAACCCACCACCCTCGGTATATGTGGCTGGTGCTGTAACCACTATGCTCTGGGCGCAGAGCCTAGATTTTCTTTCTTTTTCTTTTTTTTTTTTGAGACAGAGTCTTATTTTGTTGCCCCAGGCTAGAGTACTGTGATGTCGTAGCTCACAGTAACCTCAAACTCCTGGACTCAAGCTATCCTCTTGCCTCAGCCTCCTGAGTAGCTGAGACTACAGATGCCACCATAATGCCCAGCTAGTTTTCTGACTTTTGTAACAAAGATGGGGACTCACTCTTGCTCAGGCTGGTCTCAAACTCCTGAGCTCAGTGATCCATCCTTCTTGGCTTCCCAGAGTGCTAGGATTATAGGCATGAGCCACTGCACCTGGCCTATTTTAAATATTTTTAAATGCCTTTTTAAAAAGGTGAAAGATTTATTCAATCTAAAGGGAAACCGGAGTATTAAGTACTTTCAAGTCTGGTTTTCCCACCTTTATTCCTTTCTTCATTCTACTTCGCATATCATCCTCAAATTATTACATTCTTCAAGATGTTTATCTTAGGCTCTCTACTATGCTTCCTGTGGCCTCTCAACCCTCTCGATGACTCCCATATCCTTAGACACAGTCCAGTCACCTCTCTTGAGCTTCATGAATATATTCCTGGCTGTCTAGATACCTCCCGGCCTCATTGTCTTCCCTCTGTATCTGTGCCTTTATCTGAGTTTCTATTCCAGTAAATGTACCGCTTTCTCTTTAATACTGAGCCAGAAACCTGAAAATTATCTGTGATTCTTTTCCCTAGATCCTGTTAATTTATTGTATCATCTAAATATATTCTGAATCTGTGTACTTGTCTTTACCCCCTCTGTTCCTGGCTTACTACAAAGCTTCCTAAATGATCTCCTCATCTCTAATCTTAAACCACTGCAAATCTGCTCTCCACACCCAAACCAGAGTTCTCTTCCTAACATGCAAATGTGGTCACATCACTCACTCCCCTGGTTTAAACTCTGCAACAGTGTCCCCATTTCTTTATGTCACCAGGGTTGGCAACTGTGGCCTGTGGGCCAGATCTACCCAGCCTGTTTTGATACAGCCTGAGAACTGAGAATACTTTTTGTATTTTTAAAAGGTTGTTTAAAGACAGTGCACACACACACGCAGAAGAATATGCAGCAGAGACCATACGTGGCCTGCAGGTCTTCCGAATAAAAGGTTTGGCACTTTACCCTCAGGCTGAGCCTAGGCTGATGTCACTATAGCTGCTGCCAGACTGTGAAGGAAGAGGAACCCTAGGTTCTCCAAGGCACACCTAGGACCATAGTCAGTGCCCTGGGCTACTGGGAGAGTGAGACACAGGTGGACTGCACTCCCCACAGTGGTATTTTTCCCACCTTCCTTGACTAAGTGGGGCCCTGCCCTCACTAGTCAAAGGCTCACAATTGATAGCATGTTGAGAATTTAATGCTGGGCTATGACTTACCCTTGGGCCAAGTTTAAGGCCATGTAGGTGCAGTTACCACCTGGCTGGGGAGGGCCAGAGAAGAGCAAGATCTAAGAAGCACACGTAGGTCCATACACACTGCCCTGTTTTGAGTGACTATGGGACTAGAGAGTAGCCTTCCCAACCTGTTGCAGCTACTGACAATACTAAAACAGACTGTGCGAGTCCTGGTGGGTCACTCTGCTATTGCTACTGCCACCACCCACATCACAACAGCTGCCCAGGGGTCTGAGAACCTGCCCACATCCAGCCCACTACTCCTACTCCTAGCTTCTGAGTAAGCCAAGAATTGGTCCTCCAGGACCCACTGACACCAGTACCAGCATAAGCTGCTCTGCAGCCTAAAAGTAGACACTCAGCCTACTGCTGCCATCACCAGGCTCTGAAGATTGACTCAGTTAGCGTCTAAGTTCTTAGCAAAATTTCACCATAGCTTCAAGTAATAACTGTACCCTAATCCACTGCGGAAAGCGTGGATACCACTGACCCTGTGTATTGGTAAAGAAATCATTTAAGGATCACACTACCATCAGCACCCAGAATCAAAGCCAGAGTTTCCTACTCAACCAACAACATGTATACATCTGCAGGAAAAACTTCTCCATGTGAAAGCAATTTCAGAAAATTGGAAGGAGTGATTAGTACACCAGATGAGCAGGTGTCAACAGCAACAGAAGGACACGGGAGGTGTGAGGAAAGGAGAAGATCTGAGCTACCAAAGGACCACAGCAGCTATCCAGCCACAGGTCCCGCTCAAAAAGAACTGCTCAAAATGCCAAGTAAAGAATCCACACTATTTTTTTTTTTTTTTTTGAGACAGGAGCCTCAAGCCGTCCCCCTGGGTAGAGTGCCGTGGCATCTCAGCTCACAGCAACCTCCAACTCCTGGGCTCAAGCAAGTCTCCTGCCTCAGCCTCCCAAGTAGCTGGGACCACAGGCGCCCACCACAACGCCCGGCTATTTTTTGGTTGCAGCCGTCATTGTTGTTTGGCGGGCCGGGCTGGGGATTCGAACCCGCCACCTTAGGTGTATGTGGCTGGCACCTTAGCCACTTGAGCCACAGGCACCGAGCTACACACTATTAATTTTAAAGAAATTTGGTGAGATGCAAGGGAAATCTGAAAGCCAATACAAAGAGATCAGAAAATCAGTTCAGGTTATAAATGAGAAATATACCAAGGAGATAAAGATATCTTTTAAAAAAAACAACAAAAAATTCTGGAATTGTAATTTGTTAAAGAGAATACTAAATACATCCAAAAGCTAGTCTAGAGCAAGCAGAGGAAAGTATGTAGTATCTCAGAACTACATTAGACATTTTGAAATTATTCAGACAAAAATAAGGAACAAAGAATACAGAAGAATCAATGAAGCCTTTGAGACATCTGGGGATATGTAAGGTGGCCAAACTTATGAATTATTTGTATTCCTGAGGGGAAAGAGAAGTAAAACTGTTTAGAAAAACAATTTAAGGAAGTAATCAATGAAAACTTCCTAGCCAAGAGAGCTAGACATCCAGATAGAAGAGTCTGTGTGATCCCTAGGCAAATATATTGCAAGAAGGACTTCACCATTGCATATTATATTCAGAATGTCTAAAATCAAAGAGAAATAATCTTAAAATTATCAAGAAAAAAGCTTCTAGTCACCTATAAAGGAAACTCCATCAGATTGACAGCATACTTTTCCTCAGAAACCTTACAGTCCAGAAAAAAATGGGATGGCATTTTCTTTTCTTTCTTTTTTTTTTTCTTTGACACAGAATCTCACTATGTTGCCCTTGGTAGAGTACCCTGGCATCACAGTTCACAGCAACCTCAAACTTGGGCTTAAGTGATTCTCTTGCCTCAGCCTCTCAAATAGCTGGGACTGCAGGCGCCCACCACAACACCCAGCTATTTTTTGTTGCAGTTGTCATAGTTTAGCTGGCGGCCTGGACTGGGTTTGAACCCGCCAGCTTCAATGTATGTGGCTGATGCCGTACCCACTGTGCTATGAGTGCTGAGCCACAAATAGACATTTTTCAAAGTAAGACAAAGAAATGGCCATCACTAGTCATCAGAGAAATGGAAATTAAAACCACCATGAGATATCATTGTACATTGATGGTGAGAATGGTTATTATTAAAAAGACAAAAAATAACAGATGTTGGTAAGGGTGTGGAGAAAGGGAACTCTTCTGCACTGTTGGTAGGAATGTAAATTAGAAATTCTTCTCTATGGAAAATAGTATGGAGATTTCTATGGTACTATCCAGAAATCCCACTTATTGGGCATCTACCTAAAGGAAAATAAATCAATTTATCAAAGGGATACCTGAGCTCATGTATATTGCAGCACTGTTCACAATAGCAAAGAGATGGAATCAACCTAAGTATCCCTCACTTAGGATATTCTAATCATTTTAGGATTAAAGAAAATTGTGGTATACATGCACAGTGGAATTCTACTCAGCCATAAAAAAGAATGAAATTCTGTCTTTTGTAGCAACATGGATGGAACTGGAGGACATCACCTTGAGTGAAACAACTCAGACACAGAAAGACAAATATTTATGTTCTCACTTGTGAGTGAAAGCTCAATAATGAGTGCATAAGGAAGAGAGTTTGGGGTGACGGACATTGGAGACGCTTGGAGGGGTGGGCAGTGAGGGGTAATGAGTGCATGTGGAAGAGAGTGGGGGGTGATAGACAGGGGAGACGCTTGGAGGGGTGAGGGGTAGGGGGTAATGTGTGCATGTGGAAGAGAGTGGGGGGTGATAGACAGGGGAGACGCTTGGAGGGGTGAGGGGTAGGGGGTAATGTGTGCATGTGGAAGAGAGTCGGGGGTGATAGACAGGGGAGATGCTTGGAGGGGTGGGCAGTGAGGGGTAATGAGTGCATGTGGAAGAGAGTGGGGGGTGATAGACAGTGGGGATGCCCACACCCCCCACCCCTCCAAGTGTCTCCACTGTCTATCACCCCCCACTCTCTTCCACATGCACACATTACCCCTCACCCCTCCAAGCATCTCCACTGAGGTAGGGGGTGGAGATGGTGGGAGGTTGCTAGGTGGGTACACTGTGCATTTCTCCAGTGATGGAGGCACTGAAGGCCCTGACTTCACCACATGGAATATATCAATATACTTGTACTCCATGAGTATACACAAATTTAAAAGATTAAAAAAAAACACAAAAGAAATTGGAATTGTCAGAAAAAATTTGCCAGCCTGGCTCTACAGTGTCCGCAGGGAAAGGTGATCCAGAAAGTCCTGCATTGTCTTCCCCTTTTTTTGCCTCTCCAGTCCCCTTTTGTCACTTTCTCCAGCCCTTTTGCTCTGTGTTCCATCTACATTGCGTTTCAGTAAGTTACCTCTGGGTGGCCCATTTTGACTCAGCTGCCTTTAACTTTGATACGTGATTTCAAGATCACAGTCAATCAGTGGCCCGCTAGCATCACTTACTGAATTCTTTGTGCTCAGCACTACTGATATTGTATAAATTAGACAGTCTTCATTCCTACCCTTTAGGAACTTTTATTAGTAACGATAGACGTTGAACAAATAATTCAACGTATAATGACTTGTCAAAGGAAAAATACAGGTGCTATGGAAACTAGTTGAGGGGACAAAAAAACATAAACACAAAATGTTAATGCAAAATGTACATACTAGAATGTGGAAGCTCAAATCACCTCCCAGCACAGCACGACATCGTCAAATAAATGATAGAGGCTCGGAGCCTGTGGCTCAACCGGCTAAGGTGCCAGCCACGTACACCTGAGGTGGTGGGTTCGAATCCCTAGCCCAGACCCGCCAAACAACAATGACGGCTGCAACCAAAAAAAATAGCCGGGTGTTGTGGCGGGCGCCTGTGGTCCCAGCTACTTGGGAGGCGGAGGCAGGAGACTCGCTTGAGCCCAGGAGTTGGAGGGTGCTGTGAGCGTGATGCCATGGCACTCTACCCAGGGGGATAGCTTGAGGCTCCGTCTCAAAAAATAAATAAATAAATAAATAAATAAATAAATGATAGAGATGGCAGTGCCATGTAAATTCACAGGTGGGAGATACTGGTTCTGTAAAGATTTTATGCAGAGGGTGAGAATGGAGCCTGTACTTGACATTTGAGTAGATTTTCTGTGTGAATAGATTGGTGTGGGGGGAGTATTCTTCGTGACTGGAGCGTGGGTAAAGGCCCCGACTGGTGTCCTGGATTTGGAAGTCATGGTTGGGAAGGTGTTTGTTCACTCAATAAAAGTGAAAGCCCCTATGGAGATATGTAATAGGACTGTGGTGACGGGGTAAGAGAAAAGCAGTGTAGGAAAGAGCACTAGGGAGGAGGGAAAAGAGCAGGGAGCAGCAGATGTTTTGTGTCCGGTGCAGCAGAAAGACAAGGGGAGATGGAACCTGTGTAAGGCGACCAGATTTTAACATTGGTAAAGTGGGACACCATTGACCTGGGGTGGGGTGGTTCTTAATTAAAAATTTGGTCTATGTGGAGCAACAAATATTTTCATAGAACACAAAAATAGTATTGCAATATATATTTTTAAATTTCAACATAAGTACAATTTACAAATATAATACATTTAAAAAATTATGTATAGTATTATTTTATCCTTTGGCATATTTCTTATTTGAGTGAATTTTTTTTAGTAGCTTGCTGTGGCTGTTTAAAAGGTCATGAAATTTTTCACAAGAATTTGTTAAATTATATTTCAGACATAAAATGGCTTTCAAAGTCTCAACACTTAATTGTGATTTTTCTGATGTCCACACTTTATTTACCGTAGAAAAATGCATTCAGTTGCAGCATTAGTTCCTGGTAAGGACAGGGCATATCCCACAATTTTTAGCGCATTATTGTATGAAACGTGGTTTGTTTCAAAATGATGAAATATTTCTAACCGTTTGTTTTCTATTGTGTTTTTTGCTGATGCCCAAGATTTAACCTTTTCCTTATCGGTATATTTTTTTCATAATGATACCTCATAAGTCGTAAGTGTCACTTTCAAGGCCAGCGCTAGACTTTTTGCTGCCACTGTAAAAGATAAATAATATGAGTACTGTCTGCTAAATTCATGAAATAAATAAAATAAATTATCTGAATAGCTGATTTGTTGACATCACTTGTTTAGCACTAGCACGCAGTATGATGTGTATCATCTGAGAGACAGTTACAAAATGTTTTTGTCATTGCCAATGCCAAAAAATGCCATTATTCATTAAGTCCAAACAATGGTGGTCGAATTCTAACAACTGATCAACAATGTGAACTTTGATAAGCAGTTCTTGATAATCAGTTCTCAACAATTATTTGTTATTATTAAAGTTTAACATTATAAAATTAACAAAAATAATATAAAACTCATATCCTGGTGAAACAGCCACATGGCAGCTGAAAACTGTCTATTCCCTTCCCGTTCTTCCGCCATTCCCTAGCTTGTCGTGCATTCTTTCCAAAAATCAGGACTTTTTAAAAATGCTGCAGGACGCAGGACAAATTGTTAAAAATTGGGACTGTCCCACCAAAAGCGGGACGTCTGGTCACCTTGAACTTGTGGGAAGATTCTGGGTGTTGCCAAGTGGAGGGTCCTGTGCACCTGTGTCAGTCTTACCAGCTTACTACAAGGCCTTGAGGAAGAAGTAGTGAGATGAGGGCAACACAGATAGGCTACGTGGTTGAGGAAGAAGAGCAGATAGCATTGGAAGGAGGTCTATCAGAACTGAAGTCCAAGTTTGTAACATCATTATATAACTAAACTCCTAGTAAATTGTGGAAGGGAGAGGTTGGTGCTTATTTATTTGGTAGCATGGGCGTAGGACAGTAGGGCACGTTTACTTATAATTACCTTACTTTCGATGTCTCTTGTATAACTGGAGTTCACTTGGCAGCTCAGGATTACGTTTCTCGCAGAGCACCCTGGTCAAGCCCATGCAGACGCAGCACGTTTTTGAGAAGACATCCTCTCATTAGCTTTTTCCGTCATGGTAACTGGCCGAGACATCTTCTCCTCAGTTCAGTAGGAGATGTGTGTGAATCTGACCTGTCTTTGTCGGTATTTTATTACCCCCCACTCTCCGTTTCTCTGTTGAACAGTTTACCCATCGCCTTTGATTTACTGATCATGAAACAGAGGTGGAAGAGTTTCTTTCGTTGGTCACTGGTGGCCCTAATACTCTTTCTGGTGAGTTTTCTTTTTCTCTTGTTTTATTCTAAAGTTGTAATGAAAGAAGCAACTTTGATGTGAAAAAGGGAACATTCGGAGTTGATGCTGTTTTTCATTCTCATATTTTTCCTATTAGCATTTTGAGAA
The DNA here is from genome assembly GCF_000181295.1 of Otolemur garnettii. Taxonomy (NCBI): domain Eukaryota; kingdom Metazoa; phylum Chordata; class Mammalia; order Primates; family Galagidae; genus Otolemur; species Otolemur garnettii. The sequence continues at coordinate 3,632,383 of NW_003852481.1, read as the reverse complement.
TGTCTCCAAAGCAAAACTTTACAATTGCTCTGTATTTTCTGCTGTGTTTTAGGTGCCTGTGGTGGCCATCGACAGCTACTATTATGGGAAGCTGGTGATCGCACCGCTCAATATTGTTTTGTATAATATTTTTACTCCTCATGGACCTGATCTTTATGGTAAGGCTTTATGAAACTTGGGACGGTGTTAAGAGATAGCTTAATTTGTCTGAGCTTCAGAATTTTAATTCAGTTGCCTCGTTTCATCAAATACAGCATTTCTTTCCTGGGGATCATCTTTTCCTATTTTGAAAATAGAATGACATTTGAATATAGCGTAGTGATGACATGTAGCCATTCAAATATTTCCCCCTGACTAAGGTGATACGCAGATGCTCTCTGTCCTGCTATCAGTTACGCCAACCTTCAGAGTTTTGGGGACTTTGTTGCGCAGGCCTGGGTTTCAGTGCTATTTTTTTTTTAAATTAAAAGTTACTTTTTTTTTCTCCTCTTATTAGAAAAATCAGTGATAACAAAAAAAGAAAAACAACATATTTCCATCATCTCCACGTAGCTATTGTTAACCCCCGGGAGTATATTCCTGCAGGCATTTTCTTTCTTTCATTTTTTTTAGAGACAGACTCTTACTTTGTCACCCTTGGTAGAGTGCTGTGGCGTCACAGCTCACAGCAACTTCCAGCTCTTGGGCTGAGGCGATTCTCTTGCCACAGTCTCCCAAGGGGTGCCCACCACAATGCCTGGCTGAGTTTTTTTTTTGTTGTTGTTGTTGTTGCAGTTTGGCCGGGGCCGGGTTCAAACCTACCACCCTCAGTATAGGGGGCCAGCATCCTACCCACTTAGCCACAGGTGCTGCCCATTCCTGTAGACATTGTCTGTCCATATACACATTTGATGTCCATTAAAAAAAATTGCATTACTTTAATATCAGGAGAGAAAGTTTGGAAAGTCTGTAAGTAAAGTATAGCATATGGACCTGCTCTGGGGTCTGGTCTGGTACTTGGCCAGCTTGGGGTTAAGAGAAAAAAATTGAATGCCTTTAGCCTGGGATGCTTTCTTCAGGTTTCCTCATCCCTACCCCTTCCCTGATGCTTCTCACTCAGCCAGCCTCTGAGCTAGTTTTATTTGGCCCCTAAGAGCATTTGAGTTGGTTATAGTTTTAAGGGGAGGAGCTAGAGATCTTTCGGATCAGATCAGCTAGGGCAGTGAACACTTTATGAGGCAGTTTTTTTCATTAAAATAAGTGTGGTTTCTTCTGCCTAGCTCTTTCTAGGGTCTTAGAGCATTCCTATATTGCCTTGGGCCTCTGCTATGAAGCAGGTTACTGTTACCTCTGTCTGTACCTCTGATCAGGTTACAGTTGTTCTAATGGCCTGTGCTACTTGGCCATTAGAACCAACAAGTTGAGTGTGAAGACTTCAAGGAAGAGAAAATAAATGAGATTTATTTGAGCCTTCTGTGATTTGGGAATACTGTATTGACATTTTGACTGACATTTTGAATGTCAAGTAATATGTTAAAATAAGCAGTGGTTTGTTAAATGAATTGACTTCACAAACCACATGGTTAAGTTAGAGAATAATCACTAAATAGAAGAACTTTGAAAAGGCTCCTCTGTGGCTCTACCTCTGAGGATGTGAGAATGGCCCCCATGGTGAAGCTTTTGCCTCTAGATGTCTCCCTTTAGCTAGAGAGTTTGCATGTTTGTAATTGCCCTTGTTTTGTAAAATTTTGTTTGGTTACACAAGACAATCAAAGGCCTTAGACCCAAATTGTCATTTTACACGGAACCTATTGACCTATAATATCCGCTTTGTAGGGATGGATACATTAAGTAATAGGTTAATTTGTGTTAATTTTGTAAAACTGGCTTCTCCACCTTCCTGAATTAGTTATACTATATTGATATTCTGACTGCTACTTTAAAATTGTGAGAGAATATGAAAGTGATAGATTTTTTTTGTAGCCCTCTGGGTTGGTGAGGTTTGTAAATATAGAAATAATTAGCTTGTTAGGGAAAGGAGGAAAGAAAGAATAAATTCTGATTTAAAGTTTTGTTTCTAGTTTGCAGTGGATTGGGGACCCCTGCAGTAGGTTTTAGGACCCAGTGGAACTGTGGCCGGTCTTTCTGAGGACACTGGCATTTGCTGGTCATTTCAGTCTTTTACTGTGAAGAAGTCTGGGGGTTTCTTTCTGCCTACTTTGATGAACCTGCTGCATTTCACGTTTTCCTATTTTGGGTGTGCAAGGGCTGATTACTCTCCTAGTGGTAGCAAAAGCCTTGTTAGGACAGAGAGCACTGTGTCACTGGCCATTAACAGGACAGGTGCAGTCCTGTGGTCAGGCAGACTCTGGGGTGTTGCTCCTTGATTGTAGAATGTTTGTGCTTTTATCTCATCTCAGAATTTGACAATTTTTTTTAGTCTGATTTCCATCCTTTTAAAGAGTGTTACCTCCTTTTTGCTTGTGCAGGCCTGCAGAGAGACTTACTACTTCCATATTAGGAGTAGAAATTCTTTGTATATACCAGGTTTATAGTAGAGATTTGTTAGAAAGTAATGACTGAATTCTGGAGGATCCATCAGGTTATGTTAGTGCCCTGTGTCCTAAAATCACTTGGGTAAGACTGTTAATCAGGTAAGAATAATAGATGCAACATGCCCTCCTCCCTTTGTTAAAGAGATGGGGTCTTGCTCTGTTACCCAGGTTGGAGTGCAGCGGCTTGGTTGTAACTCACTGTAGCTTCAAGCTTCTGGGCTCGAGTAATCCTGCTTCCTCAGCCTCCTGAATAGCTGGGACTATAGGTGCACATCATTACACCTGGCTAATATTTTGTATTTTATGTAGAGACAGTCTCGCTGTTGCTTAGGCTGGTCTTGAACTCCTGGCCTTAAGTGATCCTCCTGCCTTGGCCTCCCAAAGTGCTGGGATTACAGGTGTGAGCCACTACACCTGGACCATAAAATACTTTTAAACCAGAATGTACTTTATGGTCATCACCTAATTTTATCATAATTGGTGATTCCATATAGTAAATATCAAAGACCTTTTTTTTTTTTTTTGAGACAGAGTCTCACTTTGTCATCCTGGTAGGTGGGCATCATCATAGCTCACAGCAAGCTCAAACTCCTGGGCTCAAGAGATCCTCTTGCCTCATTTTTTTTCTATTTTTAGTAGCGATAGGGTCTTGCTCTTGCTCAGACTGGTGTCAAACTGCTGAGGTCAAGTGATCCTCCCATCTCAGCCTCCCAGAGTGCTAGGATTACAGTATGAGACAACAGTTGCTTTGATGCTGTAAAATTGTCAAATGGAGAGAAATGGTGTCTTTTGTCTTGGAAACTCTTGTTCTTTCACTTTACTTGGAAGCGTTTGGCAGTGTTTAGCATTATTTCAGCTATTTCACAAGAGTCTCCTGCTCTAAGCGCCTTGTTAGCTCTAATAACCACACAGTTTCTTATCTGAAAAGTAAAAATCCATCGTACAGATAGTTTTTGCTACACCTCTTGGCGCTGTTGCCCATCTGTAAGAACACACTGTGAGGAGCCTGTAATTGCTTCTTTTTTTTTTCTATAAATACTTCTTGGACAAATAGTTAGAGAAATGCTGAATAAATTGCTTTTGATCACTTAAAATGTGTCCTCGTGGAACTTGCTATCTAATAAGGCTGCAGACGCACAAACAGATAATTACGGGATGGTGTATTATATGCTGCATTGGGGAGACAGTCGGGGGATCACGGGAGCAGGTCCCTCTGGTGGCTTCAGAAAGGGTATGGTTCTTGAGCAGAGCCTGGAAGGAAGAGTGGGAGTGTAGAGGTTAGGGGGTGCATGTCAGACAGATAAAATGTCAGGTGTAGGGACTGCCGAGGCAAAAAGATTGAGTACTGAAGTCTTTTGAAAAATGTATTAGTTTTATAGTATTGGCTGAATATTAGGTAGCGACTGTTCAGGCCTCACCAAAGTAATTTCAGTCTCTCTGTCATGATTGCAATCATGTAAATATTTACCCCCTTTATTATTCTTGGTTTTCAAAGGGACCTCTTTATACTTTCTTGGCTAATAGCATATGCTGATGACACATGTCAGTTCTGAGTTGACCCCTTTGTTTTGAAGCCAGAGGAACAAAGGAGTCCTTTTCACAGACATTGATGATAGTAGCTTCTATTTATTGAATGCCTATTATATGCCAGAAATTTTACACACACCATCTTCTCCCCTCGCAGAAACATGCCTAATGAGATAGGCATTATTTGTCTTTATTCCCAGATAAGGAAATGAAAGTTGAAATGGGGAGGAACGTGCCATGTTGTCCCCTTTGAAGGTTTGTGAGTCCCTGGAGAGCTCGGGTGACAGAGTGACAAGCTCACTGTCAGGCTCCCTGTCACCAGGGAGCACTGCACCAGACCCTTTTTTTGAAAAAAGATGAGTATTTGGATGAGGTAGAGAAAACTTGGCATTGAGGAAATTTAGAATAGCGAAGACTAAAATTGCAGAGTCATAGGTAAAACATCTCTGTGGAATCAGAGATCAGGAGGTTAAATTTAGTGTTGCCAAAAAAAAAAAGAGATGGGTCTTGGCACTGATTTCACCTCTTGAAACATTTCAAGTTCTCATGTGTTGATGTCAACAAGTATTTTTGTCTGGTGAGTGAAGAGTGGGACTATGATGAGGGGGACACAGGCCTGGGGAAGGCTCAGGAGGACACTGATAGGAAACGCTCTTCCCTCTGATGAGGGGGTCACAGGCCTGGGGAAGGCTCGGGAGGACACTGATAGGAAACCTTCTTCCCTCAGAAAAAACGGTGGTCTACTCAGGATGCCACTTTGCCGCCTAGGACAGGATCCCTTGCCTGTTGACACACTTTATCAGGGTCTGTTGGATGACTGGCTGGGAAGTTTTAAAGGTAAAGGCGAGTGCCCTGCATTAGCAGGCCCACGGTTTCCCCTTCTTGCAGCAGCAGAGGAAGAATCCCCGATGGGGTCTTCTGAGTCCTGCTGACAGTTGGCTCCAGCCAGAACCGTTCTAGAGCCTTTGTTTTTCTGTTAATTCTGTATTTTTCTTCTGAGACAGAGTCTCACTTTGTCACCCTCAGTAGAGTGCTGTGGCATTATCATAGCTCACAGCAACCTCCCTCGGTTTTTTTATTTTTAGTAGAGACAAGGTCTCACTCTTGCCTCTCTCGGGGCTTGAACTCTTCAGCTCAGCAATCCACCCACCTCAGCCTCCCAGAGTGCTAGGATTACGCCTGGCCTTTTGTTAATTATTTCCATTGAAACTTGGAAGCTTTCCCCTCTTAGTGATACAAATTTGACGTTTTAAAGTATGACTTACTACAATTTAGGTCCTACAGTTCTGTCAAATTATAGTTATGTAAAACGGTTCCCCTCATTCAATCTATGGAACAGTCAGCATTATCCTTCTTCTGGCCTCTCTGGAGCTGCCTGCAGTTCATTTTAATGGAAGGAGTTGAGGGACTTTCTATAAAAAGGAAGGTTGGTGCGTCACTCCCTGCAGAGACCGAGCTGCCAGCCTTCTTTCCCTGACACCTTGCACCAGCTCACCGCTCAGCTTGTCATTCTGACGTGTTTTTTTCTGCATAGTTCAGCTTTAATGCTTTCTGAACAGCAGCATTAAGTACCTCCCAGGAAAGAGAGAGAAGTTTATGCCTTTGTATCTCTTAAGGCACGTGTCTCACCAGGTAGGGAAGAACACTGGCTCATACAGTTCACTCTTTGTGTTCCCTTTTGCCCTTGTTTTTAAGACTGTTGTTAGCTGAACCTTCTTCACTCTTGGCTTATCCCCCAGTTTTTGCCCCATCCTTCAGGGAAATAACAGTTGATTATGAAATGTTCCCAGCCCAGCTGAGAACTTTATTTATGAGCTCCTACCACATAAGAATAATTGAGCTTACTAACTTAATACTTTTATTTCTGCATCTCAGAGTACAGAGTGCAGAGTTCTGATAGGAAGGCAGAGTGAGTTGTGTTACAGATACATATTTTCTAGAAACTTAAAAGCTTCCTTGAAAGAACAGTCTGTATTTGCAAATATCCGAGAGACAAGGAGCTTGTTTCTATTGATGCCGAGCCCCTGTAATAGGTGATGTCAAGGATGACTCCATTTCTCTCTGGTTACTCTGTGGTTTTTCTTCACAAGCTCAGATTTCCAGCATTCTGTTAAGAAAAAAAGCAGGTCAAAGGTTGATAGCACTGCCTCTAGGCTGGTGGCTAGGAGAGGATTGTGCAAAAGCTTACCTCTCTGGATCTGAACCCTAAAGTACTCCGTTTAGGATATATGTTGTTAAATATTAATTAAAATCCAGAGAAGACATATATTTCCATTTTTTAAATAAAACTATCCATTAGTTTTCAAACCCAATGTTACTTGTAAAGAATACGAGATGAAAATGCCCCTGATGAACTTGGCCCCAAATTGGACCTCTGTTCATGAATAATCTGTCATTGGGTTTAGAAAGGAAAACGTGAGCTTCCCTCAAAGGTGACACGCAGTTGAACTTGAACTTTCCTTAGTATAACTTCCCTCCTTCTTACTTCTCCCTTGAATGTTTCCAGCATTATGGGTTTGGTTTCTAATCTTATTTTGCTGTGCAAGCTACAAGAATGTCAGGTTTTTCTGACTATTCCTCTGCCTTCTAATTACCCTTTTAAGCAATGCTGATTGCAGGAAATTGCTATGGTGCAAGGCGGGTGTCACAACACACAGTGATTAGAACCCGCGTGTGTCATTCACTGCCTGATTGAAGTAATCACACAGAGGGGAAAAGCAGATGAGAAAACCTGCTAAATGTGCACAGGGGGCTGTTGCTCATCATTCGAGTTTAAGGAGCTTGAGTTAAGAGTCAAAAAAAAAGTTGTGAGTGAGGCTTGTGGTTTAAGTCATTTTGCTTCATTCTGAAGCCTCCAAGCTTCTGAGCGGGGCCTGGCTCTCTGACCACGATCCTGGTCAAAACAAGTTGTTGCTTTTTACTGAACACATGGTGCCCTGCGTACACGACTATAAAATAGCGGCTGAGCCTATCAAGGGGAAAGAGGCTGCAGTAGAAATGGGACAAGCAGGTGAAAACAAAGTCATTCTTCTCCCTTTTGTCTGCAGAGTATTGACAGACTAGTTAAGTTGAAATGGCTTTTTTTTTTTTTTATCATTTTAGTTCTATGTAGCTTGAAAGATATTTATATTATTTAGTAGTTCTGAAAAAGTATTTGTTCCATTTGGACATAGCAATTGGGGCTAGATGGAGAGGGTTATCTAGAAAATACCCTAACTATTTGGAACTTGTTTTCTGTCAAGGGTGTCCAACCTTTTTTTTTTTTCTCCAATGCACATTGGGAAAATAAGAGTTGTGTTGGACCACGCATTAAATACACAGTCACTAAGGAAAGCTGATTAGCAAAACAAAGTCTGCGCATACTTCTCGTGATATCTGACACCACAGATAAGGAGAAAAAGTCCTCAAAATCATGGGGTGGGGGACACAGGGTGGACACCCACTCTAAATCTTCCATGAACAATCCCATTCTCTTCCTGTCTTCTGGTTTTGTGCACCTGTGTGTGGCTGAGCTTGGAAGAGCAGGTTGTGGACTCCATTCACTTGAGGCTTAGGATCGTCTGTGCTATTTAAACAAAGAACATGATGTGTCAAGTGCTGTAATTGATGTGGAAGGCATCCAATAATGATTCCTTACCTCTTGTGTCTCCCCTAGGTACAGAACCCTGGTATTTCTATTTAATTAATGGATTTCTGAATTTCAACATAGCCTTTGCTTTGGCTCTTCTGGTCTTGCCACTGACTTCTCTTATGGAGCACCTGCTGCAGAGGTTTCACGGTGAGTAGGGTAACAGGTGGTCGGCTTTCTGGGAGGAAAAGAGCAAGTAACAGTGTATACCCAGACCTGAAGAAGAACCCCACTCATTATTGTCCGTGGTCTTCCTGTGGAAATGGTTGCCTTACTGAGTTTGCAGTCTGTATTTGTTGATTATTTGAACCTATGTGCAGATTTGGTTAATTCTTGCAAATTGACCCGACAGAGAGCTTTGCTATCCCTTCAAGTTAGGAAGTCAGTATAATTTGTTCAGTCACCCAGGAAGGCAAAAACGTTTATAACATTTCAGAAGATAACAACTGGCCAGGCGTGGTGGCTGACATCTGTAATCCTAGCACTCTGGGAAGCTGAGGCAGGTGGATTGCTTAAGCTTAGGAGTTGGAAGTCAACCTGAGCAAGAGAAAGATCCCATCTCTACTAAAAATGGAAAAATGAGCTGGGTGTCGTGGCAGGCACCCAGTAGTCTCAGCTACTTGGGAGACTGAAGCAAGACGATCACTTGAGCCCGAGAGTTTGAGGTTGCTGTGAGCAATGATGCCATGGCACTCACGGAAGTGAGACTCTTATCTCCAAAAAAAAGAGAAGGTGACAGCCCTAGTTCAGTCTTCTATTTTTTAAAGAACTGTGTGTTAACCTGGTAGATTGGTTAAGATAATGCATGCTAGAGGCAAATATACTTTGGAAAAGTATTTCAGCCAAACATATAAAAACTGGAGCAAAAAGATTCCCCCAAATTTGATCCTGAAGTCAGAGGAGCTCAGATTTCTCTGAAGCCTTGCTGTGGAAGGTGTGGTTTGCTGTTTATCTTGCCTGCTCTGAGTCTGTGTTGCACAGCTGGTGTTTTCTCGAGTTATCGTGGAGCTGGTATCTAGAGCCAATCTTTTCTTTTTATGGAAGAGAGATCTGAACAGCAATTCATCTGAGGTTTGGAAAGAGATTTAATTTCAGATGTTTCAGTCTGATTTTGGATGCCGCATGATTGATCTCCTCATTCTACCTTTGTTCTGTTTTTCTACTGGAATGACTTATAACAACTTCGGTGCGTTTTAATATCAGAACAGCCTTCAGAGTCATTTGTTTTGTGTTAGGACTTTTGTTTTAACCTAACCATAATGCCATTATCCTAACAAAATTAATAGTAATTCCTTAACATCATCTAATACTCAGTCGATATTCAAATTTCCTAGGTTGACTGGAAAAATAGCCTTTCGTAGTTGGTTCTAAGCCGAATCTAAATGAGGTTCACGCACTGTGTTTGGTGTAATTTTACTTTAGCTTTGTAAGAGGCCCCCCCATCTCACTTGTTTTCTCCCAAGATTTCTTTAAAGAAACGAGGCCATTCATTTTGCATAACGTCCTACATTTTGGATTCAGCTGTTTGCTCCCTTGAGGTGTTAACTTATTCCTTTATACCTTCTATTTCTTGAGGATCACTTTTCTTTTCTTTGAAAAGTAACTTTTTCTGACTGTAAAAATAATTTATGAGGGGGGAGGAGGGGATGGGTAAATTCACACCTAACGAGTACAACGCACAGTATCTGGGTGAGGGGCCCTCTTTCAACTTTGACTCCATCTGTACAAAGCAAACTATGGAACGAAAATTTCTACACCCCCCCCATAATATTTTGAAATAAAGAAAAATAAATGGGTCAGTGCCTGTAGTCCAGTGGTTAGAGAACTAGCCACATGTCCCAGGCCTGGTGGTTTCGAACCCTGCCCAGACCAGCTAAACAACAATGACAATAATAACAAAAAAATAGTCGAGCATTGTGGCACCTGTAGTCCCAGCTACTGGGAGGCTGAGGCAAGAGAATCACTTAAACCCAGGAGTTTGAGGTTGCTGTGAGCTATGACGCCACGGTACTCTACTGAGGGTGACATACTGAGACTCAGTCTCAAAAAAAATAAAAAGAAAGAAAAATAACCACCAACAAAAAAAATTTATGATGGCTAGGTGAGGTAGCACACACTCCGAGTTTCAACTGCTCAGAAGGCTGGCAGGCTGAGGAGGGAAGATCACTTTAGCTTAGGAGTTCAAGGCCAGCCTAGGCAACATCGTGGAATAATAATAATAATTTGTACTTGTGGAAAATTTGGAAATTCTTGTGATGTAAGTAAAAACATAGGCCATCAAGCTGTTTTCTATAGTAGGAAATAATTATATGGCATAAACTAATAATGATTTAAAATGTGTAATGTCCACCCATATCTACCTGATAAGAGAATGAGTACTTTGTGTTTTTTCAAAATATTTTGATTTGTCTTATACAACATAAATAATACTTTTTTAGAAGAAAAAACATAAAACTACAAAGAAGCAGGAAGTAAATTACCCATGATTCCATCATGTTCTACTGTGGTTGTGATTTTTATGTATTTTATGGAGGATATTTCCAAATATTTGGCCACATTGTAAAATAATTTTTTAGCCCTTATGGTGCAAGAGAAAAAAGGACTGTTTACTTATACATAATAAATAGATGTATTTTCTTCTAATTAAAAAATATTCTCACTTAAAATATACTATGTGGAAAAGCATAAATCCTAAATCATAGGATTTATCTCATAAAATCCTAGACCAAAAAGTTTTAAAAATAATCTTATTATTGCAGTTCAAGAATTTTTATCCCTAAAGAATTTCTACAGCAATCCAGATAACTCAGGAATGCTAGATAAGGCGGTGCTGAAGGTGGTCTCAATGGTAGTCCTATCTTGAAGTCTAAACTTGCTCACTACAGCACAGTGGACACCAGGGGGCACTGTATACCTACCCTTTGCCAGTATCTGCACAAAACGCAGTAGACGCCTTCACTGTGGGTTGCAGGCTTGTCACTCAGTGCTTATGAACCTAACCTCAGGAACTTTCCAGCAGGTTCTTGAGTCTTAGTGTTTGTTTGATACATTCCTTTAGTTCCTTTCACATGCTTTAAGTACATTTTGGTTCCAATTTTGGGATTCAAAGTGGATGAGTATTGCAGAAGTGGAGAAAAAACTTCAGTCAACTTCCTTTAAGAGCATTTTTGTAATTTTTTTTTTTTTTTTTTTTTTTTGCAGTTTTTTGGCCAGATCTGGGTTTGAACCTGCTACCTCTGGTATATGCGGCCGGCACCCTACTCCTTTGAACCACAGGCGCCGCCCAAGAGCATTTTTGTATTTGCTTTGAAACAAACTTTGTCATTTGTGGCTTGATGAAAACCAGTGATGAGTTTGAGAATCCAACCATTTTTTTCCCTCTGATCTATGGCTATTTGAACAGACTGATGTATAGATAAGAGGATGAACGTATTAAACAGAATGTAGGAATTAAAACCCAAGAAATGAGTTTATGTTATACTTTTTTTTTGAGGCAGAGCCTCAAGCTGTCACCCTGGTTGGGTAGAGTGCTGTAGCATCACAGCTCATAGCAACCTCCAACTCCTAGGCTTAAGCGATTTTCTTGCCTCAGCTTCCCAAGTAGCTGGAACTACAGGTGACCACCACAATGCTCAGCTATTTTTTGGTTGTAGTTGTCATTGTTACTTGGCAGGCCTGGGCTGGATTTGAACCCTCAGCTCTGTTGTATGTGGCTGGTGCCTTAGCTGCTTGAGCTATAGGTGCCGAGCCAGGTTATACTTTTGGTTAATCTCAGAACCTTTAGTTTTTAGTGGCAGAATTCATTAGTGGTAGATGGCTTTGTTTTCTTTACCCAGCATAGAATATATTATGTTTAATTATCCATTAATTTGATTTTCATTTGTGTTCTGGCCACATCCAGTATTGTGCTTCCCTTTTATATTTCGGATCTCTTGGTAGAACCAGAAAATATATTCCTATTTCTACTTGAGACTTGATTGTGTTATTGCATTATAGAAAGTGTGAATACAAGCGTTGAAACATTTTTTTGTTTTAGAACAGAGTCTCACTATGTCCCTCTTGGTAGAGTGTCATGGTGTCATAGCTCACAGCAACCTCAAACTCTTGGACTTAAGTGATTCTCTTGCCTCAGCCTCCTGAGTAGCTGGGACTACAGGTGCCCACCATAATGCCTGACTATTTTTTTGTTGTTGGCTGGGGCCGTGTTTGAGCCCGCCACCTCCAGTATATGGGACCAGTGCCCTACTCCTTTGAGTCACAGGTGCCGCCCAATGCCTGGCTATTTTTTTAGAGATGAGGTCTCTCTCTGGTTCAAGCTGGTCTTGAACCTAAGAGCTCAGGCCATCCATGTCCTAAGGCACACTTCCAAATTTGAGATCAGGATAACATTGAAACTAAATATACTGTTTTGTTCTAATATGTTGAAAGGTGGATATTTTTCTGTGTCTTGCAGTTCAGAATTTAGGCCACCCATATTGGCTTACCTTGGCTCCAATGTATGTTTGGTTTATAATTTTCTTCATCCAGCCTCACAAAGAGGAGAGATTTCTTTTCCCTGTATATCCACTTATATGTCTCTGTGGCGCTGTGGCTCTTTCTGCACTTCAGGTGAGTTTCGGGGAATAGCATATCTGCCTTGTCCTGTTTTGCTTATTAAATAATTGCTCACAAAACTTAAGTGGGAATTATTGAATGCTTTCACCTGAGGTATCTTATCTACAGCATTAAACCTGATACTGATCATATTATTAAAGTTTATATTGATTGCTTAGATCAGGGGTCCTCAAACTTTTAAACAGGGGGCCAGTTCACTGTCCCTAAGGCCGTTAGGGGTCCGGACTATGGGCCCCGGGACGAGTTGGCTGCTAAGCAGGACAGGCAGCGGCAGCAAAAACATCCAGCAGATAAATGTTCTGGGCAGGCTGCATGTGGCCTGTGGGCTGTAGTTTGAGGCTGCCTGGCTTAGATGCTTATCATACTCTTATTTGCTGATTATGTGTGTTTTCAGTGTTAATTTGTCAACAAGAATCCAATCGCAGAATTCCATCCTGTGGCAGAGCTAATAGAACATATGCTCTTAAAAAAAAAAAAAAGAACATATGCTCTTCAACTTATAGATTGGACTAAAACTTGCTTAAGAGTTTGGGGATTATAGCAGGCAGGCAGCAGTGTGGGGCACTGTGTAATCCTGGTTTAAAACCTGTCTAGGTCAATTCCCAAAGCTAATCTTTGAGTATGTCTGGACTTAGTTTCAGGAACCTTGGAACTCTTTCTTGTCCTCTGCTACCATTTGCAATTGGCAGAAAAAAATAATTAGGATGATAGCTTTATTGATGGGGGTGATTGGTGTGCTCTCACTTAAAGGGCACAATATAGGGGTGTATGGCACACCTTTTGGGTGCAGGATACAACTACAAAAGAGACTCTACCTAACAAATTAAAAAATTGTGACCTGGTTGTTGTACCCTCACAATAACCTGAAATAAAAAAATATGTATAGGTATATTTCTTGAGATAGAATTGACAAATCATACAGTTCACCCATTTAAAGTATATAATTCAATGATATGCTTATCACAGATGTGCACAACCACCACCACAGTCAGTTTTAGAATATTTTATCATCCGAGAACCCTGTACCCTTTAGCTGTTGTCCCCCCACCTCCAGTCTCTTTCTCACATCTTCCCACCCTTAAGTGACCCCTAATCTACATTTTGTCTCTGTGGAGTTGCCTGTTCTGGGCCAGGTGCAGTGGCTCACGTCTGTAATCCTAACTCTGAAAGGCTGAGACAGGAGGATTCCTTGAGCTCAGGAGTTTGACATCAGCTTGACCAAGAACGAGACCCCCATCTCTACGAGAAATAGAAAAATTAGCTGGCAGTGGGAGCCTGTAGTCCCAGCTACTCAGGAGGCTGAGGCAGGAGGATGGCTTGAATCCAGGAGTTTGAATCCATGTACTAAGCTAGGCTGATGCCATAGCACTCCAACCTTGGGCAACAGAGTGGGTCTGTGTCTCAAAAAAAGGGAAAGATTTCTTATGCTGGATATTTCACATAAATGGAGTCACAGAATATGTGGTCTCTTATGACTGGCTTTTTTCACTTGGCATAATGTTTTTAAGGTTTAGCAATGTTAGGGTAATTGTTTTAAAAAATAATTTTCATGGGCGGCACCTGTGGCTCAAAGGAGTAGGGTGCCGGCCCCATATGCTGGAGGTGGCGGGTTCAAACCCAGCCCCAGCCAAAAACTGCAAAAAGTAAAAATAAAAAAAAATAAAAAATTATAATTTTCATTGTAAAAGTAATTGAACTTCATTGTGAATAATTTAGAAAATAGTAAAAGAAAAATCAGTCTCACCAGCATAACAAAAATACCTTTCAGCCTTTCAGGATTTATTATGATTGTGATAATAAATGTGCATATCATTTTATATCATTTAAATTTAACATTATATCATTAAATTCTCCATGTTGCCATAATCTGTACTCATCATTTTAATTGCAGTATAACATTCTGCTGACTTGGATATAATATATAGCAATAGTATGAAATATATAACATGTAGGCTTGATTATAGCAAAATGTTATGATTGATTGAATATCATTCACAGTAGAATTTGGGTTGCTCATTTATTCGATATTATAAATACTGTTAGGATAAATATCTTCATTTAGATATTTGAATTATTTCCTTGGGACAGATTCTCCCAAATATGAAAAGGGTTTAAACAGATTGAGGGCCTTTGTTACATACTGCAAAATTGCTTTCCAAAAGTAGTTTCCACCTTGGGGGGAAGGCAGGAAGGAAAGAAATCTGAGGGGAAGACACTGAAAGACAGCAGAGTTCGTCCATGTGTGTGTATAATATGATAACAGGGACCTAGTTCATGAAGTATTTCAGCAGGTAATTAACAGCACACCCTAGGGTTTTGTGAGGGGAGTTCTTTTTTCTTGTTCGGTCATGAGATATTTTGTTGATACTAAAATCTTTGATGAAAACTTGTTGGTGAGAAAAATAAAGATTAATGCTTATTGTATTAAAACAAATTTCAATATTTCATATATCAAGGAAAACTATCAAAGCATTTTTGTTTAAAAAAGTGTTTTAAAAAAGAATTTATTAGGACTTAAATGCGAACAAAATAATCCAGATAATTTTCCTGTGAAGCTAGTGAGATTTTGTTCTTGGCAAACCCTCTGGCTGGCCCAGACTCTATACTCAGTCGTTTTTGTTTTTTTTTTTTTTTTTTTGAGACAGAGCCTCAAGCTGTCCCCCTGGGTAGAGTGCTGTGACATCACAGCTCACAGCAACCTCCAACTCCTGGGCTCAAGCGAGTCTCCTGCCTCAGCCTCCCAAGTAGCTGGGACCACAGGTGCCTGCCACAATGCCCGGCTATTTTTTGGTTGCAGCTGTCATTGTTGTTTTTGGTGGGTTTGGGCTGGATTCGAACTTACCACCTTAGGTGTGTGTGGCTGGCGCCTTAGCCACTTGAGCCACAGGCACCGAGCCTCTATACTCAGTCTTAGAGGAGCTGGCTTTTATCTTGGAGTTAGCACCTAACTAAGTGTTTGCAAATGCTCAGACCCTCAACGGAAACTCTTTCTGACTTCTAGTTATTGTAATGTCTTGTGATTCTGGAGGGCATATCTTCTTTTATCAACGGAGTTTTCTTTCCTTCTATAATAGAAGTGTTACCACTTTGTGTTTCAACGATACCGTCTAGAGCACTACACTGTGACGTCCAACTGGCTGGCCTTAGGAACCGTCTTCCTGTTTGGACTCTTATCGTTCTCTCGCTCCGTGGCCCTGTTCAGAGGTAGATGCACTGCGGATATCTTAGCCACACTAAGGAGGCACCTCACTTCAGGCTTTGCATGATGCATGATGGTTTAATACCCATCTGGCTTACAGTAGGAAGAGGCCTTTTCTAAAGGGAAAACCTGCACACTTCGTAAGTGGGATGTCACTTTTGTATTTTAGGATTGAAGAGAAGATTAACTCCTTGTAGTGTGATTAACCATAAATTTTTTTTCTCTTTTTTTGTTGATGTTTTCCCTTTTAATGGATGCTGATGAATTAAACAAGCCTTAAAATGCAAACCAGAGCCTAAATTCTCATGATTATACTCTGATAATCATGTGGATCTAGAATATTAAAATATGTTCAAGGAATATAAAAAGGCAGAGGGTGTAACAGAGGGCAAGAAAGCAAATTATTTTTGGCAAAATAGGCCTCTGTGTAACCAACTTTGCAGCTAGAGAGACATTTTATACCTGGAGCGCAGGCTTCCTGCTGGAATTGCTCAGGCCCTTCAGGCTCTTCAAGTTTCATGTGGATTGTAGTGGGATGTCAGCACGTATGATCATGAAATGTCAGCGTTTCATCTTCCTCATCTTTGGCTTTCGCCAACTATTCTCCATTCCAGGATATCATGGGCCCCTGGATTTGTATCCGGCATTTTACCGAATTGCCACAGACCCAACCATCCACACTGTCCCGGAAGGCAGGCCCGTGAATGTCTGTGTGGGGAAAGAGTGGCACCGGTTCCCCAGCAGCTTCCTTCTGCCTGACAAGTGAGTTGTCTTTTTAATGCCCAGAGTTTTCAGTCAAGGACTAAATATAGCAGTTCTGTGGCAGTGTCTTCTTAATTTCATTTAATTTTGGAGTTTTCACAGAAAGTTGTTGAATTGTTTACCATTGCAGAGAGTTGGGGGTATCCTGTATCCATTAGGTTGAGAGCCTAAACAGGTGTCTGGGGTCTTCTGAGAATGCTTTGAGCCCTAGGCTTCCTGAGGACTCATATTTACATTTCTATAATTATCTGATATTAATCCACTTCCAAAAGTGGTCTAGAAACTCCAGCTAGAAGAGTGTTTTTAGGGAAGAAATTTTTCCCATCCAACCACAGTGAAAGTCTTCCACTAATATAAGGACTTTGGAGAAAGCTGTGGTCACGATGTCTCTGCTGGTTTCCTTTATGCTGTCGGGGTTGTTAGGTGGGGTGGCACAGGCCTTAGAATTCCCTGTATTTTGCTTAATTTGACCAGAGAAGGGTTCTGATTAGGAAAGGGAAATCTGGTGAAGATGGGGTATATTATTCCATTTGAGGACCGTCTTTGGCAACTTAGCTTTATCTCATGCTTCATAAAAACCGTGTATCAGTCATCAATAATTAGATTAGATTAAATTAGATTAAGACTTGTTTTCTAAGTGTTGATCTTGGCCTTTGCCTCTTAACATGTGAAATAGTTTCAGAGCTAGCAGATATTTTCTTTTTTTTTTTTTTTTTTGAGACAGAGCCTCAAGCTGTCCCCCTGGGCAGAGTGCCGAGGCATTACAGCTCACAGCAACCCCCAACTCCTGGGCTCAAGCGAGTCTCCTGCCTCCGCCTCCCAAGTAGCTGGGACCACAGGCGCCCGCCACAACGCCCACTATTTTTTGGTTGCTGCCATCATTGTTGTTTGGCGGGTCCGGGCTGGGGATTCGAACCCGCCACCTTAGGTGTACATGGCTGGCGCCCTAGCCGCTTGAGCTATAGGGGCCGAGCCGCTAGCAGATATTTTCGAGGCTTCCTCAGGAACAAGACATTTCTCTAACAATGCATGATTCTTAGCGCCATGCATTACATTTCACTCTTTTTCTACCCCCCTGATGAATTTGCTTTAACCCTCTGATCATGTGGTAACCGTGACACTTTCCTGGTTGTCTGATGGTGTGGCTGTTTGGTTGCGAATTTTACTGCTGAGAGTTGACGAAGTGGGTCAAGAGATCTGTAGCTCTGCATGTCTCAACGATTTTGGACTGCTTGGCGACCCCTGCCTCTGTATTCCCGGGTTGAGGTTTCAGCAGAAATAATTTTTTTCTTCAAGTGAAATGTTTTTCATGTTCCTGTGCTTTTTTTTGACTTGTTTGTTTCAAGTACATTTAGCAATATAATCCCCCGGTGTTTTTATTATTCTCCTTATTTGTGTTTCTGACAGTTGGCAACTTCAGTTCATTCCATCAGAGTTCAGAGGCCAGTTACCAAAACCTTTTGCAGAGGGACCACTGGCCACCCGGATTGTTCCTCGTGACATGAATGACCAGAACCTAGAAGAACCATCCAGATACGTAAGGGTCACATTCTCCTTTTGCTTCTTTGAAAATAAATCGACCTCTAAAACCTATTGGCATAAATAGGGAGCACTGACAAAATGAGAATTTCTTAGAATTTTTTTAGGGTAAGGAACATAACTTTGATTGAGAAAGAGTGAAGAGTGTTACTTTTATTTTCAAATTAACCTCATTTCTTATTTTCTGTCTAACACATATAATTTAATTTCTAAGCTTTTGTGTTAACTGGAAATTTTTCTGTTGTAAAATATGTACCAATATTCTGAACGACATTCTGAAGCTCATGCCATTCATTGGCCCATTGAAATACTTAGAAGGGGACTTTCAAGTTATCAGGTGGACCTTTGACTTAGCTGTTGGTGTATTCTGGTTTTAGCAAATGAACAGTTACTGAAGACTGTTTCCATAGTGAGTTCCACGAAGCAATGTCCGTCAGTGCCATGATCTTCTGCCTACTTGTTTTTATGCACTCTGAGATCCCATGTGAATTTTATTTCAGTTCTTTTGAAAGATGTCCCTTCTGACATTTGATACCTATAAAATGTTTGCTCGTGAAGAAGATGAGACCAGTCATGATAATGCTTCTCTTGGGTCACAGACACAGTAAAAGATTATTTAATAAAATTATTAGAAAGCGTGTTTTTCTGGCAGTCTGTCAAAGAAACATATAACAAGCTAAATGTCAACTATATTTAATTTAGGTTTTCTTATGTCATGCACTTAAAATAGTGAGATTTCGAATTCTCTTCTGAAGCAAACCTGCAGCCGCATTTAGCCTTATGTCTCCCCGATCGGGGAGTTAGTTAGACCTCCATGGGGACTCTCAGTGTTCCTGAGTAAGATTCTTATTGTATGAGCTTTAGCTGTAACCTGTGAAATGGACGTCTTAAAGACACATCCTTGGCCTGGTCCTCCGAGAAGGGAAGATACGCATTTCTACCACATGGCTTATATTAGAGCTTTATTCTTTTCCTTTTATTTTTCTTTCTTTCTTTTTTCTTTTGGAGACAGAGTCTTACTCTGTCACCCTGGGGTAGAGTGCTGTGGCTTCATAGCTTGCAACAACCTCAGACTTTTGAGCTTAAACAATCCTCTTGCCTCAGCCTCCCAGCCTCCCAAGTAGCTGGGATTATAGGCTCCTGCCACAATGCCCTACTAGTTTTTCTATTTTTAGTAGAGATGGAGTCAGCTCAGGCTGGTCTTGAACTCCTGAGCTCAAGCAATCCACCCGCCTTGGTCTGCCAGAGTGCTAGGATTACAGGCATGAGCCACTGCACCCAGCCAGAGCTTCATTCTTTAATTTAAGGCTCTGATTCCTGTTATGATACAGGGAAAATAGCCCCTCTCAGAGTAAATTGTTACATGTATTGGCTATTTTTATTTTAGCTGCAGATACTCTCCTGAGAACAGGCTTTACTATACAGGGATCAGCATGGGTGCGCTGTCAGTCAGAGGGTGAGAGAGGACACCACAATAAGGGTATTCTAAAGTCAGAGTGACGTTATCGGGCTGTGCTCCTAGGAGAGGAACCCGGGGTAGAAAAAGAGACGGGCTTTGTAGTTAATCAGACCTGCATGCAAATCATGACCCTTTGCTTACCTGGATGACTTTGGGCAAATCAGTTAACTTTTCTGCTTAGCTAATTTCAATTTCTGTGTAAAATGGTGTCTACTCCAGAATGAGGAGATTCAGCGATATATTCAATTTGTATCTCTCTGTCATGTTTAGCATAGTGCCTGGTACCTAGATTCTCAGGTACCAGAAATGTTCCTCATCTGATAATGCCGTGTCAGATGGATTAGAAGTACAGGAGCCCTTCAGGTGAGTCACAGTCTGCCTGAGTCTGTCCTCTGGACTTGGGTTGCTGCCCAGGCAGGTCTTTACTCAGTGTGTCCAGACTCATCATTGCCTTTCCCCTGGGAGGCTTCTGCTTGTGTGACGCCGTGCCTGGGCGGCCCATGTCTCCCTTCTCACCCTATCAAAATCTCTTCCTCTTTGAGGCCCACTGTTTAAATCCTGAGTAGTCCTTCCTTTAAGTACCTTTACCTATTTATTCGTATAGTTCATTTTGCTATTTATTTTTGTTGTCTTATGTTATTTAGATTTTTCTGATCTGTGTGTCATATTTTTCCTTAGTAGATGTGAGTGCTGAGAAGGGATTAACTGTACCTTGTTTGTTTTGTATTCACCGTGGCATCTTGGATGGTGTCGTGTACCTGGAAGTTGGCCTTCCCATGGTTTCTCAGTGACTGTTGCGTATTCTCTATTATTGGGATGATGGTGTTTGAGATAAAGCTAGGGGGAAAGTCTACAGTGGACTCTTTCACTCATCTCAGGGTTCAGTCACTGGGGGTCTCTGCTTGGACGGCATTTCCTTATTCTCTGCTATCAACATTGTCCAATTTGAAATAGGAAAGATGTATGACCCCCTGTGTGGCACTTTCCCCCTTTCCTTCTGGGTTTGGAGTGAATATTAGTATGAGCTCTACCCAGAAGGTAGAGGTTTTTCAGGACGCCAATAGGAGTCACTAAAATGCCAGCTGACGAGAGCCGGAGCGGACGAGTGAGATGTGTCTGCTGCTGTGTCCTGGCGGTGCTTGTGGCTTTCCGCGTTCCCCGGGTGGAACGTTCTCCGTGTGTCCTGGCGGTGCTCCTGGCTTCCCGCGTTCCCCGGGTAGAACGTTCTCCTGCAGAGCTGCTTTATGTTCTAGTTTCCATGGATTTTCCTGCATGGGGGGAAAGTGCCTTCCAGATCTGGTTCACTCACCTTTGACTCTTGGAAAGGAAAGTGGCAGGGACATCTGATGACTTACTATTAATTCTCTATGAACTTTACGACCAGGAATTCATTTCATTTCTTTAACTATTTAAGAAGACATTTGTTTTCTTTTTTGTGATAAAAGTAATATACGTTCACCATATAAAATAATGAAAGCTTTAGACAAAAAATATAAACTATTGTCTCATTACCCAAGCATTGTTACCATATTGGTGGATGTTTCTTTTCACTTTTTTCCCCCTTGCATGTATATATTTGTAGATAAACAAAAATCTCAATTATGTTTTTAAAAATTAATATTTTTAATTCTTTAAGAATGGCGCTGGGGTGGCGCCTGTGACTCAAAGGAGTAGGGCACCGGCCCCATATGCCAGAGCTGGTAGGTTCAAACCCAGCCCCAGCCAAAAACTGCAAAAAATAAATAAACAAATAAATAAATGGTTTTAAAGAATGGTGCTAACACCTATAAGCTAACCACTTTGGGATGCCGAGGCAGGAGGATCTCTTCAGGCCAGAAGTTCAAGACCAGCCTGGGTAACATAGTGAGACCCTGTTTCTACAAAAATAAAAATTAAAAAATTAGCAAGTGCATTTATACACCAGTAACCTCCTGGTTACTTGGGAGGCTGAGGCAGGAGGATTGTTTGAGCCCAGGAGTTGGAGGCTGTAGTGAGCTATGATTGCACTATTGCACCCCAGCCTGGGTAACAGAGCAAGACCTTGCTTCAAAAAAAATAATAGATGGATACATAGATAGATAGATAGATAGATAGATAGAAGAAAAGAAAGGATGTCAGAATCGTGAGTGTAATAGCCAAATAACTGCCTGACCACAGGATCACATGTTGTCTTACACTATGTTTGTTACTTTTGGTATAAGTCCTGGTTCATTTAAGAAGGTAAAATAATTATGTCCTCTGTCTTTCCGAGCATGCTAAATAGCAGCATTATTTTTATGTGCCTTTGTCTCTGAGCACCTGTTTTTATCCAGCCTTTGGCTTTAGTGCTAAGTGGTGCAGTCTGTCCTCTTCTGTTCTTCTTGGAAATAGGAAAGGTATATGACCTCCTCTGTCACACTTTCCTCCTTTCTCACTGGGTTTATGGAGAATTAAGTGAGTGCTGTAAAGGCTTTGTGGTTTGTACTGTACTGTTATCACTGTATTGCAGAAATAGTGTTTGTATGCTGTCTGTTCTCTCATAGTGGGTATTGAGTAGCTATTGAACATCCCGCTATTGAACAGCAACCATTTACAGTAGTTCATGCCGAGATTGTCTGCCAGAATCAAGATCTGAATTTAGGTGACTCTGTGTCAAAAACAAAAGGACAAAAAACAGAACCTGTGTTTAGAAGATACATTCAGTATCACCTCTTTAGTTCTTGATAAATCCAAATTTTTGTTCACTCTTTCAAGATGACTGATATCCTTTCTACTCCAAATCTAGTATCTGATTTGGGATCTACTTAGTCAATGGATAGACTATGGAGAAAAATAAAAACAGAAGCAGCTCTTCAGGAGGAGCTTAAAGAGAAAGTCTTTTTTTTTTTTTTTTTCTGAGACAGAACCTCAAGCTATCCCCCTGGGTAGAGTGCTATAGCTTCACTGCTCACAGCAACCTCCAACTCCTGGGCTCAAGCGAGTCTCCTGCCTCAGCCTCCCAAGTAGCTGGGACCACAAGCGCCCGCCACAACACCCGGCTATTTTTTGGTTGCAGCCGTTATTGTTGTTTGGTGGGTCCGGGCTTGATTCGAACCTGCCACCTTAGGTGTATGTGGCTGGCGCCTTAGCCGCTTGAGCCACAGGCGCTGAGCCAAGAGAAAGTCTTTTTCTACAAGTTTGACTTAATGCTTCAGCAAACTTGTTGGAACCTTGCCCATCTGTTATCTTTGAAAAAATAGATTGATCATTAATAAACTTTTTACCCAGGTAGTAATACAGTCAGTTCTACTGTAAAATGTTATAAAATCATTGTGTAGTAAAGCCACAAAGCTCATGGGGAAAATAGGGCTGGGGACATTGTACTTAAAAACTCTTGTTAGTGACACATTATGAGAAAAGAGATAGAAACCTGTTGCAGGTGACAGTACAATTTTTCCTGGACTAAATGGTTAAAAGTACACAGCTGCCTGATCATACTAAAACGCTTCTGCACAGCCAAGAACACAGTAAGAAAAGCAAGCAGACAGCCCTCAGAATGGGAGAAGATATTTGCATGTTATATCTCCGACAAAGGTTTGATAACCAGAATCCCCAGAGAACTCAAACATATTAGCAAAAGAACAAGTGATTGCATCTCAGGGTGGGCAAGGGGCTTGAAGAGAAATTTCTCTGAAGAAGACACGCGCATGGCCTACAGACATATGAAAAAATGCTCACCAGCCTTAATCATCAGAGAAATGCAAATCAAAACTACTTTGTGATATCATCTAACTCCAGTAAGATTAGCCCACATCACAAAATCCCAAAACCAGAGATGCTGGCGTGGATATGGAGAAAAGGGAACACTTCTACACTGCTGGTGGGAATGCAAACTAATATGTTCCTTTTGGAAAGATGTTTGGAGAACACTTAGAGATCTAAAAATAGACCTGCCATTTGATCCTATAATTCCTCTACTAGGTATATATTCAGAAGACCAAAAATCAACTACAACAAAGATATTTGTACCAGAATGTTTATTGCAGCTCAATTCATAATTGCTAAATCATGGAAGAAGCCCAAGTGCCCATTGACCCATGAATGGATCAATAAATCGTGGTGTATGTACACCATGGAATATTATGCAGCCTTAAAGAAAGATGGAGACTTTACCTCCTTCATGTTTACATGGATGGAGCTGGAACATATTCTTCTTAGCTAAGTATCTCAAGAATGGAAGAAAAAGCATCCAATGTACTCGGCCCTACTATGAAACTAATTTATAGCTTTCATATGAAAGCTATAACCCAATTATAGCCCAAGAATATGGGAAAAGGGGAGAGGGAGGGGAGGGGAGGGAGGAGGATAGGTGGAGGGAGGGTGATTGGTGGGACCACACCTCTGGTTCATCTTACAAGGGTACATGTGAATCTTTCTAAATGTAGCATATAAATGTCTTAACACAATAACTAAGAAAATGACATGAAGGTTATGTTAACCAGTTTGATGAAAATACTTCAGATTGTATATAGAACCAGCACACAGTACCCCATGACTGCATTAATGTACACAGCTATGATTTAATTAAAAAAAAAAAAGTACATAGCTACCATAATAAATACGCCTGTTTACCTTAAAGAAACCTGAAGTTTACTTCTGGAGTGGTGATGGAAGTGCTGCAGTCTGTGAGTAGTGGGAGGATGATCTGAAATCTAACAGAGGCAGATGGGTGGGTGTGGCTGATGCTACAGTGCATGGGGGAAGCTGGTAGACACTTGGATATGTGCTGCGTACACTTTGTATATTCCTACACTGATCAGCTCCACTGAGGGCAGTTTGCTGCATTCACCTTGTGCTGGGGATTAAATGACACATTCAATGCAAAATTGAAATTATGCTCAGAATGTTTCTTAATATATCCATTGCGTTGAAACAAATTTTGGGCTTTCAAAACAAGTACTAAAACAGAATTGTCTCTATATTCAAATTTTTCTGTACCTCATTCTTCTTTTTCCTATTTTTCCCCTTTAACCAGTAGAAAGAATTAATGGATTTGGAAGGAAACTTAAGACACAGTCTAGGATCTCTTCATTTTATGGGTAAAGGAACTGAGGCTGAGAGAGATTGTAACTTGACAAAGGTTTTTAACTGATAATCATTCTTTGATGTTACAAGGCTGAATAGATATTTGTAGTTGAGCATTACTTTTTTAAAAAGTTACTTTCCATTTTGAGAGCTCTAAAGTAAAGTAGCAGGTACTTTAACAGTAAATATTGTGTTTATCAGTAAACAGAAATCATTAGTGTTTCCCATTCTTGGCTTTCTTCCCCTTTTTCTTCTTTTTCCCTCTCACTTCCTTTTCTGGAAATCTTTATTGGAGGAGAAAAAAAAATTTTTTTGAGACAGAGTGCTGTGGTAGCATCATAGCTCACAGTAACCTCAAACTCTTGAGCTTGAAGCAGTCCCCTTGCCCCAGCCTCCCAAGTAGCTGGGACTATAGGCGTGCACCACCACGCCCAGCTAGTTTTTCTATTTTTAGTAGAGATGAGGTCTTGCTCTTGCTCAGGCTGATCTTGAACTCCTGAGCTCAAGTAATCCAATCACCTCTGTCTCCCCAAGTACCATCCCTGGCCTTGAGGAGAAAATTAATTGCACTACAGGTCTCGAGTATCAAAGAAAAGGGATTCAAATTGCTGTAATAAATACAGTGTAACCATATGGGAATCTACTAAAAATTTAATTGAAGATTGTTCAAAATACTTCTTTAAAATTAATTTCCTACTATTCATTATGTTGACATGGAAAAATTAATTGATGTTTCCATGATCCACAGTAATGGAATGAGCAAAGATTGAACCTGTGAGGTTACGTGTTTCACAGTACACTGAAGTTTTACTGGTGAATGTAAAGATTTGGTCAACAAATATGTATTCAGTAGGCCTATGTGGGGGACAGAAAAACTTTAAGTATGTGCCTCTGAGTGACAACACTGTTTTTGAATTTAGAGCATATCTAAAAGAGGAAATGAAAAGCCAGAAAAGTACTTGAAATCTTTCTCTTTCAGATGTTCCCTCCCCAGCCCCAGTGTTCTTATTTCAATAAAGGAAATATCCTAGGAAGGTACTGACGCATGGCCACGTGATGTAGTGGCAAAGGCACTGACTAGGGGTTAGGCGACTCCCAGACCATTTTCTGGAACCCACGGAAGTGTATTTTCATTTTAAATGACTGAGAATTCCAAGCCCCTCGAAAGTGCTTTGCATCTCTTTCCAATTGGCTGTGACTGCACCTGGAATCCAGGCGGAGTGCTTGAATTTCAGTTATCCCATTACCTGTTTTCCAGTCCAATATTTTCTGGCGGCCACAATTTTCCTGGAGGCGAGTTTGCTGGGCTGTGGGGCCTCGTGTCCAGAGACGGACGTCTGTGTGCTGCTCTGTCCCCAAGGAGATGCCTGTCTGTGCTGTACCCTGTGCCGTGCCATCCTCCTCAGGGTGACACCGATGTTGGAGAGTTGAGATGATGTCACTGCAGATTCCAACCCTGACAAAGTTTCTGTTACACCTAGTGAGGAAAAGCTGTGACGATATTGATCACCACCCAGCTCTGCGTAGCCCGCTCCTGCACTGGCAAAACGCAGACTTGTTATTATGAGCGTCTGGAGCTCTGCTTCAGACCTTTTTTAAAATTGAGAATATGGGCTCGGCGCCTGTGGCTGAAGTGGTTAAGGCGCCAGCCACATACACCTAAGGTGGCGGGTTCAAATCCAGCCCGGGCCACCAAACAACAATGATGGCTGCAACCAAAAAATAGCCAAGCGTTGTGGCGGGTGCCTGTGGTCCCAGCTACTTGGGAGTCTGAGGCAGGAGACTCGCTTGAGCCCAGGAGTTGGAGGTTGCTGTGAGCTGTGATGCCACGGGACTCTACCCAGGGGGACAGCTTGAGGCTCCATCTCAAAAAAAAAAAAAAAATTGAGAATATGTTTTTTTGTTTACATCTGGAGTGGTATTAAATTGTCATCCTTAACCTATGTTTATGGATAAAACGTGAGCAATGTGATATTGATGATTGATAAATTAGGTTGAGTTCCCCCCCCTTTTCTTCTAGGGTAGGGGTGCTCATTTGTTCTTCTCGAAAGCTCTTAGTGGGTTGAATCTGAAAGAAGTCACATTTCTTTCAAAATGAGTCTTAAATGGTTGTGTTTTATAAAATTTTAAATTAAGGCATATTTTTAGCTCCGACAGCTGGTTGATATGTAGCCTGTGACTAATGAAATGAAACACATTTTTGTTTCATGATCATGTGTTAATGTCACCCTACAATTTTGTTATTTTTGATGCAAGAAAGAATGATTAAATCTGAAGAAACAACAAAAAAAAAAAATGAGCTCTTTGGTAACACTTTAAGGCAGATTTAAATCCAGTCTTTTGATTTTGAAATTGTAGATGATGTGATTGTGGATGGTGGTCTTTGATTTTGCAGTGAGATACGGATAAAACAGAGAGAAGAAACTGCTCTGATTCTAATTCAACTCAAGTTACTTTAGTGCAGGGGTCCTCAAACTTTTTAAACAGGGGGCTAGTTCACTGTCCCTCAGACCGTTGAAGGGCTGGACTGTGGACCCCGGGATGAGTCGGCTGCTAAGCAGGACAGGCAGTGGCGGCAAAAACACCTGATGGGCCAGATAAATGTCCTAGGCGGGCCACAAATGGCCTGCAGACCGTAGTTTGAGGACGCCTGCGTTAGTGGAACCTTTGGACCTAAGGGGCAGGAGACACTTGGTGCTTCTGGGGATTTAAACTAAGAAATCTCAAATCTCTAAATCTAAAAATAGTAATAGTTAAACAGTATATGTAACATGTTCTAGATTTTGTTAGGAAAAATCAATATATGCAGAGGAAAAAGATTTGGGAATTATATATTAACAGGTTGGTGGTGATATGCTTTGTGTGGCAGGATTTAAGCAATTTTCTAAAGTATTTATTTTTTACATTTTTATAATAAATCATGTTTTACATTCTTCATTAAAACATTAATAACCATAATAGAGGCTACAGATATGAAATCTTCTAAACCACTACCAAGACCTCTGGTATACTTTACAAGCTGTAGTCATCGTGTGGTCAGTTGACTTTCCCTTCTCTTAGCATAAGAACTTTCAATTCCAAGTTAGGAGATAAGTTTTTAATTAAGTAATTTTTGCCTCTTAGACTTTGGCCTCTTTTTAATTAAGTAATTTCAATGATTGTATTTAAAACTGCCTTTGCTGCTCTTTCTGTAAACTAGATCTTTTTTTGTTTGTTTTTTAATTGAGATAGAATCTTGCTCTGCCACCTGGGCTTACGTGCCATGGCCTCAGTCTAGCTTACAGCAACCTCAAAACTCCTGGGCTGATGCAATCTTCCTGCCTCAGCCTCCTCAGTAGGGGACTCCAGGTGCCTGCCACCATATCTGGCTACGTTTTCTCTTTTTAGTAGAGATGGGTGGGGTCTTGCTTTGCTTAGGCTGGTCTGGAACTCCTGAGGTCAAGAGATCCTTCTGCCTTGGCCTCCCAGAATGCTAGGATTACAAACACCACACCCAGTCTAAACTAGAACCTATTTGCTTCAAAGAAATAGGAGTGGTTAAACCTATTTACAGATTCTATTTTTTTTTTTATTTTTTATTTTTTTATTTTTTTGAGACAGAGCCTCAAGCTATCCCCCTGGGCAGAGTGCCGTGGCACCACAGCTCACAGTAACCTCCAACTCCTGGGCTCAAGTGAGTCTCCTGCCTCAGCCACCCAAGTAGCTGGGACCACAGGCGCCCGCCACAACGCCTGGCTATTTTTTTTGGTTGCAGCCGTCATTGTTGTTTGGCGGCCTGGGCTGGATACGAACCCGCCACCTTAGGGTTCACCTTAGGGTTCAGCCACAGGCGCCGAGCCCTATTTACAGATTCTGAGGAAGCTTTTTTAGAACCCTGGAACTAAAGAGGATGGTGCAGTGGAGAGGCAAATAGGCTGTGTTAAACTCTTCCAAGCAGAAGGGGAGTTACAGAATTAAATAAAAATTAATTTACCAGTTGTTAAGGTTTGCTCAGAAAGCCAGTCTATCTGCCTAGTAATTGTGCTGGATACTACACTGTGGCAGGGGTAATCTCAGCAGTCCTGAATTACTGGCTTGTAATTCAGTAAGAAGACACTGGTCTGTAATCTTACCAGCACAATGATGCTCATCACCCATCTTTAGGCATTTTTCATTCTTATTCATTTGTAAGTGTTTTTTTATTCTGCTCATTGGTGCATTCACCTCCCCATTCATTCAGCTTTTTACTGTCCCTGACTGTGTGCTGAAAATACAAAAGTCACTTAAGAAAAGTCTCTAACAAGAAAAAAAAAAAGGAAAAAAAGTGAGACAAAAAGGAACTGAAGAAAACAGAAACAATACATAGGAAGCAGAAAAAATTTCATACTTCCATAATCAACATTCTCCGATAGAGTAAAAGTTTGAGGTTCATAAAACAAAAACATGTTTTTAAAAGGAAACAGGCAGGAAATAATCGCTCTTAGAAATTAAAAATAAGATAATGGAGTTTTTTTTTAAATCAGTAGAATGATTAGAATGTAGAGTTTAAGAAATAGAAATCCTCAAGACAATAAAACTGTAAAAACAAAACAAAAAGAGATAGAAAATAAGGAAAGGAACGATAAAGTCAGAGGGTCCAGAATCTGGTTAATAGGAAGTCCTGAAAGAGAGAACAGATGAAGTGGAGGAGAGGAGGTCTCTAAAGAGGGCTTGTGAGAAAATTACCTAGAACTGAAGGGCATCAGTTTTCAGATTGAAAGAGCCCATACAGTGTCCATAGGTACCAAAAGAAGTTGGTGTGTATTCCTGTTTGATAACTGAAAGATCTCAGGCCAGCCGTTGAAAGTTGGGCATAGTTGCCTCTGGGAAACTGGACTAGGAGTAAGAAAGGAACTGCTGTTTTTCATAAGCTTCCTGTACTACTACATTTTTTAACTCAGTGCATATATTAATATTTTGATAAGCCTAAAGACGAATTATTAAGTGGATGTACATCTCACGCTGAGAGTCTAGGAGGGAGAGGGCCCTAAACTGCTATCCAGTGGTGCAGCAGCCTCATATGCTGGGAGGGCACAGAGAGAGTAGGCAGAGTCCTGCTTCCCTATGTGGGAGCAGCTTCACACAGCGGTGGCAGAGGAGCCTAGCGATGGTGAGGAGCTCTTTGACAGAGGAGGGGGACATTGACATTCTAGTCACAAGGAACAGCATAAGCAAAGGCTTGAAGGGTGAAAGGATACTGAGCGTCTAGAGGCAGTTTCTGGATCTCAGTTAATTGGGAAGAAGCATTTTTCATTTCTTCCCTGTTTCGTTTGTTCTCACATACTTGTGTATGTGACAGTGTTCTCAGCTGATTC
This sequence comes from Otolemur garnettii, assembly GCF_000181295.1. Lineage (NCBI taxonomy): Eukaryota > Metazoa > Chordata > Mammalia > Primates > Galagidae > Otolemur > Otolemur garnettii. Next base: position 3,602,745 of record NW_003852481.1, on the reverse strand, counting down.
ATACATTTGTTTAAGGACAAGGGCCCCTGTCTTTGTCATTAATCTTTGAAACCTCCATAGATCTAATATAGGGCGTATACACAGCAGGTGATTTTTGAAAATTTAACTAAGATTCTCAAATAGCCCTCTGTTAAATCTCTTTGAACTAAAGGGAAGCCTCCCCAGGCCATCAGTAGTAGAGAATTAAGACCAGATAGGACTCACACACTCTTATTTTTCAAGATCTATTTATACTCCAGTGAAAATACCAGGTTCCAAGCTCCTGCAGCCCGGGGATCACACCTCTCACTCTCTTCTGTCCGTTGTTGCTATAACGGGAATTGGCAGAGGTTATTGTTGGCAGGTTTGTGTCTTACCTGGTTCCCCATCAAGCTTAACACACTGCAGGGAGATGGAATACTCTTCATTTAGCTATGTTAGATCTATTTCACGAAGATGTTTCTGAATTCTCTAGTCAGGGTCGTTGACAGTGACTAATTTAAAGCCTAGGAGCCACACCCACCTGACAAAACTTAACCCCTTCCATCTAGCTTGTCTGTCTGGTTCTTTTACACCCAAGAGTCTTTTATTTTAGACAGAGTCTCACCCTGTTGCCCTGGGGTTGAATGCTATAGTGCCACAGTTCACAGCAACCTCAAACTCCTGGGCTCAAATGATCCTCTTGCCTCAGCCTCCTGAGTAGCTGAGACTGCAGGTGTGCACCACAACTCCTGGCTACTTTTTCTGTTTTTCCTAAAGACAAGGGGTTGTGCTCTTGCTTGGGCTGGTCTCGAACTTGTGAGCAAGCAGTCCATTTGCCTCAGCCTCACAGAGTGCTAGGTTTAGAGGCGTGACCACTGCACCTGACCCACTTACACCTAAAAGTCTTTGCAGAGGCAGTTTGCTCTTCTTATAATGCCACTCTTTTCCACCTCCTTCCCTCCAGCCGGCGGCCCAATCACTTTTCAAGTTGCAGGTCTACGTTCTTTTTTTTTTTAAGTTTTTTAGAGGCAGAGATTTGCTCTGCCTCTCTGCCTCCCTGGCTAGAGTACAGTGGCAACTTGAACTACTGGGATCAGGTGATCCTCCGCCTCAGCCCCTTGTAACTAGGATTACAGCTGTGTACCACCATGCCTGCTGTTTTTTTATTTTTTGTAGAGATGGGTCTCAGTATGTTGCCTAGGCTGGTCTTGAACTCCTAGCACCAGGTGACCTCACATCTCAGCGGGTCTTGCTGTGTTGCTTAGACTTCAAGTGATCTTCCTGCCTTGGCCTCCCAAAGTGCTAGGATCACAGGTCCCTGGTCCTGACGGCTTTCTAATTGCCCAGCTCCTGGCAATGTAAAAAGCAGATCCTGTGTGTTTGTTACCACCAGTAGGGAGCTGTCTTTTAATATTAAAATATATCTAAGGCTTGGCGCCTATAGCACAGTGGTTATGGCACTGGCCACATACACCAAGGCTGGCGGGTTCAAACCCAGCCCAGGCCTGCTAAACAATAACAACTACAGAAAAAAAAAATAGCCAGGTGTTCTGATGGGCGCCTGTAGTCCCAGCTACTTGGGAGGCTGAGGCAAGAGAATCACTTAAGCCCAAGAGTTTGAGGTTACTGTGGACTATGACACCATAGCATTCTACCGAGGGTGACATAGTGAGACACTATCTCAAAAATAAAAAAATACAAATAATAAATAAATAAATAAAATATATCTAAGAGTGAGCTGTAGCAGTTTAGAGAAGAGTAGAATCAACAATGTGGCGTAAACTACAATTATGATGAAATTATTTTCTCTACAGTGACCCTGTTTTAGAGTTTAAAGGAATCACTTACGTGATTTGCAACCTAAGTCTTTTTGGGGAGATGGTAAAATCTCTGAGGCTTCAGTGACTTGACTTCCCTAAATCAGAGCTAGAAGCAGAATATTTGGAGGTCTCATTTCCTGATGTAAATGGAAATATCAGCTAGATTTAAATAGGAAGAGCACTTAGTTGGAGGCAGGGATACGGAGCATTGTTTTATTCTGCTTTTCTATCTTTTTTTTTCGAGACAGAGTCTCACTTTGTCACCCTTGGTAGAGTGCTGTGGTGTCACAGCTCACAGCAACCTCAAACTCTTGGGCTCAAGTGATCCTCTTGTGTCAGCCTCCCAGGTGGCTGGGACTACAGGTGCCACCACAACGCCCCGCTATTTTTAGAGACTGGGTCTTGCTCTGGCTCAGGCTGGTCTCAAACCTGTAAGCTCAGGTGATCCACCTGCCTTGGCCACCAGAGTGCTGGGATTACAGACGTGAGCCACCGCCCCCAGCCTGCTTTTCTATTGTTGTCATTTTGGAAGTTAGCAACTTTAAATACTTGTTTGTTTTGTGATTGCTTGCTGGTATAATCCATATCTATGTCAGGGGCACCCAGAGGGTTGAGGCAATTGATTCCTGCCCAGCATTCAGAATGTCGAAAGTGAAGAACTCGATGAAGTGAGGTAAACAGCAGCAGTAACTATCACTCTCTTAGGGCAGCCAAATGCCTCCTCATTTAATTAGTGCTGTGCAGGAATGGGTGAATGCGATTCCCACTGTCCTGACCTGTGATGACCCAGCAGAACAGCCAGGGGAGTGGGCTTGACAGAATCAGAGTGGAAGGAAGACCCTGCTGAGCTCAGCTCTAGTCTGGCACAGTGAAGAGGTCTGAGAAGTGTAGAATGAGGGGCTGAGGGAGCTCCCCAAGGAGCTCTTGCTTCTGGCCCCACTCTGGCAACAGTGCCAGGTGGGGAGTTTGACTGGGGCGTTACACCTGTCAGATGGTAAAGCGGGTATCCTAAGGCAAGCACAGGAGGACAGAAACTTCCTGTCGAGCAGGAAGGCAAAAAGCTCACTTGCTCACTTGATCTCATTCCTCTCCTCTCTTCTCTCCTCTTTCCTCTCTTCCCTCCCTCTCCCCTGTTCCCTCTCCCCTGTTCCCTCTCCCCTCTCCTCTCCCCTTTATGAGCGACTTGGCGAGGTTTCACATACCTTGGCAGGTCAGTGTCTCACAGCTCTGTTCGTGCCCCTGCGTGGCAATGCCTTGCTGAGTGGCAGTCTTGGTTGTGCATGTTTTTGTGTGCTGTGCAATGACAGCTCTGACAGTCATTCCAGAAAAAGAGTTCCAAAATGGCTCCTGCAAATGTCATTATTGGAGGAGTGGGTTCCATATATATAGACAGATAGATAAATAGATAGATAGATAGATAGATAGATAGATAGATAGATGGATAGATAGGTTTGGCCTTCTCTTCCTTTCTCTTTGCCCTTTTGCCATTTGATGCCCTTGCCCTGGGCAGTAAGAAGGTCCTTATCAGACGCCAGCACCTTGATCCTGGACTACTCAGCCTCCAGAACTGTGAGGAAATAAATTTCTGTTCTCAATAAATTTATCTAGTTTTAGGTGTTCTGTTATACCTTAATCTGTTCACAGTGGAGAACGGATTAAGACAGTTCTTCTCTGTGATTCTTTGGTGTTCTCTCATCCCCTTCCTACTAGCAGGAGCACACTCATAGATCTGAATAGATTTGTAGAAATAATTGTTCAAATTGATATCTGTAAGTAACTTACTTTGATTTCCCATTCTATAAACTATCTAAGTAAGTCAAATCTTCTTTGATGAATTTCCTAGCCTTACTCAATGATTAGTAGTTAGTTTTTTGGAGCTTGAAAGCATTTTGCTAATGAGAAATATTTAATAGATTTATTATGATAGGATTTCATCTTTATTGTTATGATATTATGGAAGAAATAGATTTTCCTCCAGGGGCTAGAAATCTAGAGATTTTTCTTCCAGGGGCTAGCTTCCTATTTGAAGTTGTCCAGCATCCTGGGACAGCTGATGACCATTCTTTTCTTTGGTCATCATTTTTTTTTGACTGCCTAAGATAGGCCAAGTACTATACCAGGCCTGAGGAGTACAGTGCTGAACAAGACAGACTCAATCCGGGCCTTCCCAGAGCTTGTGCTGCTCAGCCGTAAGAAGGCCTGGACCTCACCTGCAGTTGCTCACAGGAATATGAGGGGACGTGATAAGTCAGCATTTATTGTATGTTTGGAAAGAAGATATTCTGAATACTGAAGCTAAGTATTAAATTAATAGCATGTGTCAGCCATTGTTGTTGTTGGACAGCCTCAATTATGACCAGATTTTACTTAGCTGTGGGCAAAGTGTCTAAACCTTTATTTTCCTGCTTTAAAAGCCCTCGCTGCTTTGGAGGTTCCAGGCCAGCGCTTCTGATTGATCTTTCACATTATCCCCTTAGATTCTTAGCAGATTCTCTGCTACAGTTGTTTACCAGAGAATTTTCAGTGACATTTGAGAAGTAAGATCTGTCTTATACGTGGAGACGGTTTCTCTGTGATGTTCCCTGAACTTCACGTTAGCCCTTGCCAGAGATCTCTATTTTTACATCTACGTGCGTCATTGTCATTTCCAGCTGATAGACGCCTGAATGCAGCTTCACATCCTTCCTGTCTTAGGACTTGCAGGGCTTGGCTCAGGCAGCCAAGCAGATGCAGGGAAGGTCACTGAGCATAGGAGGTTAGACTCTGAGTCCTCTCCTCGTCCCCACACGCCTTTGTGAGGAATATTCATCATTGTTAACCGAACTCTGTTGTTACTTTCTGTCTTCAGCCTCCTCATGATCTTTCTGTGGCCTTTGAAATCCACACTGATTTTCAGGCTGTGCTTTTTTGCTTCTTTTCCTCTGACGGTCCCTTCTGTCCTTTCCTCTGCATATTCCTTCTGCCCTGCCCTACAGGCATCTTCCTAAGCTTTATCCCTGGCTTTTCACTCTTCTCTTTTCCTTTCTTCTCTCTCTCCTCCCTTTCACCTTTTCTTCCTTTGTTTCCTTTCACTTTTTTTCATGCATTCTCATGTACCTCTGTGAAATATACATGTACTACCATATGTTGTAGACTGCTAGGTTTTTAAAATACAGGAGTCAGTGAGGCAGACATAGCCTCAACTTTTGTAGAGTTTAGAATGAATTAATTCTAGAGTTTAGAATTATCATCGTGAAATGTTTTGAGACACACTGGTTGCTTTGAGAACATGTAATTGGGGGGCATGTCCTAGTCTAAGTGGTCAGTGAAGCATTTCTTAAGGAAATAATTTTTAACTGAAATCTGAAGGATGAATCAGAAGGGACTTACAAGGTGGCAGCAGGGAATGTTCCAGGCAGCAGGAATTGAAAACAGTTCTCTGACCTTCAGTGTTCTGATCACATTGGCTTCTCAATTGTGGTCATGTGTAATACAATGACGTTTCGGTCAATGGCAGACAGCATATACGACTGTGGTTCTGTGAGATTAGAATGGTTGTACCATGTTGCCTCGGTGTGTAGTGGGCTATATCATCTAGGTTTGTGTAAGTGCAAAATCTGCAATGTTTGCATAGGATGAAATTGCCTAAGATCACATTTCTCAGAATGTGTCACCCACCACCAACCCAGCCCACATCGTGAAGCAGCACATGTCTCTGCTTGACTGTAACATGCTTCCTCCCACCTCACTGAGTGAGAGATGAAGTCATCATCTTTCCTCAGTCTCACCCAAACTGTTGCTTTCCTGTGATCTCCTTGTCCCTGCCTGCTCCTTCACTGGATTAGAAATTTTGGTATTGTTGACTTCCTCTGAAGTAGAACTGAGATTTGCTCTTCTTCATTCCCACTGCCATAGAAGAATCAGAAGGCGTGGTCACTTCACAGCTGCACATGTTAGTAACGGGAGCCCGGCTTCAGCTTGTATCAGAAG